>NC_077229.1:386543101-387143101 GCF_027887165.1 Monodelphis domestica
CATTAACCTTCTTCTGATGAGATTTTTCCATACTCAATAAGGTTGGTTAATAATGATGTTTTCCTAATGATCTTATTCATAGATAACACTGCACTAATTGCTTCAAACTAAAGAACACCACTAATCCTCCTCAATAAAATCTGTGTTTATGCAGAATAAATTGGACTAATCATCCACTTTTGGCAAGCCAAGTAGACTGAAAATACAAAGAAATTAAATAGCCACACTTAGATGAGTGTGGGTATTCCAAGTGTATAGCTTTTCCCACCCATCCAGTTCAATTCTTGTCTATTTTCTTCTATAATAATGACCAAGGAAGGTCCATCTAACATTTTAGGGACCTTTATTGTTTGTTGGGAGGGAAAAAAAAACACGATATTTAATTTTATTGCATTTTAATTTAAGCACAATGCAAATTAAATATATTGTGTGACTCTCCTATCTCATCTTTCCAACATAATTTTTATATGGCATTCTTTAAATTGATTTTTCTTTGTAATTCTCTGTTCATGACAGGTTTTGTGGCATATCCATGCCCACTATAAACCTCTTTATCAAACTTTTGTTGTGTTTCACTTTCAGTTCTTTAGAGACAAATATATGGACCAGGATGGAAATGTCTTACATGACAACAAAAATAGAATTAAAAAAAAAGAAACAAATATATGATAGTATGTGATGATGTTCATCCATATAACATTCCACAAAAAATATGGATGCTAAAAAAGTCTTCATTTTAATTATTTATAATGTGTATAAAATATATGCACATCTATTTGCAAACATGTACATATACACATACATACTATATCTACTATTATATAATAAATTTTCATTTATTCTATTTTTTCTATTTTCTATTCCTATTCCTATTCCTATTCCTATTGTGCCTAATTCATATTTCTACACATAGATTACTCCTCTGATTGAGAAATTTATATGACTCCCTATTACCTCTAGGATTAAATAAAATACATCTATTCGGGCATTAAAAGCCTTCAAATAAGACTCCAATTTATCTTTGCAGAATGATTTCACATTGTTTCCCTGTTCAGTCTATACTGTAACCAAAGTGGTTTACTTTCTAATAAATGTTGGAGAGGATGTGGCAAAATTGGGACATTAATGCATTGCTGGTGAAATTATGAATTGATCCAAACATTCTGGAGGGCAATTTGGAACTATGCCCAAAGGGTGACAAAAGACTGTCTGTCCTTTGATCCAGCCATTCCCTTGCTGAGTTTGTACCTCAAATAGATAATAGGGAAAATATGTGTACAAAAATATTCATAGCCATACTCTTTGTGGTAGGAAAGAATTGGAAAATGAGGGGATGACCTTTGATTTGGGAATTACTGAACAAGTTGTGGTATCTGTTCATGATGGAATACTAAAAGGAATCAATGAACTGGAGGAATTCCATGTGACTGGAACAACCTCCAGTAATTGATGCAGAATGAAAGGAGCAGAACCAGAAGAACATTGTACACAGGGACTGATACACTGTGGTACAATCGAATGTAATGGACTCCTCCATTAGTGGTAATGCAGTGATTCAGGACAATTCTGAGGGACTTATGAGAAAGAACACTATCCACATCCAGAGGAAGAACTGTGGGAGCAGAAACATAGAAGAAAAATATATAATGGATCATATGTTTTGATGGAGATATGATTAGTGATGTATACTCTAAACAATTCCTCAATAACAAATATCAATAATATGGAAATAGGTCTTGATCAATGACACATGTAAAATCCAGTGGAATTGCTTGTTGGCTATGAGAGGAGGTGGGACAAGGGGAGGGAAAGAACATTAATTATATAACCATGGAAAAATATTGGAAATTAATTAATTAAGTAAATAAAATTTAAATTGTTAATTTTGATAACTGATTCTTGAGACCAAATTTTTCAGGCAATCTAAAACAATAAAACTAATTATCATATGGACTTTAAACATGGTAAATATAATTAAGGAATGATTGAGAAAAAAGTGGTTAACTTCCTGTTCTTCATACAGGATTAACCCATTTGTTCCTCCATGCGTTTGCATAGGTTGTCCCACATGTCTGGAATGCCATCTCTCCTTATCTTGGTCTCATGAAATCCTTAATTCCTTTGAGGACATAGCTAATGTGAGAATTTCTTTCGGATAAGCATATTTGTCAGAATTTATTAAATATTCATAACAAATCATATGTATTATGTTACATATTATATATTTTAAAAGATACCTCTTAAGTTTTTTTTATGATTTTCCAATGTATTATTCCCCACCCCACTCCAAATACTTTCCATCTTTTTTACATATACTTATTACATGTTACTTCTTTCAATTAGAAGGGAAGATAATTAAGGGTCTGGATGGTCCAGTAGGAGCAGATGTTTTAAGGAATCCAACATGAAATCATTCACCAAAAGTTCTATAGAACAGACTTCCTAATTTTGCTCTATGTCATCTTGCACATTTATGGCAATTTATACTATGAAAGTCTTTTGACATTCTTCTGGTCTGGAATGAGGGAAGTCTAGAATTTGTCTATGACTTATATATCACAGGTCCAAGAACTTGGACTACAGCATCTAGAAAGCTTCTGCTGATTCAGTGCCTAGCATTAGAATGGGAATTTTGGTTAAAACCTGCCATAATTTGTAAATTATTCTCCTTTGATCTTTGGAATAATCTGTATGTGACTTCTGGGTTTATCTTTGCAATCTTAATTCCTGATATTGGCTACTTTATACTGGCTACTTATAAAATTACTGTAGTCATTACCAGGGAGTAGTGTTCAGGAGGACAGGACAGGGTACAATTTTAGCATGCCTTCCTTACTTTCTTCTCATATGAAGAAGATCCCAGTAGTGTATTGAAACTGCTCACCTGTTATCCCTCTTTCACCACATGAACCTCCCATCTTCACACTGGGACTTTTATTTATCTCATATTGATACCTGCTCTCCTCTTCCTTTTGTCTCTTCATTTTCTCTGGTGTTGCTTATTTTTAATATTCTTTGGCCATCGTGTTATATGACTTAAAGCCATAAAACAACATGCCTAGGATATTCATATCTAAACTACAGAACTTGTTTCTGACAGAAGATTGTGGTCAATAAAGCAATTTTAAATTTTCTAATGGCAGTTTGGTTCACTTTCTACCTCTTGCTTAATTTGGGGTCTGGCTTGTCCCTTTGCACTGTCTACTCCTCCCTTCCTAATTTACTCACTCCACAAATACATAATCAAGGCAATACATTTTTTCCTCCATTTGATTTTTCTATTGTGAATGTTTAGGCTAAACACGTTTTAATTCTTTTATAATTAAGTTAAAATTATTTTATTTTTAACCATATTGTTCATTTTTGTGAATAATCTTATGAAACCAAACCCTCAAACCATTAACCCAAATACCCAATTGAAAAATTGTATGCTTTAATGTGTATTTTGACTCCAACAGTTCCTACACTGGAGGTGTAGCATTCTTTGTCATACAAGTCCATCAGAGTTGCCTGGATCTTTGTATTGATGACAGTAGCTAAGTCAGTTGATCATTTCACAATATTGCCGTTACAGTGTACAATGTTTCCTGGTTCTGCTTATTTCACTTTGTGTCACTCCAAGAAGGTCTTTTTAGCTTTCAGAAATCATCTGTTCCTCATTACTTTCAGCATAATAATATTCCATTACCACCATATACTGCAATTTATTTAGATATTCCCCAGTTAAAAAATATAGAACTGTTGTTGAATTTGCGTATCATACTTATGCAGAGACCATGCTAATTTTCACTGTATCCTTCCAATTTGCTGCTGAAGTGAGTCAATGGTCACATATTTCTTTCATGAGATTTTGTAATTTTCTAGGGGTATGATGCAGTTGGCACAATGTCATAACAAACAGTAATATTTAAAAGACTTTGCCATTCAAAGGAATTCTTTGCTTTAGACTCTACCAAGTATCTCTTCCCTGACATTAGCCTTGGTAAGGATAGGCCAATCCATGAAACAAGAACAAAAAAAACAAAAACAAACAAAAATAATGGTCCACATCAATATGGCTCCTTTATGCTTCTGTAGTTATGAAGACAGAAAGATGAAAAAATGAGTAAAGTTGTAATATTTACATTATTTATAAAGGTTTTCTGTATATTGTTAACTTGGTATAGTAAATGGGTTTCAAAGTCAAGAAGGATAGAATTCAAATACTGTCTGTGATACCTACTACTTTGCAAACTTGAGTAAGCAGCTTGATAGGGCAAAGATTTAAAGATTTAAAAATGAGGCTTGTCCCTGAGTTTTGTCTAGCAAAATTACAATGAAATTTGCAAATGTTTGATAAAATTAGTAAAAAAAAGGAATACCAAATGGCAAGGTTAATTATTGGTTTTAGAAGTGAATAAGCATCCCGCCAATAAGATATCCTTTTAATGCCCTCCATTTCTCTAGGAAACTAAGACTGTAAGTTACAGAGAAGGCACAGACTAGAAAAATAGAGGGATTTTCCAAGCCCAGAATTTCCCAATTCTAATGAAATCATAAGTTTAGATACTATTCTTCTCGTATCCCCAACCACTAACATCTTTAATGTAATATTCATATTCCTTTTCTTTCTAAAATCTAAAAGTGATTATAAAAGTAATATTTTGAAGTGTGACTTCTTATTCCCTAACTATTTGTATATTCCCTGACTCTACAAAGAGCACTTAGCAATCCATATTTTCCCAAAAGTCTTCTGAAACATGATGATTCTTCCCTTAAAATTTAGATCAGTAGTGAGTCAATTTAAACCTGAAGGGCATGGAAGTCTTAAGTAGTATAAAATATATTTAAGAACTGAGAGGAATTATTAACTGTATGAATCATGTTAGATCAATAATCTACTGGATGTCATTTTTGTTTGATAAAACATTTTGAAAGATGAAAAAGCAGCTATTTATGATAAACTCTAATATACAAAAAGAAGCCACTTTAGGCCTTTTCCCACAAACCTCCCTAAACTTGGCTATCATAAGCCAATTCGGGGTGGGGGAAAAAACCTTTATCATTGCTACTAACACAGTTTATGATCATATACAAGCCACCCTACTTCCATATATACATTATGATATAATATGCAAAGTGGATATAAATAATGAAAGAATTAACTTTCGATTATTTGATTCAGCCACAGAGTAAAGAATATTGGGAATTAATGAACAGAACTTATATTAATGCCAGATTAAAATACAATAAAATACATAGAAGTTTCAAAACTTTACAATAAAATCTGTCTTATTATCATTCTGATGGTACTTTAGGATCTTACATTATCATTGTCACTACCGAGAAAACCTGAAACAACTATCCTCTAGGTGTAAAAATGAAAAATTAATACAGCTAATCCATTAGCCAATTCCTAAATAATGTAACAGATTATATTATTCCATCCTCAGTTTATTTTATATTAGGGAAAATCTCTCAAGAGGAATACTAAAGTATCCAGGATACTACACATTAACTCTATTATCTATGAATATGATATTGTTCATGTCATTTAATCAAGAAATCAAAACTTGGCACCTGACCTTTTATCAATTTGTGATTTACATATCACAGTCTGAGGATCTGGCATATTGTTAGCTTCTGTGCCAGTATTTTTACAACAGTCCTATTAATTAGTAGGAGAGATTCATGACTCTTCCAAATGTTTTTCAATGACAGCTTCAAAATAAAGTTACATAACTAAAATTCACTGTTTAGGCTCTTGGGCTTTCATTGATCAAAACCCATTAGAGTAATGGAACATTCAGAAGTTCTCATGTTCATAGTTACTTCCAAAACAATTGATAATAGGTTATTGTATTGAGAGATAAGGTGCAGGAATACATCTAACCATTTACATATAGAAAATATATACTAATAGAAAAGAGAGCCACAAAAGGAGAGCAGCACACTTGAACTTTTCTTGTCCTATTTTTAAAAAATATTAAATTACATCATATGAAGAAAGCAAAAATATTGTCTTTTATAAAAATGCATTCCATTCTACTCTCAATTTGACAAATTTTAAATGGTCCACAATGAAGAAAAATACCTCTAAATTTTTAGTGTTAATCATAATCAATGAAATAGGTATTTTCAGAAAGAATCTTTAAAATTATTTATATTCAAGTCAACCTAAAATAAGAATTGCTGCATTCCTAAGTTGAATACACAACATAGCAAATGATGCATGACATCTTTCCAATAAACAAAAAAGAAAACAAAAGCAAATATAAATTGAACTATTGAATTAATAGAAATATTGAGAAAACCCAGATTTCTCAAACTATAAAAAGATATGGGTGGGTCACTTTGGTTGTAAAGACTGAGGGTACTTTAAGGCATAGTTGATACTTTTGATGAAATGACTATTCTAGAAGAAATTTGAATTCAAGGGTTGGCTGTAACACTTAATAATACATATAACTATAGGCTAATCTTTCAATTTTGTTCTAGTTTCCTCATCAGTGAAATTAAAAAAAAAAAACACATACCTGCTCTAACTCGCTCATAGTGTTGTTTAGAGAAATGTTCTTTGTAAGCCTTAAATTCTGCACTGATGCATAAAAGTAAATAAGACTTTTCATTGCCCAATTGGAGAAAATTAAAATAATTAACAATCTAAAATAAGAACTTTCAATTATTGCATAACGACTAGTGCATAATCAATATGTAAAAATGTATGTAGTCATTTTGACTGTTAGAGAAAGAATGAAATTCAGGTCTTAAGTAAAAAATTAATATGTGAAAGGATTTATGAAAGTAAAAAGGAAAATGTTGAACAGACTCATATACTTGTCACTACTGATTCTTTCATTTATGAGGCTCCTGTAAAAAAACAGCTATTATAATTCAATAATCAATGTAAAAATAGAACACTATAAATATTTATAATTAATCTAACACCTTGAGAGTAGATTATCTCTAAGGTTGAAAATGTACAATGTTTGTTTTACCAATATTACACCTAAAATTCTTCACCTTCCCCATGAAAGGTCCTTTGAATTCATTTCCCTCCTATAATCTTTAAATCTGGAATCTATGAATTATGGCTTTGAAAAAGGAAGGATTCCCTTTGACCACGGATTGCCCTGGGTCTTTTTGAACCATTTTCACTAGGTGTGTATTTTTCCTATAAATAAAATGGATCAATGATAGTTCCAACTGAAAAGAAAAAATGAAGAAATAACAATTTTAAGAGTAAAAACAGTATATTAAAGAGCAAAAATGGCTGATAATATACTAGACAGTTTGGTAGTTTCCTGCATATTTTTTCATTTTTTTCTTGAAGATTTTTATTCCCAAAACAGGAATATTAAAGGAAAAAGTAATGATTCAGTGACTAGAAATGATTTGGTGATATTGTCCAAAAGGACACGTGGTCTCGTGCTGGAATACAGAACCCACAAAGTCACTGCATCCATGAAGATAATCTCATTCCCAGCAGGCTTCAGTGGCTATCACTACCATATGAATATTTCAGAGTGGACCTCTAAAACCCTGATAAGACTGTTTGAAAAGCTGTAGAAAATGGTAATGCCTGTTTTTGTTTTTGTTCTTTTCTCTGCTGAGCTCCCTTTTTCCCTTTCTGTCATTCAAATATATATATATATATATATATATATATATATATATATATATATATATACACATTTCCACTATGACTCAAATATGTTCAAAACCTTAAACCAAATCAACCAAAACAAAATCAAAACTTGGATCTTTCTTGGAAATATTAAACAAATAAATTCCATCTCCCCATAATTTTGAATATTAATCAGACTTTGCTCTTCAGCACCTGCATGTTGAAATAGCCTATGCTGATTAGCTTTGCTCATCAGAATTGCATAGAGCATAACTAAACATGTAAATGTAGTGAAATTATGCTCCTCTGTTTCCCAAAGGAGAAACAATAGTTTAAATGACTACAAAAGATTTTTGTGGGTGTTTTACAACTAGATGAGTTTCCTGACAACATTTTTTACACAAAATCCCCACATTTTCTAGGTAGTTCCAAGAAAACAAAAAGGATATCTCCATTCATAACCTTTTAGTCTCCATGCCTTCTCAAATCAACCTAAAGAAAGGTAGATTGATTCAAATTGAACATTTGTCTTAAATTCAGTTGTATTATGAAAGTTGGTGTATGTATCTCAACTTCTTTCCTAGGGTGTCAACATCTTTTCACTTGTGAAAAAGATGTAACTTTACCACAAGCCCATCCCACCCCATGAGCAATGTGAATGCTACTTTTAATGCTAAATTGTATTTTTTGGGGTAAAAATCCCATAAGTAGTACAATTGATCAAAAATGTCAAAATATATTTTGAAAATCTTAAGTTCAAACTTCAATTGCTAGGCTTATTAAGATTTCCCAGTGACAGGTCTAGATCTACTGATTATAGCAGCCCATTGAGGGAAAAGGATAAAAAAAAAGAAAAAATTATGTTTTCTTCCTCAAAACTGAAATAAGAAAGGATAGGGAAAATTAAGCAGGCAAATATAACATATGGCATATATGTGGGTGTGTGCATGTGTATACATATGTATATATTTATATATGTATATGTATACACAAAGGTAAAATTATTAAAATGCTCTCATCCTGGTATATTCAAGATAAAATACCTCCATTAACTATCTTCACTAATGATATTTAATTATTTTTTCTTTCTAATAGATAATTAGCTCACTAACACAACTCTTCAGTTAGGCATCTTAATTACTTTAACTAATATACCTTGAGAATATTTCTGCTTCTTTAATCTAAATCATACAGTTCTTTCAACCAGGAATGTCTCTTCTATTCTCCCAAAAATGTTATATATTTGTGTCAAGGTTTAACTCAAAAATCACATCTTCCTTGAAGCTCTACTTCAATTCAGTATACCTAGCTTTTCATCACTTTCCATTCTTTTGTCAAACTGTCCTTACTCTTCTTACAATTTTTAAGAATAGCTCAAATTAGTAATTTTGGGGGGAGGGCATAGTCCAAATATAAAGAAATATATGGCTCTCACTTAGTAGAAACTAGATGATATTGATTAACCTGCATTAACATTTCTTGCTTTTTCCCCCTAAAAATATTACAGTAAAGAATTAGAGAGTATAAATATTATTTCCATATTTAAAATATTTGATGCATCAAAATTGGTAATCTTATTAGACTGATAGATCAGAGAAATGTAATTAAATACCTGAATTTTAGCAAAACACTATACAAAATCTTTTAGTATATTCATGTGTAGAAGGAAGGAAAATGTTGACTAGACAACAGTATAGTTAGGTTGCTTAACAATTGGAGTCAATGGGTCATCAAAGAAAGTCTTCTAGCGATGTACTTCAGTGTTCTGTCCTTTGTTAAACATAATTTAGATGAAAACAAGATTTATATAAAAAAGGAAATTACTTCATGATCAATATTTTCAAGGCAAAATGACATGCAATCAGGGCATGTTGATTTTATTACTCTGTGTAGACTGAACTCTTTCCCCTAAAAAAATGTTGCATCATGGAGGGAGGCAATAGGCAGAAGCAGCCAGAATGTTTGAGAAATTTAATTAGCTTAACTTCTGCCACAAATGAATATTCTACCAACACATGTTTTTCCTCATTGACTTACTCATGATTAGTGTTTTCAAAGATGGATTCTGTACACTGCTGTATATTTGCAAAAGCCTCCAACTTGCTTTTGTCTTCTTCAATATAAATTCCAAAGCACCCTAACTACCCCAGGCCACTCAGAATCATCCTGAAAGTTTTGGGGCGAACTGTTTGCCTAGATTTATATCCTGAGCTACTTCACCTCCACAAAAGAGAAGAGAAAGACTGGATCCAGAATTTCATTCATATACAGAAACAAACTTATTCTATCGAGGAAGGTCAGTGCTTTTTGGGCAACTTTTACTCTTACAGACTTTCCTAGAACACTGAGGGATTCAGAAACTTTCAAAAGGGAGATGGGAAAATTATATTCTTTATATTTAGAGGTAGGGCTTGAATCTAATCATCTTGTTTCTGAGGTCAACTTTCTATTCCATATAGGGAAGGAGAGGAGGGAAGAAGCATTATTAAGAACCTCCTAAAGTCTGGCACCTATGCTAAGCATTTTACAAATATCCTGCACGTAGATACTATAATCAGCTCCATTTTACAGTTGAGGAAATTAAGGTAGAGAGAGATTAAGTGACTTGCCCAAGATCACACAGCTAAAAAGTTTAAGGCTGAATTCAAATTCCAATACACTATCCATGGAATCACCTAACTGCTACATTGTCTCTTCAGCACTCCAACCCAAAACCAATATCAGAATCAAAATGGGCATGAAATAGCAATGGTATATAATTATGAGATCATTATTTATACAGGACTACCAATAAACCCTCTATTTCGATCATTTGAGTATAAGGCTATATATATATTTCTGGAACTTTGAAATCCTGGGCTGAATTGGTGAACAAATATAATTTGATGGAGATACCCAAAGTCAAGTAGTCTTAACAGGGTAATTAACAAAATAAAATAGGTAGAAAATTTAACTTCCTGACCTGGCTTGCAATCTTACAAACATTATTTTAAAAGCAAGCAACTTGATTAAAAATATGTGCATGACTTTTATTCTACTTATTTTGCCTCAGGAAATGTAAACAAATTTTAATTATCTTTACTTTTGCAAAAACTAAATTACCAAAGAATATAATTTTGGACCTATCTATACATAAAAACATCATTTTTTGGAAATGTAAGGATTTTCTCAAACCAATTTTATTTTAAAGAGCTAGTTACCTTTATAGACCCAATAATATAACTGCTATGTACCTCATAAAAGTTATTGGTTCACTTATTTCATATTTTGAATATTAAACATCACTCAACCACCTTTAGTTTAAAAATGTCATATTTTCTTGTTCACTTCAAATTAATATCCATTGAACTACTAAGCCATTCATTCTCCAAGGTTAATTTTACAAAACAAACTGATTTTAAAATTGTCACTTTGTCCACAGGATATTCTGAAAGGAAATACTATTGGGGGGGGTGGAAACTGTAGAAAAAGTACTGTATTAAATTATTTTTGCATCTTCTTTAATTAAATAGTGTTTTTTACACTAAGGACTGCCTACAAAGTCATGGGCATAAATGAAATGATTCCTGACATTTTAAAAATCATTCAGAGATGAATGAAGGTCTTTCCTCACAGCATCATGTAAAAATAATATATGTTTTTTATATTCTTTTTAAGGAAAATGAGGCCAAGAAAAGGTGAAATACTTTTCTAGGGATAGTTTAATAACTATTGTATTCAGAACTTATTTACAAAATTAATTCACTTACTGTAATCTATTTACCCTAACTGGAAATAATGGCATACATTTCTGATTTAGGGCTTCATTTCCTAACTTGAAAACTGCAATCTCAGAAGGACACAATGAAATATTTAAAACTGTTGAATGAAAAAGAGAGATTGTTGACATATAATGTTGTTATACTAACAGCAAGCAGACTGAGGTGGTTCATAGTTTCAACAAGAGATTGAGATATATTCCTTTATATGATTTTCTTCAATGTTTAAGAAAAGTTAAAACTTTTGGCTGTACCAATAACTTCTTTTCATTTTTTCATTTGTGATTTATTTTGGTGAAGCAGGATTTTTGTCAGTTGTGGTAATGGAAAGAAAGTATTTTCAAAAAAATCAAAGTTGAACAGTAAATGAGTGTGATTACAGCATTTGAGAAGCTATGCAGTGTACAAAAGGCATAGAGAAACCATTAGTTTTTTATTTGTTGTTATTTAATAATAAAATAAGACATTTTTCTTTAAGTTTACATATATATATACACACATATATGTATTATATTAACTGCTCTTAAATGTTAGGTCACAAATACATATTGATTATTTGTACCTAACTACTTAATAAAGGGAGCTGTTACATTTAAGACACTAAGGGCATTATGACCTGATAAATTTTGGCAACCTCTGATTTAGAGATTAAATTTATTTTTCTTGTAAATATCCTTTGCTCGGCAAATGTCAGTAATGATACAGAATGCTATGTCAATAAGGTCCCTCTCTTCATGGCATGTTCAATGTTCTGCAATAATAAAAAAGGGAATCAAGAATCCAATAAAGAAAGGCATTTCTATAATATGAAAGCACTCCCTTAAACCCAGGGAAAAATATTTCTTTTACTTTTCCACTGAGATTGATATTTGATATTTCCTCCATCCCCTGCTTTAAAAAAGTAAAATAAAATAGGTATGATAACTTCAATGTTTTATTGATCAAGTTAATCTTGTTAATACAAATCTCAGCAATAGAAATTGTGAAACATGAATTTCTCACAAAGTGTTCTAAATTTCTGGTCTTAGAAATGGAATGCAAAAAAAAAATGTTACCTCCCCATAGGTTAAGTTAATATTTTCTTGTTCTTTTGGTCTCTGACATGGAGAACACCATAAGGAAGAGAGAATAACTCAGATCATTTTGTTAATAGAAGAATTGGGACTTACGAATACTTTGAAGAACCATAATGAACCATTTGATGCAGTACATTGTTTAAACCAAAAGACAAAGCAAAAAGATCTAGGAGGACAACGAGCTTTATTTTAAAATAGCATTATACTATCTGTTTTTAATTGTATTTCAAGTGCATTTTCACATCTAGAATAAGTTACAATAAAATTATAAAATAACACTTAAAATATTGTACCTATGGACACACTCAGTCTAAGGAAGTTGTACAATACTCATCTTGTGATACAGATTTATCACTACTAGTCGCTTGGGTATTCTTTGTGTCTCAGACCTGACACTTCTAGAGTCAATATACTGCAAAGGGAAACATTCACAGCTGACAGTTCCTCTGCTCTGTTGCAGTCATTTTGTAAGTTTTGTACAACATTTGTTCTTCTACTCCATCAGACTGATGAAAATAATGCTAAAACATAATTATGAACCTCCCCAATACCTTTCTAATTCCTCACTCTTCCTCCTCTACTCAACTGCCCTGTATTTTAGATTCCAATAACCTTGATAGGGTAGTGATGCTAGTATGATTAATCAGAGTTGATGAACATGTTGAAGATGTATGAATACATACAGGAAGGATGCATGAAAGAAAGGTAGGAACATGGAAGAATAAATTTGAAATTTAGACTAAAAAAAACCAACTCATACATTGTCATGAAATGGATCCAAATTTGAAATAAAAAAATTAGAAACCAAATGAATTTACCCATTTTCAAACCAGTGACACTAACTTGGCCCTATTTATAAGTAGCAGAAATAATCCATAATGACTGAGACATTAATAATATTAATTCAATGTATTTTTCCATGGATCCATTGCCTGGGAACATGTTAACATGCTTGCTAAAATTAAGAAGAAAAAAGAAAAGAAAACAAGTTATTCCATTAAAGTCTATTAAAAGAAAGACAGACAAGTCTTGTTTGCCCCATTAAACATTAAAAATAATAGTATCAAAATAGATCAAACTTCAAATAAACTGAAAGAGCATAAAAAGTACATTAATTTTCTTCTAAATTTGTTTGTAAGGCTATTTTATCAGGGAGCATTTTTTTATGCTAGATCCACCTACTTCAAGCAGGCAGCAAGTACAGAGAACATTCATTAGTTCACTTTCACTGATGAAAAGCAAGAAGCTTTGATCTGCTCCATTTCTAGTCTGGCCTGTTGTGCTCTCCTTAATACAGCCTGTTGACCTCCCTGCTCCCAGGGGCTAAGGGGATTGTTTGTAGACCAACAGGATATCTCACTGACATTATCCTTACTACAACTCAGAAGTCCTAAGCTTAAGTGAATCACCACATTCAGTCTCCCTGACTACTCACAAGTACCATCCTATAGAATTTAAAAAAAAATAAAACAACATTTATAAGAATCCGTGTGAAGAATCCTTATACACTCTAATATCAGTTTTGTTTAAAACTCATGATCTTTTTATTCATCAGAAGTTTTCAAAGTTACAGCTCAATCATTTGATAAATATTTACTGACAAACTTCTTTGTGCAAAGCATTGTGCTATCAGCTTTGAGAGTATGAAATTGCTAACCTAGAAGACAATTTTTTAAAAAGTTAGTTTCAACCTGGTCAAATAGAGCCTGATCTCAAGGATCTCATCATCATATGAGGAAAACAATAGGCAAACAACTTTGTACAAACAAGCTATATAAAGATTAAATTGTGAATACTCAACAGAAGGCATTAGAATTAAGGGGGTCTGCATATGGCTTCTTCTAGAACAGGGGTCCCCAAAATTTTTACACAGGGGGCCAGTTCACTGTCCCTCAGACCGTTGGAGGGCTGGACTATAAAAACTTAACCCTAACCCTAATCTTAGCCCTCCCCCATATTGCTGCTCACCATGCTGATATCTTCCATTGTGCAGCCACATAATCCTTTGCACAGCGCCTCCTTCTAAGGTACCACGCAAAGGATTATGTCACCGGAAGTAGTTCTGTATGTGAGCGATGCTGCACTTTGTTTAGCTGCCACATGCAGTGCTCCTCTCACTGGCCACCAATGAGAGAGGTGCCCCTTCCAGAAGTGCATTGGGGGCCGGATACATGGCCTCAGGGGGCTGCATGTGGCCCAGGCATATTTGGGGACCCCTGTTCTAGAAGATGGGGCTTTAGCTAAGGCTTGAAAGATGTCAAGGAAACCAAAAGTGGGCCAAGATGAAGGAGAAAATTTGAGGCATGAAGGACAGCAAGTAAAAATGCACAGTAAGGAGAGAGAATGCCTCATTAAGAAATGGCAAGGGGGTCAGTGACACTGGATCATAGAGCAAATGTAAGGTATATAGGCTAGAAAAAGGTTAGAAAGCATGGGGGAGGTATCCTTGAATGCCAAATAGATAATTTCATGTTTGATCTTAGTGATGATAGAGAGACACTGGAATTTACTGAAAAGTAAAGTGATGTGACTAAATTTTAAACTAAAGAATAACCCACTGACAGATGAGTGGAGAATGGACTAGAGTAAAGGGACATTTGAGGTTAAGGGGCTAACCTGCAAAGTATTTAAAATCTAGGCCTGGAGATGAAGGCTTACATCAATTCGATGACTGTCAGAAGAGAGAATGGGTAGCATAAGAAAGGATTTTTGAGGATAAAAATTGATAGTATTTGACAAGAGATTGGCAATGAGAAGTGTTAGAGGAAGTGATGAGTTAGGAGGGATGACAAGCATTTAATCATAAACTGAAGAATTAATCCCCCCCTGAGGAAAACCACAGAAGTTTGTTGAGTGACGGAAGAGAATAAAATGGTGAATCCATGTTATCCATGAACCCATTGCTTTAGCAGTATCATATTGGCAAAAATGAAACACACTACTATCTTATATTTCTACTGATACAGTGTCACATTGGGTAGACTGACTATGGACAATTTGCCAAAAGATCATACATATATATCTAGAAGGGAAAATACATCTAGTCTACCACCATCACTTTATGCATAAAGAAATTGAGATTCAGGGAAGGTCAGTGATTTGTCCAAACTCACACAGGTACTAAGCATCAGAGGTAGAATGTGAATTACTCTGACTTTAGAGTCGACACTCTTTCTACTATTCTATCAATATAAAATCTCTTAAAAGAACAGAAATAGTATAGGAAAGACAGACATCAATATGTTTCTAGTGAATAACTGAAAATGAATGTTGAAGAATTGTAAGAACAAGCTTTTGATCCTAATTAAGGTATATAAGAAGAGCTCTCTACTACCTCTATGGTCTTAATCCCTTGTAGAAGTAAAGATTTCATGAATATAGAACATTTTATGAAGTGACAGAATATTTTTCAATATAGTAGTAATTTTAGTGATTTTTCGTCCTTCTTTTACTTTAAAATATTATTAATTATAATATATAATTATATAATTACAGCAAAAAGAAAAGAGGAAGAGAGGAAAAGACAGAAAAGTCTGCAAAAAATTTTAAAAATCATTAAAAATGCTTTAAAAAGCCAGAGACTTGTACTAAAATCCATTCACTTCTTTTTATTTCAAAACCTTTAAGCATCCTAATGCACCCAATGAATTAAATTCTGTAGGAAGAAACATTAGGAAATTCAATTTCTCCCTGGATATAATCAGTCACTTCAGAAATTAAACATATCTTATTAAAGCAAAAAAATGCACCCTTCATATACATGAAAAGAAATGCCTGGGTTTGCAGTTACATAATAAAAATACCATAGAATGCTTAGCTTCTACATGCTCTGGTCTTATTGAACTCTTTCTGCATCATTCAACCTCCAAAATCAACTCTTTGCCCACTTCAGGATCCCAGATTTCTTAATACTCATTTGAAATCAGACAGGGATCATTTGAATCATAATAAGTAGTAATTTAATCTTTCAAATGGGCTTCTCAGGGAAACAACCTTAACGTATTACTTTAATCAAAAGTTTTCATTCTTAGTCAACTTCCTTTAGTTATTGAAAAATGTGTTGCTTCTTAAAAGTATTGAAGACATCAGAAAACAGGTATGAAGAACTAAAAAGATGAAGATTATGAAATTTCTGAAGTCCACTTGAGATAAAATATACTCTAATGGAAAGAACTTTGGCTTGGCTTATAAGACAGTGTGACATAGTGAATAAAGCATTCAGTGGTTCTTGATTCAGGGAATCTGAATTTAAATTCAACCTTTGATTCTTACTAAATGTATGACCTTGGGGAAAATTGCTTCATATTGGTAGGATTCTGTTTCCTCATCTGTTAATTGAGGGGAGTGGATTAGTTGTACTTTGAGATTCTACCTGGTGACAGATCTATGATTCCATTTATAACTAAATCACTTCCTAGCTGTGACTTTGAGCCTCTTTACTTCTGTTTACTTGTTTCCCAGACAAGTATACTATTATTTCTCTGTATGTTGAGAGAGTTGGCCCAGATAATCTCTGTATTTCCCGTCAATTCTAAAAGTAAATTCTAATTAACCCAAAAGAGAAATAAAATTGGGCTGAGGAACTGAAGAACACAGTCATAAGTACTTTGTCCAATTGCCCCATACTCCCTTGGAAAGGTGGTTGGTTGAGGTAATCCTATATGCGTGTTGGTGAAACTATGGCATAAGAGGTCTCCGACTTTCTCTTTTCTTCTACCCAAAGATTTGGAGATATTTATTTCTATTTTGTATATTTATAATCTTTGAATAATGATTTAGGGATTTTATTACATTAGTATAATTTGTCCATCATCTTAGAAAGCATTCTTGTTTTCCTGCCTTTTCCTGCCTTATTTTTCCTACCTTTGGCTATGAAATTTCACACAGAAATATGAATAGTCAGATTATGTCCTCTTCAGAAGTTTAGTGAATTAAAAATATGGGGTCCATAAAGAAACTCTGAGTGAAGTGCAATGGTAATGTAAATAGGAATAACTATATAAAATGTTTAGTAATTTAACTAAAGGATTAAATCCTAGAAGTTTAGGGTTAAAGTAAACCTGAAAGATTATTTATCTTTTATAATGATTCATTTATAGAGGTTATTAACCAGAGGTATGAAAAAATTAAAGTGTATTGTGATAACTATTTCAGAATTATTGGTTTCCTGATAATCCTATGTAATTTTATTTTTTAATAATTTTTTCTGAAAGGTGTCAATCACTTGATTCCCATCAGAATTTATAGCACATATACAAAATATTAAGAATCTCTGATTTAAATATCATTGGGAAAGTGGGGCTTAAACAGCTTCCATACTTAAGCATTTGAAATCATTGTTATGAGCCAGTGTTGATCAAACTTTAAGAGATGGTGTGCCCAAACTATACCTTTGAAGCATGTGAGTCCCCCACATTATTCTAGAGAGTAGAGAGAGGAAGTGTTCACATTGGTCTGCTGGACAGAGGGACAGGGCATGCAAAAAAAAATGTCCTCAGGTGTGATGGAGAGGGGAAATGAAGCAGCCCCCTCCATGCCTCTTGGACATGCATACCACATCTTTGCAAACACAGTATAAGATCTACATACATAACATTTTCTTGTAATCAATCCTTTTCTCTGCAATAGAAATTTCAAAAGCATCCTTTATGTAATAAAATAATTAATGGAATTGGCACAAGTATTCTGGAAAGCATAACTTTAAAACAACAATTAAAAGTGGTACAAATGTAAGTCCCCATTAGAGATGCTCAAGTTCTTCACACTTCACTTCAAGTTGAATCATCAAGAATAAAAACAGCCATTTCTCAGTCTTAGTCTCCTTGATTTCCTTCTGTAGCATACTTAACTTCATCTTCCTTGAAATTATCTTCCTGTGGTTTTCCATTCCCAGCCATATTCTACACAGCTGCCAAAATGTTTCTTCCTTAAGGAAAATCTCTGAAGGTTATGTCTACCAGGTTCCATTAAAATTCTTGAGCTCCTAGTGTGGTGTACAAAAGGCACCTCATACAAATTAGTTCAGCTTTTTTTTTTTCATTCATGGTGAACTTTATATATCAGAACAGAAATAATTATAAAGCTTTGCTGTGGCCTTGATGAAATATTCATGAGACTAACTAAAATCCATTCATTTAATTCTACTTTCACCAGGAAATTTCTGATTAATCATTCCATTTCTACAGTGCCTTGATGTCATGTCAAAACCTTGGTAATTGGCATGTGTCTTCAGTTACTAAGAAAAGGTAATTCCCTGTTGTGAGTTAATCAATTGTATTCTGTTTTTAAAATAAATTCATTCATAATTTTGTTACTGGAAATCAAGTCCACACATTTTGGTCAACCCTAGATGAATACATATGGTCCTCCTTTTGAAAATGCAGAGCTATGGGTAATAGGTAGCACAGTGGATAGAAAGCCAGTCCTGGAGTCTGGAGGACATGACTTCAAATCTGGACTGAGACAATTCCTACCTATGTGACTTTGGACAAATCAGTTAAGCCAAATTGCCTAGTTTTTGCTGAAGACAGAAAGTAAGGGTTTTAAAAACAATAAAATAGAAAGCAGAGTGATCCTATACTCTAGACCTAGAATGAGCCCATTAAGGTGGGAATACCTCTGGGAGCTTTGCCCCAAACAGTTGCATGGCTAGTTTCTCTCTAATTATCATTGATTATAATCTTGATTATCCCAAAGAGTTTTTATATCTCTTCAAGAAGCTTATTATAGTTATTGTGAGGCTTTCTATGCTTGTTATGAAACTTGCTCAGATGATAGAATAATTACCCTAAACAGTTTTCTTTGAGCTAGGAATAGACAATCTAAAACTATATTTTATGCTTTAATTATTGGAAAAGCCAAAAGCTTACCTATATAGGAGATTATTCATTGGCACTAATTGTGCTAACGAAATTTCTATGTGTTGTTTCATAGACTTTTAGAACCTCTCCCACCCCAAAGTTTTTCTCTGTCTCTTAGCTATTTTTGATTTTTTTGCACTTTTAATAAGGAGAAAAGTCAATAATATATTTAAGCTAAAGGAGTAAAACTCCTTAAGGAATATACTTCTCTAAGACAGGAACTTGTCACAACTCATTGCTTGATAAGGATTTATTAAATACCAGCTATATACATTATGAGCTTCGTTAAAAACTATGTTGTCCTTGAATAATATGTTCAAACTATGGAGAAAATACAGAAAGGTAGGCTAGGAACAGGAACAATTAACGGAAACAAAATTAGTATGCTATTATAATTACCACTGCCATAGGGGTTTGGATTAGCTACACAATAGACCATTAGACAAAAAAGTTACAAAGTATAATCTAATCATAACAGAATTATTCTTCTATACATATGTCAAAGATATGATTGAGTCAAATATGAAAGAAAAAACATCAATCTGCAGTATTCTAAATCTTTATTTTCTTGGTTTCTTCCAGAAATGCAAAAAAAAAAAAAACAAAACAAAACAAACAAACAAACAAAAAACCAAAAAATCTAAACTAAATGAAACAGGAACTGAGAAGTTCATTGTTCATCAAATCATAGCAACCTTTCACATTTTAATATTAATTCTCAAAATGAAACCCAGAAATAGTTAGTTTTTTTTTTTTTAAAGTTAAGTCAGTATTTCCCATACTCTAATTTTAGCACATTTTAAGACTATGGGAGGATTCTCATTTACTACTAAATTTTGTGTAGAGTTACAAAATCTTATCCTTATTCTTTCCTTAAATTTTTTTTTGTTTTGCACAAATCTGTTAACTTCTTCTTGACATTGATGAAGACAACATTGATGATCATGATGATGATTATGGTGATGGTGATGATGATGATGATGTAGCTAATGATACTTATGGAGAGATAACATTATTTTTATCTTAAATATGTGGAATCTAATTGACATAAAAATGATTAGGTTTTCTAAGCTCAAAAAGAATCATAGGACTAGATTATGAAGGAGCAGAGAGCTAGATATTATCTAATCTAGAGTTTCTCATTTCTGCCTAGAACATTGCTGAGAGAAGATTGATTATCTAATTTGGTTTTCAGTACTTCTTAAATGAATAATTAAATAATCATATACTCTTAAAAAGAACTCTGATGTAGTCAACTTTACTTTTAGGAAAATATTTTTCTTTAGAGGTCATAGATAGCTCCATCACTATCCTAAAATTCACAATTTCCTGATTTTTGTTAGACTAACTAGGGTGGAGTAACCTAAACTTCACAGATGTGAAGAAGGACATTCCAGGTGCAGGAATCAGAGAATAAAAGAAGGCAGCAGAAACTGGGAATGGTGAGTTGAACAGTTTGACTTACCAACATGCAAATTAAGGAGATAAGTTTGAAATACATTTTGTAAAGTAGGTCAGAGCCAGATTGAGAATCATCTTGAATTATAGGATTGGAAATTTTTATTTTATTGAATCTCCATTAGTGAACCACTGAATGATTTATCAGAATAAGGAGGGTTGGGAGTTGAGGAGGGTCACAAGAAGCTTCTAAAGAAATTCAGGTGAGGAGTAATGACTCAGGATGGCAGAAGAGAAATAGCATGGAAAAGATGGCTGGGTCCTATTATTTTGGCTACATACCTATATTCAAATCATTATAAATAGAAGAAACACTGTTAAATAGCAATGGGAATAGACCATCATATCATCTGCAAAGAGTTATACCTTGGTTTCCTCATTACCTATTTTAATACCTTCAATTTATTTTTCTTCTCTAATTGCTAATGTTAGTGTTTCTTAGTATAATGTTAAATAATAGAGGTGATGATGGGCATCCTTGTTTCACTCCTAATCTTATTGGGAAGGCTTCTGACTTTTCCCCATTGCAAATGATACTTGCTGATGGTTTTAGATACATATACTGTTTATTTATTTTAGGAGAGACCCTTCTATTCCTATGCTTTCTAGTGTTTTCAATAGGAATGAGTGCTGTATTTTATCAAAGACTTTTTCTGCATCTATTGAAATAATCATGTGATTTTTGTTGGTTTGCTTGTTAATATGGTCAATTATGTGGATGTTTTTCCTAATATTGAACCATCCTTGCATTCCTGGTATCAATCCCACCTGACCATAATGAATAATCCTAGTGATCACTTGCTGGAGGATTTATGCTAGTATCCTATTTGAGATTTTTGCATCTATATTCATTAAGGATATTATAGTTTTATTTCCCTGTTTTTGACCTTTTTGGTTTTGGAATCATCATCTTGTGAACTGGAACAACCTCCAGGAAATTATGCAGAGTGAAAAGAGCAGAACTAGGAGAACATTGTACATAGAGATGGATAAATTGTGGTACAATCAAACGTAATAGACTTATCTACCTACAGCAATACAATGATTTAGGACAATTTGGAGGGACTTATGAGAAAGAATGCTATCTACAGTCACAGGAAGAACTATGGGAATAGAAACACAGAAGACAATCAACTACTCAATCACAAGAGTCAATGGGGATATGATTGTGGATATAGACTCTAAATGATCACCCTAATGCAAATATTAATGGTATAGAAATGAGTCTTGATAAATGACACATGTAAAACCCAGAGGAATTGTGCATTGGCTACAGGAAGGAGTTTGGGGGAAGACAGGAAAAGAACATGAGTCTTGCAACCATGGAAAAATATTCTAAATTAATTAATAAAATTTAAAAAAAATAAATAGCTTTGGGAGGTTCTTGTACCCACCGGGAGATAATCAGAAAATCCACAAATTATCACTTCTATTGACACTTTAATTAGAGAGTTTATTTTTTAATAGTTGTAGGCTTTGCCAAGAGATCAAAAGAAACTATTTAAGTAACCTATGTCTATCTTGCATTCCACACAAATAGGCTTAGCTAATACTTTACATAGTAATAATGGTGATCAAGAAAATAAATGTTCCTTATGTAATTTACAAGTGTTTTATTTTTGATTTTAAAAAAATAGCATGAGTTTGGTGATTGTTCTCTACTGTAGATATCCACTGAGTTTCAATATGATCATGAAACACAGTCTAACATTCACAGAAGGAAAAAAGAACAAGAAAGTATTTATTATTCAGCCATTATTTCTACAGCATCATGTAGCAGAGAAGTTACTTAAGTTGGAGTCAAAAGCACTAGATTTGAATTCTGGTTTCAGTACTTTAATACTTATGTGATACTGGGCAGGAACCAAATTATGGGATCTAGTTTCTTCATCTTTAAAATGAAGTGGGTGCCTTATATGGCCTCTAATATACCTGATGGCTTTAAATATATATTCTTTTGAAAATGTGTATATATATATATATATATATATATATATATACACCATTTTGTGGCACATGTAGGGAAAGGACAAAGGGAACTATGACACATAAATAAAAGGCACATCCTCAAGAAACATATCATCTTGTTTGGAAGACAATATGAAAAAGATCAATTATAGTACCAAAAGGATGATGTGCATAAAAGAGTGATAGAAATGTTTTAAAGAAATTCTGTGAAGGGAAAGACCACTGAAGACTAATGCAACTAGAAAAAAATTTCATAGACAAGGTAGAACTTGAAAAATATAATATGCTTTTGATGTCATGAGTATTGAATTTTTGCCTGCTGTGAAAGGTTAAATTTTGGGGGGCAGGAGTTTGATCAAAAGCCAGTGAGCATTTTATTAAATGCAAAACACTTAATTTATTATCAGGAAATATGAATAGGAAATGAAAGTCATCTTATAATAAATAGGTTATAACTATACCCAAGATCCCAATCCTAACTAATTTTTTCCAGAAAACCCTATATCTATCTGCCTCAGAAGGACATTATCTTCTGCTAGGTCGAAGTCCTTGCCTACACTCACTACTCTCTCTATCTGATAATATAACCACTATCTATCTATCTTATCTACCCAGGTTAATCAATAATCAATGAGGCTATTAAGGCCTTAATTCAGTTCTCTGTCTCCAACCAGAGAGATTACTAGCAGCACAACCTCTCTCCAGGAGATCCAGAGACCAAAGCCCTTTTCAAAAGTCTGCAATTTACAAACCACACTCAGCCACACCCCTCTAATTGTCACCAACATCCAAGTAGCACAGCCAAACTTCACAGCATGTGCCAAACTTCACAGCAGGAGGTCTCTTACTGAAAAGTATTATTGCTCCTTTGCTTCTTATATAGGAAAAAGGAAAAATTAATAAAAACTCTCTTAACACCTTTGATGGCAAGGCCTATTGAACTTTATCTTTATGTCCTCAATGTCTCATATAGTGCCTTATGTATAATGGATATTTAATAAGAGTATCTTGAATTTACAGAACTGAATTGAACTGAACTTGGAAGGACTAGTAATATTTGGCTAGCCAGATGAGTACAAAAAAAGGAAGGTTGTCAAAACAATCTACAAGTGAGTTGCCTAGAGCTTGGTTCTATTACAAATATCCATTACCAAATGATAATTGTTTTAATAAGGTACTTCTCTGGATAAAGGTGCTTAGTTAAATGAAAGTCATCAATCAATGAACAAACATTTATTAAGTGCTGACAGCAATGCAGAGTACACTATGGGAAACAAAAAGCTTAAATAGGACATGATCCTTCCTCTCAAGGAGCTTAGAGGCTAGAATTAATTCAAATCATTTGAAATTGTTTCCCCCTGAATTTTAATATCAAAAACACATACCAAATAGAGTTATTTTCTGGTGCTTGTTTCTCTTATTAAGATAAAAAGGTGCCAAAGTTTAAATCTATACAATAACTTTAAGATTAAAAGTGCCATTAAAAAGAGAACCATTAAGGACACTCATAAAGCTTTTTTCTCTATTTTGTACATTATCTTGATTTCAGGTTTTATAGAAATAGTATGACATTTGCATAAAATATGTTTCATATCAGCAATAAATCTATGAAAGGCATAATATAATCATAATTTATAATTACTCAGCTAATACTGTAGATTGACATCATTGCTGGTTTTAGGGTCCCTTTTTACCCTGTGCAGAATATAAAAATGAGAACTTTTGATAAACGGAAAGGGTTATTGAAACTTACCCTTTAAAAACAGCCTTTTGGTAGTAATACTTGAACTATACATGTTGAGAACCTTAATGATATTCCAGGTTATAACAGTGATATTTTTTGTAATTCCAAGTTCATCATTATCTTGTGCCACCTGGAGTTATTTTGATTATTTATATAGGTAACTAACCAATGAGTGTTGCCTTAATTTATTTATACAATAATAAAAATACTAGTCAAAAGTACATACATTTTGTGTTGAATCAAATTTGACTTGGAAGAAAGCAGAAACTTTTAAAACTAGTTTTAATACTAACATTTAATTTATTTTCTTTTTGCCTTGAATATTTCATCCATTTAAAGACTAGTCTTTTCTTTTAGCCAGAGTAATGACACAGTAAACTTGAAACCTGGGAGTCATGTCTGGATGAAAATTGATTTTTGAAAATTGAAAATAGGAGACCAAAGGTTCTTTTTTTTTCTTTAGCTCTTACCTTCCATCTTGGAATCAATACTGTGTATTGGTTCAAAATAAGGGTGGTAAGAGCTAGGAAATTAGGGTTAAATGATATGCTTAGGCTCCTAGGACTAGGAGAGATCTGAGGATAGATTTGAGCACAGGAACTCTTCTCTCTAGGTCTGGATCTCACTTCACTAAATCACCTAGTTGCCCCTGAGACCAATATTTTTAATATTTGGTAAGCAATTCTATCATCGTCCTACAGTAAGTAATAGTTTTAACATAATGTTTTCTGTACTTCATAACTATTGTTTTATTTGGAGGGAAAAGACATTCTAATTGTGTAGATATAGTAAAATGTAACATTTTAATCATTTTGTCTATCTTCATTTTGCCTCAGTAAAAATTTAAAACTAATTGAAACCTGGACTTCAACATGATTTTCTTTTTTTATAATATATAAATGTGATATATATAATATATAAATGTGATATATATATTGGGTGAAATGACCAAATTTCAATAAATGCAATGTAAATATTTAGAACTTAATTCATAATATGCTTGAGAGATAACCTTATGCATATGCACCACAATATACATCCAAGGTATCTTCAACCAGATTTCCTTTTCCCATTAATAAATCTAGTCCTCAGAGATTGGCTGAATCTCCCCCAGATTTCTAGAATCACTCCTCAGTATTCAAGGAATTTTTATCTAATGCCCTCAAATTGAGCTTCCACTAATAATCCATAAAGATTATTAACCAAGAATCATTTAGTCAGTCAGTTTGAAGGAACTTTTTAGGAATAGAGATATTTACTGTTGGATCCCAGAAAATAATAAAACTAAATAATACAAAGGGCTATGACATACTTTTCTTACCCAAGTGCATGAACTATTTGGGGTTAAGCTGACTCAAATTTAAAAAGCCCATTTGGCAGAGTTTATCGCTCTATGTTGCTGGGTGCCACAATATTAGAAATCCCTCAAGTGTGGTATAATCTTTTGGTTGATCTCCTTGTTTAGTGTGGTTCCAGTCTTTTCTTTTGTCCAAAATAATGTAGATCTTATTGCCAGATCATCCAGCAACACCATTTGGGACATCAGTGGGAATATATGAAATATAACATCTCTCTTTTTGGCCCTTAATAAATTCTTGTTGACCGATAAAAAGGGGATCCAATTCCAATTAACTTCATGCTGTTATACAGGAGCCAGAGGGAATAATAAAATCCCAAGGCCAATTAGAGCAGGGTTATTGACAGGCATACTCTTCATCAAGTGGCTTTCAAAGATTTTTTCCTACTTAGTTAAAAGTATTTCGATTGATTGAGTGCTGTACTTGACTAGTTAAAAGTATCAGGCTAAAATGAGATGGGCTTGTTTTAATCTCATTCTGTCCTTCACTGACCTGTTGATGTTGCTTATTTCTACAACAGAATCCTAAATATAGAAAAGTGACTATCCAATATTTTTCCTCAAGGGAAAAAATTATGGAAACTTCACAAAGTATCAAAGGAGCTCCTTCAATTTTTGGCTCACTTTATAATTGTTAGCAAGTTCCTTCTCATATTACACCTCTGACCTTACCACAACTAGCCTGTGTCTCTGGTCTCAATATCAATCCAGTGACATTCACATAAAAGGAACTTTAGATGATTAGCCAAGGGAACACAAAAGTTGGGGTGATGATGGAAACAGATATCTTCCCTTATTTAAATCAAGAAGTAGGACAGAATGAGGATTAGAGTGTGGGAGTTACAGGAAAAATAATATCAGTTCATTAATAGGGCATACTTCTTTCATGATTAGATTTATAATCAACAGAGATAAAGGGAAAATGCAATGGAGTTCAAAAGGAAGGATCGTAAGAAAAACAAACTATATTTTATCCCTTTCTTATAATCCCCAAACCTTCTTTTTTACCTGATATTTAATGGTTTCAAACTCAAATTGGAATGTGACTCACTAAATCATCATTAAAAACCCCACAGGCTATTATAATTTGACAGTTTAAAGTATGTTTCCAATGTTTTATTGTAATTTTATTTTGCTAAATATTTCCTAATCATATTTTATTCTGGTTCAAGATTTACTAAGAGTGTGGTGGGCTATATATGTGGCACATATATTCTACCAATCTCAACTTTAACCATTCCAATTCAATTTCTCTCCATAGTCTATTGCCATAATGCATGCCCAGTCTGCTATGAGTTATTGAAAAATGGAGAATTTTTCACTTGCATTTAATGTCAGATAGGAGACATTGTGTAGAGTGAAAATATATGATTGAAATGTTTGTTTAATAATTTTAAAAGTTTAGACAACAAGCAAGAAAACTAGAAATCCTACAGTGTGTGTATGTGTGTGTGTGTGTATGTGTGTGTGGAGTTTGTGATTACTCTTCTTTCATATTATTTCAGATGTGGTTTCACCACACCACCTTCCTTTTACCTAAATACCCTGATATTTTTGAATTTTGATTACTCCAGTGAATTTTCTCATCATTTTATCTAATTATTTAAAATATCATTTAAGTAATTTGAATAGAAAACCATTATTTAGAATTCAATATTATCTTATGTTAGCATACCCTAACCAAGAATTTTAATTATTTCCATGTTAGATTTTTAAATAATTCTATAAAATAATTTTTTTCTAATTGTATTTAGATGAGTTTTATGTTATTCTGAGAAATTGAATATATTCTTATTGTTACTTTAAAAGAGTTTATCTTAAAATCTCTTCTAGGTATTTTTAAAATATCATGTTAAAATGGCTTATTTTTGTAGGTTTATTCTATTTCTTGCTATTTAATTGAAGTTGTGACTATCTGAAATTCATTTAGTTTTATTCTGCAGACTTCTCTAAGTAACCATTTGATGTCACCGAAAATCAGAGATTATTTTGTTTCATTTGTTTGTGCATATTCTTCCTCTCTCTCTTTTTTAATAGAAATTCTTATTATTTAGGATTAGTAGTCTTTCTAGATAATAATAGAGGTCATGAGTACTACTGCTCTTATTAGAATAATTTAAATTGTTTCTTGATTACAAATGACTGTTTTTTTTAAGATTTAAATGCAATCACATTAATGAAATATCTTTATTCCTGTACTTTTGTCTTTTAGAACAGGAGGGTATTTAGCTGAAGGAATTTATTGATTTAGTCATGCATTTTGTATTATTTTTGTTGATGCCTTCATTAAGTTTATAGTTTTCCTAATTTTGAACCATCCTTGCATGTCTAGTATTAATTAATACTTATCAAAATAAAAGTAAATGGTTTTAATATAGTCTGTAGTATCTTCCCTAATACTTTACTTAACTGGTCTACAGGCATCTTTCTCTGTATAATCTCATATTAATTTGAGCATCTGGGGATATTTTTATCTCATAAAAATGAGTAAACTTGCTTTTTTCTCTTTTTGGAAGACTCTGAAGTACAAGATACATGTGTTTTTTAAATAATTAACAAAAATTTGCTCTCAAATCCATGTGATCCCATTATGATTATTTCCCCTCTGAGATTTTATTCTTAGATTGTTTAATTTTTTTCTAAGATAGGGATTCTTTAGATTCTCCATTCTCTGTATTAATTGGTTCATTTTAAATTTCAATAAATATTCATTTCTTTCATTGAAGTTTTCTCTGTTGTAGGTAACTAATTGGGGCTGTTAGTTTATGTGACATATAAAATATGTCTTTATTTCTCTTTCACTTGCTGTGAATGACTACTTTTTATTATGATGATTTGGTCATCTGTCTTTTAAAAATAAAATTAGAATTGATAATAGTTTAGTCATTGTGTATGTCTTTTTTATCAATAGAATTTGTTTATAAGTGTCTCAATTCCTCCCACCCCTTGCCATATCATAGAAGGCACCCTCCAGGAGACAGATATGTATATGTAGATTTTGTCTTTCATGTTTCCTTTATCAGTTAATTCTCTGGAGGTGACATTAAGTTATTTTTTACATATTAAATATGTAGTTGTATATAATGTTCTAATCATTTTGCTGTTCATCATGCCATGTAGTTTTTACAAAGATTTTTTTTAAATTATTCTGCTCATCATTTCTTTGAAGCAGTATCAACCCTTTTTTCCAGTTCTTTACCATCACAAAGACAGATGCTATAAATATTTTTGAACATATAGGTTATTTTCTTTTTTCCTTGATCTTCTTGAGAAGCATACTCAGCAAAAGATATTGCTGGGTTCAAGGATAAATACAATTTTATGACTCCCTGAGTATAATTCCTTACCGATCTCCAAAATGGTTGGATCAGTTCACAGTTCCACCAAAAGTACATTAGTGTCTCCAGTTTTCTGCAACTCCTCTGATATCTGTCATTTTGCCTTTTTGTCATTTTAGCTAATCTGAAGAATATGAAAGAATATCTCAGAATTGTTTTGGTTTACATTTCTCTAATCGGTAGTGATTGAGAGCATTTTTTTATTGTGCCTATATATGACTGATTTCTCCATCCAAAAATTGTCTATATCCTTTGTCCATTCATCAAATGGGGAAAGCTCTTCTTCTCATAAATTTTACAAAGTTCTCTATATATATTTAAAGATGAGACCTCATTCAGAGAGGCTGTTTATAATCCCTCCCTAATTTTCTCCTTTTCTTCTAATCTTGGCAGCATTTATTTTATTTATACAAAACTTTTTAAATTTAATATATTCAACATTATCTATTTTATATCTCACACTGATCTCTCTTGTAATACACATAAATTCCTCTCCTATTCATAAATCTGATATGTAATATGTTCCCTTTTTGTCTAACTTGCTTATGATATCTCCCTTTATCTCCATACCATATATCAATTTTGATCTTACTTTAGCAAATGGTACAAAATATTAGTATATACATAGTTTTTACCAAACTTCATTCTAGTTGATCCAATAATTTTTGCCCAATAGTGATTGCTTATCCATGAAATCTGAATCTATACTTTTGTCAAATACCATTTTACTATAATATTTTATTACTGCCTGTTATATGTCTATCCTTTCCTATGTGTCTTCTAAAATCAGTTGTATTTATTGATATAATCTGTTGGTTTTAATTTTAATTTATCTTTTCATTAACTTGCAAATGCCTATTCTCAAACTTATTTTCTAGTTTTGTTTTTTTTAATTGCAGGTCAGTTCTTAGTTTCTCTTTTTTAAAAAATAACTGATAATGTTAAGAAACCTAAATTTTCCTCTAAGGCCTAATTTTAACTGAATGCCACAATTTATTGTATATTATTTAATCATTATGGTTTACTTTGATACAATTATCGTAGGTGTTTCATTTCTTATTTGTTCTTATTTGTATTATTATTCATGGTAACAAAGACTCCATGTAAATAATTTTTGGTATTTTATTCATTGATTATCATTTTATTGCTATATTTTCTGAAGGGCTTGTTAAGATATTTGTACATTTATAGATTTATTGGATTTTTATATTTGTGAATGTAAACCAATTTTTAAAGTAACATGAGATACTGAAAAATAGTTCTATTCTTTTGCTCCAGAATGTCCTACTCTAATCTCTTATCTCATTTATGGAAGTGATTCTGGATCCTTAAACCCTAAACAAGTAGAGTGGAAGCACTGACAATTTCTACCAAGCTAGAAAGGCTTGAAGTTAGAAAGGTTTCTGTGGTAAATCAAGTCTACTTTTCAAGGACTAGCCTAATTATAGAAAGCATTAGCAGCACCAGGTTGCCAAAAAGTTGATAAATTTTGTTTTCTGTCAAATTATGAAATAAAAAAAAATCAAGTGCAGTGGTCTCTTTCAGCCATCTTAGTAACAATGGAAAGGGAATACAAAAAAGGGAGTAGTGAGTTAAGAATCATACAGTAGTTAGACTATTGATAAACTTTCATCTATCTGTTTCAATTTTAAATGTGAAATACTTACTCAAATATTGTGTAAACACATTACTAGAGAAACTGAATGATATTGATCTTGATAATCTCATTATAAACAAAATCAAGAGGAGGAAGTCATAACTAAGTTTAAGGATAGATCACAGTTTCTCTGTGAAAAGGACATGAAGAAAACAATGTTATTGTGAATTGAGGAGCAAAAGAAGAGGTTACTTCTTTGCCACATTTGGTCATGTTGCTATTCTTTTGGTAAGATATTGTGGAAAGGACCACTACGAAAGTAATGGCAATCCGAATATCAGTGTTTATAGGATAAAGAGGAAAAAATGTTCTGTAAAATACTTTAGAAGATCTAAAATTACATCTGCAAAAAAATCTTATCACTGAGTGAATTCATTGCAAAGGTCTTCTGACTAGATTTAAGTGAGGCAGAGTTGCACAAAGTTATCAGGCTTATTCCCTCCGCCAGAGTCTGCAAAGTCCAATGTCAAGACAAAAGTCAAGGTGATTGGTGATGGCTCCAGACGCAGTGGATGACGTTGGCTTCTTTGAAGTCTAACTCAACTCTAAGCACTCTGCAGTCCCTGTTTCTATCCTCTTTATGGCCCTTGAGACAAGTTGTCCTCATCCACCCCCTTTTGCCTTGGGAAATATGCCTCTGATAGAGACCCCCCTAATTCACCAATACCTTTGAGCTATGTTAGTTCTGCTCAATCTGGTTTAGCCTACTTGCTGAAACAGTTTACTTTGGGGTGGCTGCTGAGCATGCTACAACTTCTTGGCATGAAAAGTGAGAGCTGGGTAGACAGCTAAGGAGGAAGGTAGACCTGAGTGGGGCTCCACAAATGCTCACAGCAGAGGGACTAGTGTTCCTTGAATATAACTTTGATGGCAGAGTGGGTGGACAGAAACCCAGGCCTGGGGTCAGGAATAGTCAAGTTTCAATTCAGCCTCAAAGAGAGACTAGCTATGGGATCCTGGGAAATCTTTTATTGTTGTTTGCTCGGTTTCTTCATCTATAAAATGTCCTTAAATGACAAACTAGTCCTCAGTCTTTGCCAACAAAATCCCAAATGGGCTCACAAAGAGTCAGACATGACTGAACAACAACAAAATATTTTGGACTATCTCTACAGCTAATTGCCATTCAAGGGAATGTAAAAGAACCTAAAAAGTACCTTGACCAATAACCATCTAACTTATTTGACAGGAGGAGAGATGTGGTAACACAGCATAATATTGGCTTGAACAGATAAACTCATTAAAATATTATGGAAAAAATGAATAAAGGTAATGATCTGTATCTTCCCATGAAAAAAAAGGGGGAACATTCTGTATGAAATATATAAAAATACAGGGCAAAAGTAACACTTTTATTGAGTGATTGAATGTGTTTTCAAATGTAGGACTTTTAAAGAAAGAAATGTAGGGGGCAGCTGGGTAGCTCAGTGAATTGAAAGCCAGGCCTAGAGACTAGAGGTCCTAGGTTCAAATCTGACCTCAGACACTTCTCTGATCCTGGGCAAGTCACTTAACCCCCATTGCCTAGCCATTACCACTCTTCTGCCTTGGAGCCAATACTAAGTATTGATTTCAAGACAGAAGGTAAGGGTTTAAAAAATGTAAGCAGTACAACAAACAAGAGAAAATTAAAAAAAAAGTTCTACAAAGATTTTTATAACAATATTTTTAAACTATCAAGGATAGTAGAGTCACTTGCCATCTTTTAACTTCAATGTCAATATCAACATCAATATCAAAAGCCTGGATTGCTTAAAGAAGGGGTAAAATTATAGTATAAATAACAAAACAGAAGAATTCTAATTTCTTTTTTTAAATTTTTTTTAAGAATTCTAATTTCAAGAAGCTTACATTCTATGGAGAGACAATATATACCCATATACTGACACAAAAAACCTTCACATAGGGAGCATGAATTCAAAATTATCCCAAAACAATTAAATTTGAAATACGGAGAGAGGCAGGTTGGTGGAACCAGTAACAATTTCATATATAAGTTCATGTTTGAATTTAATCTAGAAGGAAATGACAAATTCTATTAGAATTAGATGGACAGGAAGTGAGTCCATCCAAAGCAAAGGGATAGTCATTACAAAGACTTCTGGATGGGGTCTAGAAGGGTGTATGTAACTAAGAGAATAAAATCTAGTTTGCCTGTAGAAAGATGAGATTAGAAAGATTGGATCATATTATGAAGGAATCTAAAAATAAACCTTGAGTTACTATTTTGTCACAGTTGCAGATAAAGACTCACTGGAGTTTTTTGAGTAGAGAATTGACTTAAAAAATTAAAGCCTTCTATTCCATATAGAATTGATACTAAGTATTGATTAGAAGGCAGAAGCATGGTAATGGCTAGGTAACTGATGTTAAGTGATTTTCCCAGAGTCACACAACTAGAAAGTGTCAGATTTACATCCCAGGACCTCCTGTCTCCAGGCATGGCTCTCTATTTAATGAGCCACCTCACTGGCCCAAGTAAAATCCCTATGGCCTAAAAATTGTGAATCATGAAATAGAATGATAGAATGAAGAGAGTTTTGAAGTAGGAAATCAAATTTTAAGAATATTTCAGTAGTCCAGGTGGAAGGTGATATGGGATGAATTGAGATAATTGTATAAGTAATGGGAGAGATGTAGACAGAATTGCCAAGATTTAAAAATTCATTAAATTTGTAAGGTGACAGAAAAATAAGGTCTTGAAGATAATTCCAAGATGGTGAACACAAGGGTTTAAAATGATGGCTTCAACAAAAACAGATAATTTTTAAAGTGTAGATTTAGGAAAAAGAGATGATGAATTCTATTTTAGATATGGTGGGTACTTTTAGATATTAAATAATAAATTTTATAAGTCCCTTAATGCTCCCTAATTTCTCCAAGAAAAGTTAATCTTAATAATAGTATTCTATTAGCATTTTCGGATGTCATTGAGTCTCGAATACTATAATATTTAGATATTTTAAAATGAATATCTGTCACAGAAAATCATACTAATTGTGAATACAATGGATAAAGAACTATAAAGATGAAGCAGAATAAATTATTATTATAGGACAAAAATTATTATAAGACAAAAGAAAGTGATAGCTAGTAGACTACCTACATAATCTATACAAGTCCTCATGATCTTAGGAGAAAGAGAAGAGTTGGCTACCCCTATGTCCTCCACCTTCACATTGTGACAAACTTATGGGTGTTGATGGATAAAACTTGCATAGGAAAGTCAGGGATGAATGGGTAGTAATCTGTGACAATGAAGGGAACTACTACATTGATGAGATCACAAATCAAGATCACATGAGTAAATGAATATTTCCATTCAATAACCCCTAAAGACATTTAAAAAAAATAACTTTATGTTCAGTCCCTTAATTTCTGCCTGAAAAAATGGATGTTGAGTCAATATCACTAACTTACTATTTGCTTTATTAAAATTCAGTATGATTTTCCTATGAATACTTACAATTAATGATGTTTGATAGTCTATACATACATACATATATATATATATATATATACGCACACACACATATGTATACATACATACAATACATATGGGGGAAGTTAGGTAGCTAAATAGATAGAGCACTGGGCCTGTAGTCAGGAAGACCTGAGTTCAAATCTCCTCTTAGCCACTTAGCAACTGTGTGATGCTAGGCCATTTAACTATTTGCCTCAGTTTCCTCATCAATAAAATGAGATGGAGAATGAAATGACAAACCACTACAGTATCTTTGCCAAGAAAATACCCCCAAAAGATCATGAAAAATTGGAAATGACTGAAAAAAATATACAATAATAAAACACATTTGTGTGTATATTTATACATATATATGCTTTATATACAATATTTTTATAATTCCATTATCAAATATACCTTTAAAAGTAATGCTGTTGTGATAATTGTCTTCCTTGACTATGTCATTTTTAATTTTGCCTTGCTAATGATCAAGATTAATACTTTTGCTTTGGGGATTTATTTGATATATAATAAATTCTATTCTAATTTCTTATATTTTATGTTTTAATTGTGCTACTTACATACAAAAAATAAACTTGTTTTCTAATCTGTACTGCCTACCTGTTTTATAAGAGAATTCATCCTATTCTCTTTCATGAATATGATATTTTTTCCATCAAATTCTATTTTATTAAATTTTTCCTTAAAAAAATAACAATATGCAGTCTACGTTTTAAAGGGTTATATTTTTTCTTAAACCTTCAGCTTCTGTCTTAGAATCAATACTGCCTATTGAGTCTAAGGAAGAAAAGTGGTAAGGGCTAAGCAATGGGCATTACTTGCACAGGGGTCACACAGCTAGGAAGTGACCAAGTTCACCTTTGAACCTAGGATGTCCATTCTTAAGGCTTGGCTCTCAAACCACTGAGCCACCTAGCTGCTCCTTCTTGTGTATTGCATATAATCTCATTCTCCCTCCACCACCACCACCCCCACACATTTCCACCCCGGACCCAAATTAATGGATCTTCTGTTGCTCACTTTTAGTTTTTCTTAAATGAGGTCTCATCAATTCTATTTGCTGGTTGTGACCAATATAATTCTTTATTTCACTCTCCAGATTAAAAACAGTTCTCTTCACTCTCCTTGTTGCAATACAGTATGGCAATTATTTTATTATCCTTCTTTTAATGTATATCCATCTTTTATTTTCTTCTTTCTGAGCCATAATAAAGTCTTATTCACAAGACATCCCCTTCATTCATCTTCTAGCTTAGTGTTTAAATGATGTTCATCTATGACACTCCCAATATAGTAAATATTAATTTCCTTCATACTCCCTCTACTATCTGTTGTTAAAGTTGATCTTTCCTGAACAAATAAGTCCAGAACTTGTCTGTCTTCTCAGTGACCTATAAACAAATCAGGAATATAAATGAATGATAATCTTTTCTCCCCTAAGAATATAAGCATGCAATCATCAATTAAACTTTTGAGGCTATTCAAAATTATTGAACTTTTGTTTTGGTCATTTAGACCTGTGATTACATGCCAAAACATGTCCTTAGACTTTTTTCAAGAAGAGCCACTTAAAAGTAATTAAGTCTCCTAAAAATTCTGTCTCATAGGCACTATTTGAATGTCATCATTATTATTCTGGTGGTGGTGGTGATGATGATGTCTATTTTATCATCATAGAATTAATTTTACAATTTTAATTTTACAATCTGGGTTAGCCTGTCTGTTGCAATGCTTTTACCAGAGTGTGGTTACTGTGCATGCTACAGCTTCTTGGAGCCACACATGAGAGTTAGGATAATGGTGACACCAAAGATGATACCAAAGAGTAGCCCTAAGAGGGGTCACCAAATGTCCTCACCAAAGATCCTATTCCTATATACCCTAAATTGTAAATAAAAGACTCCAAATCTATTGGGAAGAGAAAATCCTACCCCAAGCATATGAAGACTTCCTCAACAGATGGGGGGATGAGAACAATGTATTCTAATGGCCATGAAGGTAGCTGAAGAAAGTGCAATTGAGCTCCTAGACCATGGTCAGACAATAAATATGCCAAAGGATCTACTGCATCCTGGGCCATTGCCAATCATCTTGACTCTTATCTTGTTTCTGGATTTCAATGATTCTAGAAGAGAGTGAGGCTGTTGACTTCATGTAATTCTTCTCATTTTAATCTATTCATTGTTTAAGTCAAGGCATCACCCTGTTATGTCATTGGTCCTCTTCGAAAACAAAGGCAAACAACAGTTTTATAAGATAGATTATTCTTAGGTGCAAAGCGTGTTCTTTTGCTTTTCAGTACATCTTATTCCATTTTTTCAGCTTTTATTTTGTTGACGGGAAGTAAGTCCATGTGATTCTGTCTAAGGTAAACTTGCTATATGATTTTTCTCTTCCTGGCCATTTGAAAAACCTTTTGATTGTAATTTGACAGCTCTGAAACTTAGCAATAAAGTTTCTGGTGTGTTAAACTCAGAGTTTAAATCTGTTAGCATTCTATGGAGTCTCTCAAGGGATGTTTTATCTTTTAGCTTTAGTCTTTATGGGAAATTTTATTTGATGATTACCTAAAAAAATCATGCTCATTAATTTTTTTCCTATAAGTGAATATTCTAAAATCTTCTCTCAGAATGTTATTTGCCAGGTTAACTGCTTTGAATTATGGATACTGCCTTAGTTCCTGGCATTTTACTCTCTTTTGATCCCATCATGATTTTAAAAATTCTAATATTTTATTTATTTTTTCTTTGGTCTTCCCAATTTTTCTTTTAAAGTATTCATTATTTATGTTGTATATTATAAAATGTGTATATATACATGTATACATGATAATACATGTCCTGATTGAATTGCCTGCCAATATCAGGAAAGAAAAGGGAAGAGAAGAAGGGAGATCATATAACCTAGGACAACTTGTGTGGAAATTTTTTATTATATGTAATTGTTAAAAATAAATAAATATAATTTTAAAATGTATTTATTATTTAAACATTGTTTTACTTTCTATGTTGATCTTCCATTATTCTTCTTTCAAATTTTTTTCCATTAAAAGCCTTAATGTCACTCTTATCTCTTCTTTAAATTCTAGCCTCTGTCAGCTATCGTTTAGCCATTCTTTTCTGTCTTTTTGAGATGTAGTTATTTTGTAGAATTATTTTCTTCTTTAGGAGTTTTCCCTTGACTTTTACTGAGAAGTTATAAAATACACAGATTTGAATTTCAATGTTTCATTCTCATCTTTTTTTAAACTCATCTCCTTTGTGATGAAGTCACTAAAAGAATGAAGAAACTTTTAAAAGCTGGGCATGATGTAGGGTTGAAGGTGACAGTGACTGAAAATGTTAAGTTGTTTATGCATGTTTTAAAAAAATAACAAAATAATTTGGTGATATAAAAAAGAAGAGTTGGGGGAGGAACAGGATGTGATTAAAGTAGTACCTTAGAGTGGATGGAAAACTCATAAAGTCACAGCACTAACCTCAAATCTAATGTGTGAAAATCACACTAGGTCTGGGAAGGTTTTTATTTTCCCTTATTATAAACTTCTCATAATTTTCATCTTTCTATCCAACTAAAAAGGATATTGATATAATGAAACAAAAATCTTTGAGTATCCCAATTATATTTCCTAAGAAGGATTTGTTATTTATATATAAAGGTTATTCTCAAGTTGAAAAGTTATAGAATGTAAAATATCAACAATGATCACAGAAGAATATGAAGAATGAGTTCATAAATCATGTCTGCACCTTTAAAGTATGACACCAAATAATAGAGATGCCACTGTAGTATTCCTATATTGAAAAATACTGCTTTTCGTCAATCAGTTACACTCTACCCTCCACTATCATTTGTTACTGGTCAATTTTTGAACTCCCTTCCTCTGTATACAGCAGGACCAAATGAAAACAGAAAAATGATGTCACCACGTACAATAGAACCAAGTCACTTAACAGTGCCAACACATTACAGACATCCCTTGGTCAAATTTTCTGCCTTGAAAGAGAAGAGCAAAGTCTGTCACATTTAGTCCTTTGGAGGAGTTATGGCCAGGAGGGTACAAAAGAATAAACATAGACATGGCCATTATGTAATCATTGACAGGAGGCAGAGCTAATGATAGTCTTTCATTTTAGTAGCTTCAATTATATTAATTCATTGCACCTCTCAACTCAAATACTGGTTCAGTTCAAAAGGGACAGGAAAAGATATAACTCTTCAGCTGATGGTCTGTTGTTTTACTAGGTCATGCCCTGGAGAATGAATTCTGTACAAACTCCAATACACTTTTAAAGCCAAGAGAGTCATTCTTAGCCAAGTCTCAAAGGAATCTATAAATCACAACCCAGGAATTCCTTTCTTATTTATCTATATATTAGAACACAGTATTTTCTATATACATGCAAGTTATTAAGCCTGGAAATAATTGTTCTGAGTGCACATGTGTACATAGGAATTAGTGGAATTATTTGGTCAAGAATCAATCAGTCTGTAATAATCTGGGTTCAGATAAGAGAAATTGAATTCAAGCTTATAATGACAACAGTTCCAACTGGCTCCAACCTAAATTATGGAGCATAAGATTATGTATTTCTCAATAACTCTTGGGAAATGCTTCTGGGGAAATGAACATTCTTTAATAACCTGATTTAACTGTGGGTCCTATTAATAGAAAAGTCCCATTTGGAGGGTGGGAGAAAGAGTCAGACTGGAATGCTTATCTGTACCATTTTTAGCTAAAATTTTTTTAAGTGTTTAGTAAGGAACCTTCCTTTCCTCTGTAGTCTAAGGGAAAACTTTAGCTTTTTCTACAAACCTGGAAGGATTAAGGAAAAATGTCCTCCCCAGGGGAAGCCTCAGGGAAGAATACCAATAGAGTATTTTCCCTGATTACTAGAAATGACCTTCCTTCTGGTCCAATCAATGGCAATGAAGTTCTGTACATTATGCCTACTGATTCATTCATCTGAAAATTCTCATTTCTGCAGGGGAAAATGACTGCTAGAGGGAGCTGAATTATATGAGTAAGCCAAGTTTTCTGAACTATACTGAATCAGCCCTTTGCCTTAATCTGTTTCTTTTTATATCTGAGAGGTAAGAATTCTTGTCACAGACAGTTTCATTTGTTTCTCTCTTACCAGAAATATTAATAATCTTTTACACACAGGGGGAAGCAATGTTACAGTGAACAGATGCTAAAAATTCTATAAACCAATTTGAGTCTTGATAAGCTCTGTGATAGTTATCACATGCAAAATGGTTTTCGGTCTCTTCCTGATGACACTCCCTGAGTAATAAGAAATTCAGAGAAAGAGATGTAAGACAAAGGTAGAGAATATGTCTGGTGGAGGATAAATTTGTTTTGGATAATCACCAATTCCTTTTACTAGTGTGTTTTTTTAGAGTAGCAAGCACATTAAGAATAGCTGAAGGAAAAATTAAAAAGAATCCTCCTGTGGGAACACTTTTTAAATATTACATTAAACAATAGCAAATGAAGCTATTTAGTCTAGCCTCACTTTGAAGAAGATGAGAAATACAATCCAACAATTATTGGTCTTCCACAGTATGGGAAGTAGGGCTACAGTGAAGAATAAATTGCAGAGTTATACATGAATATTTTAAATAATTATCAATCAGCCAGAAAATTAAAATACTATTATTGAATAGCTACAATATGCCAAGTACTATGTTAAGGAACATTGGGAACAGAAAGATATGAGTACACAAAATACAATTCAATTCAACAATAAATTATGAAGATCCTCTGGATGCTAGAGCTGAGCTAGAGGATGACACTAAGGATAACAAAACAAAAATTAAAAATTACTATTGTCCTCAGAAGTTTATATTCTAATAGTGGAGAGAGATGAAGGTCTAAAAGAGAGAAAGTAAAAAAAAAAACAAATCTATTTAAGAAAATCATTACTCTAAATGAGGATAAGGGAGACTCTGAAAGATATGTTACTTGCAAGATATTAATAAATAAGAATTTCCTTTAATCTTAGGATTGATTCATGGGGAAAGAAGGTGATATTTCATTATTTGGTTACCATATCGACTTAGAAATCTTTCATGAAAATATTTTTATTGTTTTGAAAGTCTGTACTTTGCTCCTTTTTTATGAGGTAGGAGGGGTTCCTATTAGCTGCTGCTGAGAAAAGGAAATTTGAAATACTAAATACAGGTGAGGCTGAGTGAGCTGTTGCTAAGCAACTCTTAATGGGAAATATTTTAAACTCTGGATTCTTCCTTCCTGGGAAGTTGGTACTGAACCCCAAATTTCTAAATTTTACCCTGCCCCTCAACTTGTCTGGAGGTCAAGAACACTTTCTTTGCTTACTAAACTACGTCACCTATTTAGCTTTGAGGTTATTAAACCTCTGTCTCCCAGTCAAACAGAAACAGAAAAAGAAAAACTCCATGGTATGTATGTATTTCATAAATCACTTGCTAAATATAAGTGGTAATCCACCGCAAATTTTAATAGTGCAAAGATGGCAGTCAAACTTTTGCTCTTTAAAATGTATTAGTAACAGATGTATAAGAAGTCTAGAAAGTTCTTCTCCCCCATCTCTTGCAAAACCCTGGCTAGTTCATGAAATCAGTATGGAGGGATGTTTTCTAGATATGGAAGGAGGGATGAAAGTAGTTTCCATAGGCCAGAAAGGTCAGAATCAGACTGGAGAAAACTCGGTATTCCCATCTGACTGATAGGTGGGGGTACGATGAAATAAGACTAGGGTAGTAGGGCAAGAACAGATTTCAGGGGCCCTTAAATGGAAGGAAGGAAGGAAACTAGCATTTATTAAGTTCCTACCACACATCAGGCAGTATGCTAAGTGCTTAACAAACATTGAGTCTTATCCTCATAATAACCCTCAGAGTGAGGTGTTATCAGTGTCCCCTAAATATAAGATTTTTCCTTCAAATCTCTTATAGTTAATTATTTGTCTTCTCTGATAGAAAGCTGACCCAATTACAGAGTTTAAAACAAACTAACAAATGGATTTGATCTTGCAAAAATTTCTCTCTTCGTTCTTCTTACTTCATTCTGCATGAGTTCCTTCAAGTTTCCCCAGGCTTCTTGGGATCTGTTCCTTTCATGTTTGCTTATACCAATCTGACTATTAATGTTTGTTATAATCCTTCTCCTTTTTCCCCAATGGGGAGGAATTGGTAAGGAGAGAAAATAAACGAGGTTATTTTTTAGCTTAATAAAAAACATGAAAAAAGATGGTCACAAGTCAATGCCTTTCAACTTTTTTATTTAATTCCAAACTAAAGAAGTATTTTTAAAATGTCCATAAGACAAGGGAGCAAAGGGGGAGAATGAATGCCTGTAGTCACTTGAAAAATAGACAAAGATAGCTATTGTATTGGGCTAAGAGAAATAATCCCTGTTACTATAAAAATATAGGGAAAACAGGAGATGGAGAAAAGAGAAAACAATTTGTTCATTTGCCATATATGCATGTTATTTCCTTTGTGGTTATTTGCTGTTTGAATAGTTGAATTATTTTTCAGTTGAAACAAAATTATTTCAGCATTTTGTGCTTAGTAAATACAAAGTCCTTAAGATCCCTTTGCAATTAAATTTAAAGTCAGTAATCATCATAAAGATTAATGATTGTCATTAATGAGACGATAAGCCATCCTGGAAAGAGAAGAAGAGAAAAGATTTCAAGAAGTACAAATAGGACCAAACCAAAGTAGGCATTCTGAAAATTGCCAAAAAACATACATGTAATGTAGATTTTGACAACAATGGAGAGGGAGAGGGAGAGAGACAGAGAGACAGAGACAGAGACAGAGACAGAAACAGAAACAGAGAGAGAGAGAGAGATGATTTAATTATTTTCCTCTTATTCTCAGCACCTAGTATACTACCTGATGCTTAATGGGAGCTTAAAACATATTTAATAAATGAATATAATGGGATGGTAAGGAAACTTAGAATTATCATCTTCCCACTTTACAATTCAAGTCATCTCAAATTGTATAGAACATTTAAGCCAAATTCACCCCTGGTTTAAAATCCCTAAATCTGACATGTTTCATTTATATAAATTATATTACACAAAATGCATGTTTTTGTACAAAAAAATTTAAAAAACACCTATTTATTTTCTTTGCTTTCTTATCTTTTAAAAACATATACCATACATGATCACTAACTTATGAAAAAATTGGATTCTTGGAGGTCAAATGATGGCTTGATTTTTTTAGTTTTCTTCATCTTAATTCAAAATCTAACAAGGGTATTCATATTCATATTCATATATATATATATATATATATATAATTGCATGGCATCTGAATAGTTTCTCCAAATAGAAGCAAACTAAGTCATTTACAAGGCTAACAAAAACCTATTTTTCTTTCACTTTTTCCCTCTTCAAAAAAGAAAATGTTTATATATGAATGATCTATTTTTATAAGAAAATACACATAAACACATGTTGAGCTATTTTGTATACTCCTAGATAAAAGCATGAAGAATGCATCTGTCTTTGAACAGTAAGATATTCCTTACATATGAAGATGATTAATGACTGACTATAAAAGTATTATCCACTGATCTTTAGAACTTTTTCTTGACTAACTAGTGAATGAGGAAATGATTTTGTCCAGACTCAAAATTTTATCCAAATAATCCAATAACCAATAACCACAAAAATGTAGAGAATGGGAATGAAATATAAACTGTACTAAATTATATTAGCTGTTTTTGATAAACTGTTGCAGTTTTCTGCAATCTTATTTGTAGGGTCCAGTTCTAGTCATCTTTGGCTTTATCTACATCACCTATACCCCCCTTTTCCTTTCAAAATTTGGAATGAATATTCATATATTTATATTTTTAGTGCTAGAAAGAATTTCAACATTCCATCTAGTCCAATAGTGCATTTTCACAGAAGAGGAAAATGAGATCCAGGTAAGTTAAACTACTTTCCCAAGGTAACACATCAAATATAAGAAAGCAGGGTTTGAACCCAGGTCCTTTGGCTCCAAAACTGATGTTTATTCTATTGTATTATAGTCACATGAAAGCAATTCACAGGTATAAAGCTTGGAAGGATGTCATAGGCCAACAATTCCAATACCTTAATTTTACTGATGAGTAAATTGAGGACCCCCAGCAGTTTAAATGACTTGCCCAACATGCCACAAATAGGAAACATCTGAACTAGGATTTTAGCCTATCTTCTTTCACTCTAAAACTAGAACTCTTTGTATTGTCCCAAAATCTAGAGCAGGGAATTTACACAAATCAAGGCATAATTGCTCTGTTTTCAGTGTCAGTCTTCAAGTTAAATATTGAGATAAAATTGATTAACCTTCATTTGAAATACATGTCAAACATTATGTCAGCATATATATATATATATATGTATATGCATTTGTTGTATATCACAAACATGAATTATTCTAATGTAGATATTTCTAGAAAAGTAAAAAAAGAACACTCCCCAAGAGTTTGACTATCCAGCGGCAAGTCATCATTTCCAAAACCTTGACATTAATTCTAAAAGTTCTCTTGGCTCTTAGGTAAATATGATTGGATGGAAATAGGTTCTTATCAAGGACACAAGTAATACCCAATGAAATTGTGCATTGGCTGTGGGAAGAGTGGGTGGAGGGAAGGGAGGGAAATATTGTGATTATTGTAACCAAGGAATAATGTTCTAAATTGACTAAATAAACTTATTCAAATGGAAAAAATAAATATGATTGGGCAAATTTGTGGATTTGATTCTTCATGATCATTGATTTATTTCTAAGTAATGAAAAAATAAAAAATAAACATTTGCTAATAGTCATTAGGTTTAAAATGTCACATTCACAGTTTCTATTTAGTTTTGTAATTTTAGTTTTCAAGTTTAGATAATTTTATTTCAAAGGATCTTGAGAAAATAATTTAGTAAAAAAATACAGTAGGGTCCTATATCTGCAGGGGATATAATCCAAGACTTATGATAGGTGACTGAAACTATAGACATAAGTGAACACTTGCTGACCCCATATATATGTGCTCTCTCTCCCAACTCCTGCCCCTTTGCTGGGTGATCCCCTCCCTCTCCTCTCCTCCCCTCCAAGAAAACCCAGAAAAGGTGAAAATGAACATGGAAGAGATCCCTGCAAGGACCAGACTGTTACTTCAAGAGGACCTCCAACATTTTGCTGTTGATCACAAGGTAAGTGAAACCCAAGCTACCTTGTATCTGACTGGAGATAACTGAAATTGCAACTGTGGATAAGGAGTATACTGTATTATTTGACCTCTGATACAGAAACACTCTACTTATCTTGAAGTAGGAAGACACCCTTTCAGGTAGTCTATTTTCTTTTTACCCCTTACTTTCTGAGTTAGTAACAACTCGAACACAGAAGGAGAACAGCTAGGCAAATGGGGTTAAGTGACTTGTTCAGAGTCACACAGTTTGTATTTGAGGCCAGATTTGAATCCAGCTCTGGTAGTTTATACACTGTGCCAACAGGCTGCTCCTATAGTATATTTTTCTTCCAGGAAAGTCATTTGAATCTCTCAAAAAAAAAACTATAGAGTAAAATAAATAGTTTTATTCAAATAAATAAATATTTTGCTTCCAAAATTCTTGATCTTTCACTTTTCATTTCTCTGGTTTTCACAAACCAAGCTCAAAGAGATTAACAGGAAAGGACTTTTCAATGGAGTTCCTCAGTTTTCCTGTAGAGCTGACAGTGTTTGCTGGTATAGCTTAGGAGCTTCCTACTAAATGAATATTTTAGATAGGATATCCTTCAGAGAACATTAGGATATGTTTGCCTCCTTTTCCAACCCCCAACAAGTAGATCTGCAAGCACAGAGTAGTAATATGATACAAAAGGAAGTTGTAGAAAGACATTCCATTGTTACAACAGTAGGAAATCTTCAGGAGATTCTCCACCCTATGTAAAGAATGGATACATGGAATTGAGAGATGTAAAATCATAATTCATCCTCTTACTTTTATTAGCTTTGTGATCAGAGGAAAGCTATGTACAGTCTACGTCAACTAACAAATCTATTATACAAATGAAATACCAAATATAATATTTATTATTGTTAGGTTGCAATGCATGTAAGAATTTAGTAAAACTATAAAGTGTATATAAAATATGTATATTACTGTTGTTGATATCATCAACATCATCATTAACTTAATCAAACAAACACATATTAAGTGCTTGTTATGGGCAAGGTAACTGTGCTTTCTATGTGATTGGAAAAATGAACATTTTTGTACCGTTCTTGACTTTAATAAACTCATACCCTACTAAGGCAATTTAACAGATATAACAAATAAGAGTACTTCTGTGCTCTAAAGAAAACTATTCTCTAGAAAAATTGGTGAAAAACACATCTCTCTGAGAGGAGATATAGAGAACTCAAATTGGTCTAGAAGGAAAAGATGAGAAGGGATATATGAGAGGTATAAAAATTCAGCACAAAGTCAGGAAACAGTCAATACTTTAATATGGCTTGTGTTCAGTGGGCACACGTACAATTTGAAATACTGCTGGAAAGGTATGTTAGGGCCAGATTGCAAAGGCTCTTAATTGCCAGAAAAACATATTTGATATCATAAGCAATACAAAATCACTTGATTCCAGGAAAAATATAACAACAATAATGCCAAATTAGAGTTAAGAGCTAGACAGAAGCATAAGAGCATCTAGAACAACTATTTCTTTTACAGACAAAGAAGTTTTAGCCAGATAGGTTAGGTGGGCTTCCCAGTTACACAGTTAACAGGATATACAAGATTTAAACCCAGGTCTCCCTTTCCAGAGGGGTTTTTGTTTTGTTTGTTTGCTATCTCTATCTCTAGTACTTATCAAAGTGTCTGATCTACACTAAATGTTTAATAAATGTTTGTTGACTGGACTTATCAGTGTTCTTTCAACCAAATCATACTGCCTAAGGGTATGCTATATATTTGGATTTAATACTTAGAATTTTGTAAATTTTAGAAGAAAAAAAACTTCAATAGTAATAATTGTACTCCAGCAGCTTGAAACTTTCCAGAATAGAGTCAACCCAAAAAGAAAACATAAATTCTCTGGGTTCCAGAAACAGCTGTCCCAAAGCCTATGCTCCAATGAGATGTATTTTGTACTCTAGCTCTCCTTCAGCTATGCTATTTTACATACAATATAAAATGGGTAGTTATGATGATGTTTATATAAAAAGTGATAGGAAATTATTTTTGATATCTTCTATTTTAAAAGGTAGGAAAGACTATAAAATATTTAAGGGACATCTTCTCTTGTTAAAAAAAAAGTTGAAGTAAGCATTTAAGAACTTGCTAATGCCTTAAATACACTTGAAGCTTCAGTTATTTGGGGAAAAATCACTTAAAACAGTTCATGGCTAAATAGATGTCAAAGGAGTAAGACAGTAAGATCTACAATTTTTATTTGTTTGTTGCTTGAAAATGCAAAAGATCCCTGTTTTCATTCACATACAGTATATCCTTCATAAATTCAGATAGCAATTCCTCTTTGAATTTGGAGTGGTATCTGATCCCATGTCTTGATAATTGATATCACCCCATTCACATCATTGCCTTTTTTTCTTTTGCTATTGGTTTAAATTCAAAGACTTCTCTCTCATGAACAAAGTCTAAATAAATTTTATGAAAATAATTGAAAGCAACATTATTGTATTATTTTCCTAAAAATACATCTACTCCTTTTTATAGTGAAATGATTTTTCACAAAATAACTTTAAATCTGACTCATTCAGATCTTATATAACTTCTTTTTGGGCAGGCACTGTCAATACCATTTTAGGAAATGAGACACTAGAGTTTATTAATAATCACTACTTTAATCTTAATCTTAATAAACAGGATTTCTGCCTATAACTCTTAAAATTTTCCCCATATAATATCCCAAACTTCCATGAAGTATTGTTGTAGAAAATTTCTATGTCAATATTTGCTTTTTTTGCAAGTTCTCTTACCCATCATTTGTTCATTTCCCACAGGTAATGAAATATTTACAGAATTACTGAATCTCTCAATTGCAAGGGAGCACAGAGATCATCTAATTCAACTCATACATGAACAGGAAATACAGCTTTATGGTCTCCTAAAAATGAATATTTGTCCTTTTATTGAAGATCTTCCATAAAAAAAGAACATGATGCTATTTCATTCAAGTTTAATTAATTATCTAAATTACTTGATCTTAGCCTTTAAACTACAGATGTATTATAAATTCATTTTTTCATATTTAAAGAATATGCTGCACATTACTGCTTTTGAAGTGGAACATATTAAATATATTATTGTCTTTCTCTTTTTTAAATGACTTGGGAATAGGCAATGCAGCCTCAAAGACATCCTAGCTGAGTGATCCCAGATAAGTCACTTGACTGCAGACTGTCTGAGTTTCCTCAACTGTAAAATGGGGATAATTATTCCACCTCCTTCCCAGGACTGGTTTAAGGATGAAATTTATATTATTTTAATGCATTTTAATTAGCCCAGTACCTCACATAGGTAGGTACTTAATAAATGCTTGTTTTCTTTTGCCCTATACAAAACAGCACTAGACTACTATTGGTGATACTTCATTCCTTTTCAGTTACAAATAGTTGGTGCATTATGAGAGGGAAGATTCTCTTTTCTCCTTTCTAATTTCAAGTCTCAAGAAGAACTAAAATGATAATTATAGAACAATTAAGCTAGCAAATTTAGGAAATAATCATAATGAACACAATTGCAAATCAATAGATTCTAGACTGAGAGTCTTCTTATGCTTCTACTATTAATAAAACAGATAAACTTTAGAGAGCAATACTCTTAAATATGTTTTATTAAAACTTTAATAAAATGTTTACATCCATTAATTCCTGATAAACATTTCTTTCCCCAGTAAAATCTCCCTTGGAACAAATAAAGAAAATAAGCCAACTGAGAGAATAATTGCTTCTGATAACAAATGTTGCCTTCCACACTTAAATAACCCTGCATCTCTCTACCAGGAAGTAGGAAATGCTTCATTATCTGTTCCCTATCACCAAATGAATATTCAGGATGATTGATCTGCCTTCTGCTGTCTTTTAAGGTTACTTTATATACTTGTGAATTATTTTGCATATTGTTCTTCTGTCTTTTTTTCTCTTCTCTCTGTAACATTTCATGTAACTCTTCCCAGGGTTCTCTGAATTCTTCGTGTAAGAAAAAGAATAAAGTTTGTGCTAGTCTGAATGTGGCACAAAAAAAGAGTGATTTTCTTATGGGAATATTCTTAAAACAAATACTGGGGTGTACAACAAGGCTCCAAATATATGGACCTGCCTACTTCTACCTAGTCTTTTGTTCTTTCCTCTGCTTTCATCTTCATGTCCATCAGGGAGGATCTTGTGAGGGAAAGTAACCTCATTTCCAGAGCTTAGATTTAAAAAGTCATCTTAGCTTGGTATCTCCTGCTAGCCATGGCTGATTTTTTGGCTAGTCCCATGCCTTAAAAGAGAATTAATTAGCTGCTCTGTCCAAGGGAAGTGTGTGAGCCCCAAAGCCACAGTAGATGGCAGCAGAGCTTAGGAGAGTGCCCTGAAGAGATTGAAGAGCTTTAGTCCAGCCTATAGCAGTAAAGAATAGTTTAGTGACCATAGATTTACAGATGCCCAGCAGAAATGATGAGATTAGATACAACACCCAGCAGCATTCAATTAGGTTCACTACTGAATTAAGAAATGGCACTGAGAAAAACGTAGCAGAGAGTAGAGCAATGGCACCACCAGAGGACACTGATCGCTGCACAGTGTCAAAGGGGTAAATAGTCCTAGCCACACAAATGCCCTGGCCATTGTCTTCCATAGTTTTCTGGCCAGATGAACTAGTTCCCTGTAGCCATTTAAGCATTTTCTGAATCCCCACATGACTACGAGGCATGGATGTTCTCTGATCATATATATGCAATCTCCCTCTCATACCAGGGCGGGTGATAGTTCTTTTGAAGACATGCATATGAGCGAATACTTTCTTGTCATTTTCTTTTCTATCTAATTTAATGCCTTTAAAATGTATATGCCTTCTGATTTACCAGTATAATTAAGCACATGGAGAGGGGCTCCTGTGCTATGCTTAGAAAGCCTATTGGCCAACAAGGTACTTAAAAGTCACAATTTCCCAGAGGGTTCTCCAGACACATCATTTGTATTTATTTATGACAGGTATTTTAGTTTCTATTCTTTAGTCCTATCTCCTGGTTAATGACTGACTCTTGACTGAGTCATATAAGAAGACTTCCTATAAACAGCTTGAAGAAGAATAAGAATCTATTAACCATGTATCAGGCTTTATGTTCTTCCTTTCTATAAATGTGTGTTAATTTATAAGCTAAAAATATCTTCATTGTAAAAGTAGATATGTAGGGGGGAAATCTTTTAAAATATGCCTGTCTTTCATAATTTTTTCTTTTCTTTTTGTTTTTGTTTTCATTTTTATGTTTTGTTTTGCATCTCCCCATTTTCCCCTTTCATGGGCTTGGCTCCCTGATGATCCTTGGCAGCCTTGTTTCCTTTTCTCCAACTACCAGGACATCTAACTGGCTTTTAGCCCTATTGCAACTCATAACTCCCAAACTCAAGTGATTCACCATCTGCAGCCTCCCCAGTAGCAGGAATTTCAGTTATGCAGCAAAACTCCAAGCTAATATTTTATTACCCATTTTCATGCTCAGACGTTCCCTTTTATTTATGAAATGCTTTCAACATCTTTCCTTCCCTGACAGCAGCTCTTCAGAAATCTGTCTATATAAAGGAAAGTTGATGACATAAATCTGTTTTTGGCTATGTTTCCAGTCTCTAAGGCTTAGGTTTAGTTAAAGGTGACTAAGTTGTTGTTTTTGCTCTTATTTCTGTTTGAATAAATTGACAGGAAAACATTATTAAAATGTGTTATCCATTAACTTGGCTATTTTTAAACTATCGACTTAAGGTAACTAAGTCATATATGAGCAGCTACGAGGCACAGTGGATGGAGTGTCTGTCCTGGAGTCAGGAGGACCTGAACTCAAATTTAGCCTCAGATATTTACTAACTGTGTGACCCTGGGAGAATCACCTAACCCTGTTAGAGCCTCAGTTTCCTCATCTGTAAAATGAGCTAGAGACAGAAATGGCAAACAACTGCAGTATCTTTGCCAGGAAAACCCCAACTGGGATCAAGAGGAGTTGACCCCAAGTGAAATGAATGAATTACAACAATTTACCTACAGAAATAGGATGTATTCAGGTTAGACCTAAAGTACCAAAGTGATAATATAATCATGGAAAATAAATTATGAAAATATTTTGAAATCTTACCTGGTCCCAAGGAAAGATGGAGCCCCCAAAACACATGAATAAATATCCCATGGCAACAAGGCAAACCCATATTACCAAAGAGAAAACACGAAGCAGCTTCTTAAAAACGGATTCAATGCAGACGAGAATAAATATTGCGAAGAAAATAGCAAGGGCTGTTGGAACTGTTATTAAAAATGCCACATGTTCTTTAACTTCCTAAGGAAAGAAAGAAACAAAAAGGTATCAATTTGAAGGCATTTGTATTCAAGAATGATTTATGTGGTTAAAATCCAATTATCAATAATCAAAGTAAAAAATGTTAGAATAAAATATTCTTTTAAGAGTAAAATGGTTTGACTATCTGAATAGTTGTTTATTAAAGAGAAATAACTCTTGAATAAATAACACATTTGAAAAACAAAATATAAAAGCAAATACATTATCATATATATATAATGTATTATGAATCAATAAAGTGATTTTGCTCAAAATAATTCAAAGAAGCATGAAATTCAGGAAAATAAGATCTACTTAATTCAATATAGGAGAGGTAATTGGCTTTGCACTTAAGAAAAAATATGCATACATGATAGAAAATTATAGCTGTCCACTGCTTTTAAAAATATTTGAATCTCAACTGGGTCTAAAAATAAAACTATGCAACTATCTTATACAAAGTGATCAACTTTATAATGCATAAAAATTCTAAGAAAAATAATGAATTGATAAGAGAATATAAATTTGACAGTTGGAAATAGTGGTGTAGTGAAGACAGAATATATTATTCTAATTCATCATTCTTTGTTTTTTCTGTCTCAAGTTTTGGGACCCAGGCTAGGTGATTCATTATTTGCAACATTTTATTGGTGTTTTCTGTCATACTTAATTTTCAGTTTCTTTTTTTGCCTATCAAAAAGGGTAAATTTTTCTTTGAACACTTGGATGTCAAGAGATGAAGGTATCAGAGAGGGCACCAAGAGGGCAAAGATAACATGGACAAAGGCTGAGAACTGAATAACTATGAACAAGGTTTAGAGGATAGGAAAAAAAATTATTTAGAATATAAAGTGATTGAGGGAGAAAACCACAAAATAAGGCTGGAAAATTGCACTGTATCAAAATTGTGGTAAATTTTGAATTGGGAATAGGTAGAACAGATTTTAATTTAAGGGTAATGAGCAGCCAAAAATGTTTTGGCATAGTAGAATGCTGTGATCAAGAATTCATAGTCAGAAAAACTTTTCCTAAAAAAATTTATTTGCAGTTCAATTTTTCTAGTGTTTGGATTAACTTTCCCTATAATTTTCCCACAATTTAATATTTTGCTATACATAGAAATTTGCATAGTCAACTGGGTTGTCCAATGGACAGAATACTGTATTTGAAATCAGAAAGATGTAGGTTCAGTTCCAATCACAGACACTTATTAGCTATGTGATCCTGGACAAATCACTTAATATCTCTCTGCTTCAGTTTCCTCAACAGCAAAATGAGGATCATATTTAAATCTATAGTTAGGTCATTATAGTGTTATATAAACTTAGAATTAGGAAGGCCCAACTTCAAATCTTGCCTCAGATACTTAACTAGCAGTATTATGCTGAGAAATTTACTTAACCTCTGTCTTCCTCAATTTACTTATCTATAAAATACCTACTTGAAAGAACATTTATAAGGATCAAATGAGAGAAAATATGTAAAGCACTTTGCAAAACTTAAAGCAGCATATAGATATTATTATTGTTATTATTAAGTAATATATTTTATGGCTAGAAATATTCAGACTTCATTTCCCTAATAGACCATGAGCTTTTGATGGAAGATGTTATTTTTGCCAAAAATGTGGTAACTCTCAAAATGTCTTAGTAGTGTTCCATATTCAGTATGTTCTTATATATCATGTTATATTATAGTATATTTTGTTCTTACTGTCCTTTTCTGCTGCACTATTAAATTCCAAAGTGATCATATATGTATGTAAATATACATATATATATATATTTCTTGTGTTTTTTAAATCAAAGTAAAAAAGTTAAGCACCTTTTTGATACTTTCAGTATCTTCTCTTTAGAGTCATACATTGTTGTTAACTACCTTTTCACAAAGAGAGAGCCCTCTTTGGTATTTAACAGTTGTTTACAGTGAAATCGATTTCATTTTGTGATTTTATCACATTAATAATTTCATCAACAACAAATATACCAATTTAGACACAATTGCAATGGTAAAGTCAAATATGGGCCAGTGAGGTGGTGCAATGTGTAGAGCACCAGGACTAGAATCAGGAAGACCTGTAATCAAAACTAGTCTCAATCACTTACTAGTTGTATGGCCTTGAACAAATCACTTAATCTTGTTTGCCTCAGGTTCCTTGTCTTTAAAATAAGCTGAAGAAGAAGATGGCAAACCACTCCAGTATTTTTGCCAAGAAAACCTCATGTGGGGTCAAGAAGAGTCATACATGACTGAAACAACTGAACATCATACTCAAATATATGGCAAACAAACCCATTCTTTCTTCTATTGCTTTTTTAGATCGGAAAATTGGTCTCAAATGCCATTTTTCAGCAAATGACATTAAGTATGAGTTAAAGGATTTTTTTTTCTGAAAACTAATGAAACAATAAAATCATTATCTTATTTGAAAAAGAAAAAGGATTCTAGAATCTAGAATTTGTAGCATTCTAAGGGAGCAGAACAGTATAACAGTAAGATCATTGAAATGAGAGTAGGAAAAACTTGAGTCACAGGACAGTCATTAATTAATGTGTGATCTTGGGCAAAATTCATCTATCTTAACTTTAATGATCTCATCTGTAATAGCAAGAGATAATTTCTGAGACTCCTTCTGGTGTTGAGATGCTATAAGATGAAAGTTGCTTACAAATTGGAGTTACCCAAAAGTCTAATGGGATGCCTTAGGAAGTTTGCAGGATCCTGGATGTAAACCTGGGAGTGGTCTCAGAAGCCCTGGCACCAACTCCTCTTCACTGAGTATTTTTAAGACAAAGGCCAAGGGCCCATTTGTCAGAGACGGCAAAAGAGCACCCTATGACACTCTATTAGACATGGATTCAACTACATAATCATAAACCCTTTTCAGCTCTAAGATTCCATGATTTGGTATGATCATCTCTTTGTCAAGCATCGTGATGACTCTGGAAAAAATGGTACACCAAAGGGCTGAGAACTCTCCAAGAAAGAGGAATAGCCCTTAACTAAGACCATATTTTTCTTTTGAACTGTAATAATGAATGGGTTCTAATGTTGGCTCTTCAAATAGAAACTTTTTAAAAATTCCACAAAGAAAATAGAGTTGAGGATTCATTGAGGAATTAAAGGGTTCTATTTGAGCTCTCTGTCTCTCTGTCTTTCTGCCTCTCTCTCTCTGTCTCTGTCTCTTTGTCTCTCTGTCTCTGTCTGTCTGTTTCCACAAGACTTCCTAAACTCAACTATTTAGTTTAAGGATAAAATAATTAATTGAGGACATTTCCTGAAGGGCAAGATTCTGAGTACCCTCCCTCTCACCATCCAAAATGAACAGGAATAGAATGAAATCATGCAAAAAAGTAAAGTATGCTTTAAAAATACAGTTTTCTTCAAAATAATCTGTAGTAACTGCTCAATTTTAAAATGTTAGGGCAGAAGGGTGATAATTTAAAATCACTGGACCCTAAAATGATAAAAAATAAAAACTATTCAAATGAAAGTATATCAGTCTCCAAAGCCTATTTTTTCTCATATTCCATAGAAAGGGAAAGGGGTTAGTCTTTGAACATACCACACTCTGAAATAAATGGACTAAAAAGCATCAGAAACAATAACAATGCTAGCATGGTGTCTCTAATACATTGGTCTGTCTGGATGTTCTTTTCAATTCAGCACTTAATTGTTTCTTTTCCAAATGCTTTTTCTGCTAATGTTGCATTCCTCCTAATTGCTAGGCCAATTAAAAGCTCACCATTTTCACTTATTATATGACAACTCCTTTATTTTAGGTGGTAAATCATTCTTTGTGACCTTTCCAGAAAACTATACTTTTTTACCTGCCTCTTTATCCTTATCCATATTCACTCTTGCATTTTCTTGTAAATCATTTAAATCTCCATTTAGATGGTTTTGAACAAAGCATCAGCACTATAGAAAATTATCCTTTGAGATAAATATATTTTAATTAATTCCCTTGCTATAAACAAAATATTGCTTTCCACAATTTTAGGGGATAGTCTGCTTTCATAAATCTCTTTGGTCCTTAGTTCTTCATGTTCCTTTTGGTATAGCAACAATAATTTGCTTTCAGCCTATTTGTGGCAGTTCAAAACTGGGCCACTAACATTTTATCAACTTCTTCTAGCAGAATAAACCATAATAGCCTGTGGCTTTGGGTTGAATTTTAAGGTTTTCTATTACAAGATTTTTTTTAAAAGGAAGAGGTTTTCTTTCTGTACATTTTCAAGCAAATGTTAAGGTCCAAAGTTCCTTCAAAATTGAAAGTTTGACAGATCTCCATATCATATGATGTTAAGTAAGGTTTGCAGACAGTAACTACCATCTGCTAAATGAATTTTAAGCGGATACAGCTATTTAAAATATAAGGTGACTATGTAATATGCAATATTATGCATTATAACCATTTAAGGTAGATAACTAAGTAATCAATCAAAATTCCATTGTTAAGTGCTCGCTATGTGTCAAGGGGTTCTAGGCTCTGGGGAGACAAATACTGAAGCATCTAGGCTCAAATAGATACTCTTATTTTCACCTTTTTTAAGTCCTTCATAAGCTGCAACTTGAACTGATAGACTTACGCATTACCCCCTTTCATGCACTCTGGTTTCCCACTAAAACTGTCTTCCTGTTCTTTGGACATAATATTTCTTGATCCCGCTTCATACCTTTAGACAGCCTGGATGCTATGCCTGCAATTTACTCCCATCTCACCTATGATTCTTTGAATCCTTAGCCAAGTCCTAAGATGAATTTAAGTACAACCTTATGAGCCTTTCCTCATCCACTCAGATGATAGTACTTCATATTTATATTGTGCTGTCCTGTGATTTTTAATTTTTGTTTTTGTTTTTGTCTAATGTAAGGTCTGGCATCATTGGGATCAATCACACGATCCTATTTTTCTCATGATATTTTATCAAATGGGAAAATATCTCTCCCGAATGAATTTGTTTCAGACACTTATTGTCAACCAGCCCTAAGCATTTCAATTAGATGAAACAAGTCTTTTGGGATTGTACAAAGGACTTGGCCACACTATTGGAATCTTCAATAAAATAGTCAACCAGCATAGAAACTCATGTGTCTGTGTGTATGCTTTGGGTGGGATGGTGGTGGAAGGAGTGGCAGGAAGGAAGTACCTCAGTCTCAGTGGCTCCTACCCTTTGAACGGGAGAGGGTTTTATTAAAAACTTTGGAAATCCAGAAGAGATTGATTTTTTCATTGGCAGTCTAGTAGTTTCCATGAGACAGCAGCAGCTAGTGGTGAGGTTTGCATCATTGGAAAGGATAGATGGAATACTATGAAGAAAGCTGAGTAAGTGCTCTATAAGTAGTTTAGGAGGAAGCATAAAATCTAAAGGAAAATGTGTAAGTATCCCAGGAAATGCAGAAAAATTTCCAGGAACAGGGGATGTGTTATCTCATTTCCATATATTATCTCTATATATTAAATGATGTCATATGGATGCTTTCTCACATAAATATATATATAATGTATATATATAATACATACATTAATATGTAAGTTAATGGAATTTCTGAACTAGACTATGTATTTAAAATCAATTATTTCCCCAGCCTTATTATTCTTGGTCTATAACTGTGGTCTATAACTTTTCTCTACCTTAATTTCCTGAAAAAAATCTTATATATGTATATATATATGCATATATGTATATAAATATTATATATATATATATATATATATATATATATAAATAACATATTAGAGGGAAAGGGTATCATGAATTTGGGAGTGGGAAGAATTCCAGTGTTCTAACTATAACATCTTAGCTAGGGTATACTTTCTTTTAAAAGCCCATAAATTTGACTGTTTGATGTCAACCAACAATCATGGGGGAAAGAATACTGATAGTAATCCCTTAACCTCTCTCTGCCTCAATTTCCTCAACAATAAATTGGAGATAATAATAATAATATATACCCACAGGGCTGTTGTGAGGATTAAATGAAACAATATTTGTAAAAAGCTTACCATAGAGCTTGGTACATAATAAATCTTTCATAAATGCTTATTCCCTTTCCTATCCTTTTCTTCTCTTCCCTAATGCCATATAAAATCTAAACTATAACATAATTATATTAGTATGTAATTAACAATTATCTTAACAATAACACATATTTATATGCATCTACAAATATATATGCACATGTATATATGTAAGTATACATATAAATATAAATATATACATATATATGTAATATTATCTCAAGTACTGTTAATTCTTGGTATAACTGCAAATGACATTCCAGTGGATTGCAAGGAATTTGTAATCTAATTTTAGACCCAATCAGCCTATAGAGTAAAGAGCTCATCATATTTCAGATAATGAGAGACACTTTCTACTAAATCTGTTCTTTCCTTGTATTGTTATTTTAATCATTTCCATCTCTTCATGACCCTATTTTGGATTTTCTTGACAAAGATACTGGAGTTATTTGTGATTTTTTTTTTTTGCAGCTCATTTAAGGATGGGAAAACTGAGGCAAACATAGCTAGTAAGTATCTGTGGATAGATTTGAAATCGTGAATATGAGTCTTCCTGACTCCAAGCCCTGTCCTTTATCTACTGCACTACCTAGCTACTATTGGAAACTTCAATTTTGCATTAACTAAAGTTTAGGGTTTGTTTTTGTTGTTTTTGCTCTTTTTGTTTCCATTCCAGGACTAGGAGTAGACAAGCACCTACCATAAATGAGATGGTAAAATGAAGGGCATTTTTTCAAAATTACATTTTACAGATGCTCATATTTTTGATGGCAAGAAATATCACCTCTGTGTTTATTGATATCTCCGATGAATGCTCAAAATTTTAGTTAGGTCAGTAAGATCAGGAGAGAGTGTGTGTGTGAGTGTGTGCAATTTTCACACTTTGCTTAGTGTTCAATTTTCCTCTGTGTGTTTTCTACTTTCTTCCTAGAGAAAAGATCCATTTTAATAATAAATGATCCTTGTAATTGAGAGATAGGAAAGCCCCCAAAAAACACACACATAGATTCTGAAAAACTTATAATACACAAACAAAAATTCATATGCTTTGTGTGACTCATAAGGTATATTTTAACATATAAATGCCCACAAAATACATGAACAATCACATGTGATATGTGAAAAAGCTGAGGCCTCACTTTTCTTTCTCTTTCATCTCCATTCAACCTCCCCCTGTATTTGCTCTTCATTCTCCTTTCCTCCAGACTGTTTTCTTGCCTTCTCAGTTTCTTTGTAATCCTCTTATCCATCTATCCTTCTTTCCCTTTGGCCTCCTTTCTCAAAGCTTTCTCACAAGGACTTTTCATACTCTATCAGAATGATGACTATTTTTGTATTCTCAATAATTCCCTTTTTCCTTCCTTGCTTACCTCAAATAATTTTGAAGGTCTTCCTAGAACTGTAACAATCCATCTTCATCTGTGACCTATATTTTCTTTCTGAAATGTTTTTCTACACTCAAATTATGGTTAGTTGTGACCCTGAGCTGTCTGTCAACAGCATGAAGAATTACAGAAATGAAAATATTGCCTGTTTTTGAAGAAACAACCTCATCCCAAACACTTGAAATATATAGTAAGTTTTGCTACAATGTAGTTATCATACAGCCCTATGTATTTTTCAAAATGTTTTATCATTATTTCTTTGTCATTAAAAAGAATTTAGTGTGTGCCTATTGGTTTTTTAGCAGTTTTTGTCTATGTATTACAATCTCTTTCTAGTCTATAAATTCCAGAAAAAGAGACCGTCTTCTAGCTAAAGTTTCTATCTTTTTCTGGTTACTATATGACAAAATACTCTAATGATATGACTAGTCACTGATTTCTGGCTTCTGATTTCCTTCCTACCACTGTAACTGGAGAATTTTGCATCCTCTCAGGGTTTCATAATGTTCCTTGTTGAATTAATTGGAAATGAATATACTGTCCCAGCCTCTTTGCTGTAGTGTGCTTCTTCATTCTAACAACTAGATACTGCTTCCATTTTGTTCTCCACATTTTAAAGCAAAAGACACGAAGAAAGGTCACACTCAGGTTTGCAGTAAGTCAGTGAGAGAGTTAGGCTTAAAATGATATCTACTAATCAAGAGCCAAACTGCTGCTCTTAACATGATAATTTATTTGTATTTGATTCTCAGGCTGGATGGTTTCTGCAGTTGCTGAACAATATAGATAGTTCATAAATAATGTACCTATCCTGTTTTTTTTCTATTTTGTTTATACTATGTACAATTCAATTACAGCTTGATTTTTTTCATTTATTCTCTTTTTATGATGTATATAATTTTTAATGGCACCTGAAATTTACAAAATAAATAAATAAATGACATATTCCTTTGGGGCAAGAGAATAGGAAATATAAGACCTAAGAGCTCTAGCTCACCCTAAAGTTAACTCTATCAGTCACAGGAAAATGATTTAATTAGATGATGAAAAATAAGCTTAAATTTTCCCTCTAGTTCCTTGCAACCATGATTATACAACCACTGATATGTCATTTTTATCAAGTAACCAAAGAAGGGAATTATCAGAATCAGAATATCTGAATCATAAAGGGTTAAGAAGATGGTGGATTGTTGTTGCTGTTGTTTAGTTGTTTCAGTCATGTCTGACTCTGTGACCCCATTGGGGTTTTCTCAGCAAAGACTATTTTTGCAATTTCCTTCTCCAGTTCATTTTATAAATGAGGAAACAAAGACAAAAAGGGTCAATTGACTTGCCCAAGGTAACAGAACTAATAAATATCTGAGGCTAATTTGAACTTAGGTCTTTCTTGCTCTGGTCTCTGTACTCTATCCATACAGCTATCTATCTGTCCTGAGATACTGGTAGAACAATAAAAATGGGTAAAACCCCTATGCACAATAGAATACTATAGTTTGACCCTCAATGGATTTTCCTTCTTTTTATTAAATGTGATAAGTGAACATTAGGAGCATTTTTTTGGTTCTTTGCATTAGAGATCTTGAATATGCATGACCTAAGAGACATGTTCTATGATATATGTGCTACCATTTTAAAGGTAATTCCGGATCTGCAAAAAACATTTCTTGTTACAGTCTTTGTGGTTTTTACAGGTTATAATTTTAGTTCCATGAAACAGGTTAAGAGAGGACATCAAAGAAAGTTATTAAAGAAATTGACAATGATATGAGTCTGATGGAATTGCTAAAATAAGGAATAAACTCGGATTGTGTCACCTTGAACTTGCCAGTTGTAAAAGGTTGAGTCAACCTTGGCTTGTGGCAATAATTCTGCAAGATTATTTACTATGTGTTAGTCAGTGTGTACTCTGGGTACTCTGTTCCACCTTAGGACAATGAAGCTAACTCAGTGCTTAGGAAATAGTGGCAGAAATTTTGTCTTCTGATAGACAATCTCCCTCTCCTCTCTCATTGCTTCACTTTCCCTTCATCCCCAAACCCTTCAACAGAGCTCAAAGCATGATTTAAAGCTGGAGAAGAAAGAAACAGGTAAAAGGAAGATGCTGCTTAGTGCAGGTATTACTGGGGACAAAATTCTGCCCCGTTGCAACCTCAAAGAGGTCACTTTATAAAGGAAAATGTATGAACTCTGAGGAGAAATCTTGGCTAGTCTCACTGCTCTCTAGGTCCTAGCTTCTCTTCTGACTGCATATATGCAGAGTCAAGATTGTCATGAAGGAAAAACCACCCCCAATGACTCCGTGAAACTACCAACAGGTATACCAACAGAACATATCTTCTTCCCATTTGATATTTTCCTTGGGTAACATAAAGTTAAGGAAAAGCAACAAGGAAGTGTAAAAAATTACTTTTGAACAATATCACATCAATAGAAAAATCTCCCTGAACACTGTTCCTCTTTCATTTTACCCAATGTGATTTGATTATGTTCCTATTTGATCAAGATAGCATTGGAAGCAAAATTTTGGGCATAGTTTGGGCTAATGAAAGTAGCAAGCAGCTGGTATGCTGAAAAAAATTCTCTCCTAAATCCAACATTACCAGTTGTTTGACTTTTAAATTCTAAACTAAGGAACTGCAGATGAAAAATTATGCTTATTTTTAGACAATTTGGGTAACATTATCTTATAGTAATAGACTTGAGGAATATATGGTCAATATGTGCCTCATTCCACTAAGACACAATTGGAAATTCTTCTATAACAGTCAGTATTTGTTTTTTCCAGTACATTTAAAAATGATCCCAACCTCTTGCTCTTTGGCTTCTTATGTGTTCTCTAATTGTTGGCACTTTCATCAAGTGATATGTAAAAGTCTTTTCTAGAAGAAGCAAACCCAAGGCAATCAATTTTACTCTTGGTTAATAGTTTGGGAAGATTGGGAGAAATCTGAAAACAATGAATGTCTTCTCAATTTCAATTATCCATAACATGCCAAGTCTTTCCAGGGTTCAAATATGGCCTCAGATACCTAACTACTTATGTGATCCTGGGAAATCCTTTTTAGCATCTATCTGCCTCAGTTTTCTCAAGTGACAAAAAGAAAATAACAGGACATCCAATAATCATTAATTGATTGTGAATTTTTTAAATTAAATTTCCAAACCAATCAATTTTCCTGGAGAAGCAGCTGTTCATAAAGCTACATGCTACTATGATTTGGGCCACAAAGTGATCATTATTTGACTAATTTTAGTTTAGAGAGAATAATGGAAAAAAGAGTTATTTTGTCATTTGTATGATTTCAGAGTTGTTATGAAAATCATATGGGATACTTGTAAACGATTTAGCATAGTATCTGACTTAAGAGTAGGTGCACAAAAACGCTGATTTCCTTCTTTTCTTGTCTTCACTAAAGTCTGACTTTAGTGGCTCATTACAGGGAACTGATTTGTTGTTCTGGATTCTTAAATACTGCCAGTGTAGTATAAGTATTGACAGTTCTGAGTGGGAAATGCTTTGCTTAAAAGCTTGAAGAGCCTTTGTTGTCCTAAACTCTGATGACCAAATAAAATAATTTGCTGCCAAAAAGCTGACCACTAAAAAGCTATTTTTGACCTCAAAAAGTCATGAAACCATCTTATCAAGATGTGAAGAGATTGTGTTTTGTTAATGTAAAGGGTAAGTCCTCACATAGGAAAAATTACACATATTTTTGAGAATCATAATTATCTTGTTCCATCAGAAAACTGAAGGTTTCTTTCTATTAAGCAACTAACATTGGCTTAGACCAGAGGGGCAATGTGTAATATATAGTGAAAAGCTGGGATCAAATTCTACTTCTGACTCATATTGTCTCTGTGGCTGGGAAAGGCATCTAACCTCCGGAACCCTCTCTGATATTAAGTTGCATAATAGTTCTCAAAAAGCATTGGTAAGGAGTTTCTTCACCAGCAGCTAGTTGATTATTCCAAGAGAATCATAAACATTTATCACAGAAGTGGCAAAACAACTCTATTTTTAATTATTCTCTATACCCCAAAATTAGTCAAATGACTATCATTTCGTAGCCCAAATCATAGTAGCATGCAGTTCTATGAACAGCTTCCTCTTCGGGAAAATTGAAGATGGAAATTTAATTAAAAAACCTCACAATCAATCACTTAATAATTATTGGATGACTATCTACTTCATCTTGAAAATTGTACTATTTGTTTTTGAGGATAAGGGCAAGTATTGGACATCACATCTACTCTCAAGAATACTTATAATAAGCAAGGTAAAAAGCAAGAATGACAGGAATAAAATTATTTGTGTAATTCCAGATTGAATGTAATGATAGTCACTGTAATGGCTAATACTTCAGATGGTTAAGGCAAACCTGAGATAAACGGGTATTAGGGGAGTGTAATAGGAATATTTCAGAGCCACATCAGATTTCAGGATGTAAAGGCCCATGAGAGAATGGGGGGTATTGAGATACCTTGATTTGGAGGGGAAACAAATCACAGAAGACCCTGAGATACCATTGATAGAAAAATCTCATCTATGCTACTGCTTTTCAGCAGGTCCAGCTTGATGAGGAATTCATTTGGAATACAGTTCTTGGGCTTAGGGAGACCATTTAGTACAAATTATTTTTGTCAATTAGGCATTTAGCTAAGATTTTTCTCCTGAGGGAATATATTTGCCTCCTAAATTTTGCCACCCCTGGACAAATCCTCAGTCTCACCACCTAATTACAATGAAAATATCATATGAAAGGATGAATGGGAAATAATACAATAATTCGGGTTAGTAGACAAGTTCAAATCTAAACTTTGCCCTCTTTCTATCTGTGACCTTGGGGATGTTATTTAAATTGTCTGGACTACAATTTGAACTATAAGTTTAAATCCAAGTTCCAACTTTTTTCAATCTGCGTGACCATGGGAAAGATACTTAAATTTTCTGGACCTCAGTTTCCTGACTAATAAAATGAATGAATTAGATTAGATGACCTCCGAAGTAGTCCTCTGTAGTGTTAAATGTATTAGGTGGTAATTAAGAATCCTATAGCAATTTATAGAAAAGGGAAAAACAATGTGTTTTATAATATTTTGTAGGTTTTTGAGAATAGGGATTTATTTGAGTTAGGCTTTGGAAATATGGGAAGGATGTGGACTTGCAAAGCATTGAATGAGGAAGAATTTGGAATGAAAGAAAAATGAATCTAAATGTAATGCCTTTAGGATCCATTGTGTAAAACTATTATATTCATATCATTTGACAAATATTCATTAAGTGAACTACTCTGTGTGTAGCAGCACACCACAGTAAGCATTAGAATAACTTATAAAGATAATTAGAATTGGCTACTGCTGTTGAAATGCTTAGGGTAATTGAATAAAGGTGTTATTTTGGTACTCTAGGAACTGAACATTCTAGGATGAGGTGCAACATAGACCCACCTTACAATGACTTTCCCTTTGTAACAAAGAGTTTCAATATTAAAAGGGGAAAAAAGTTAACTTTTAGTGTAGGAAGTCACTGATCATTATTGATGAAACCACATCAATGTTACTGCCATAATAATGTTAAAAGTAAATTGGGACACATTTTCCCCTACAGCAATGTCAATTTAATATTGGGATAATGTGGATGTTGCATTAAATTAAAGAAAATTACTAGGTTTAAGTTAGTACCTATTTGGAGATCTTACTGGAATATATACAATTTTGAACATTATCCTTCTGCAACACAAAGGTAGATAGATAATTGCTATAACTTTCAGACTTTGGAAAATATGTACTACATTTTGAAAAAAAAATCTCCTCACACAACACACACAAATGAAAAAGTAAAATCATATCAGTACAACCAGCTGACATTTATATTCTTAATAGAAACAACAGTCCAATCCAAAAAGTACATGAGGAAGGCATAGAATTAATATAAACATTAATGGACCCTATTAATGTACTTCAGGCATAAAAAAGTATTAAAAAAAACTAATAAAAACAATATCTTTTTAAACCTCACAGTGGTTGTGTCTAATACTTCTAATTGCAAGAAGGAGCAAACTATAGAAATGTCAGCTTTCTCTCCTCATTCTGTAGACTATGTGAGAATTATATCAATAGCTATCCCAGTAGAGTCCAAACAGGTTCAGTTCACTTATGGGAACCTGTGAATAATTGTTAACCAATAACTGGCCTGACCAATGAATCAACAGAAGTTAGCTAGCAGGGAAACAAAAAAGTCTCTTAGCCTTAGTCAGTCATTAGATTATATGTTGAGAGACAGTAGGGTTATAAATTGTGTCAAAGTAAGGGGTAGTCAATTAGATGCAAAAGGATAGTTGAAGTATTCAGATAAGAAAATGAATGAGCTACAGTGAGAACCAGTAGGATACCTGTTCCAAAAATTCTATAAAATTGTGTCACAAATAGGTAGCCTAACAACCCTAATCCTATCTTCCCCCACCTCCACCAAGTGGAATTTCTAGGAATATACACCTGTGTCTCCATATCTGAATAATAGTAAAAGAAGAGCAAATGTACACAGAACTCTTTACCAAAAAGAGAAGTTTGTGTATACTTCCCCATTATCTACCTCTATCTCTCCCTTTCCTCCCCCACCTTTCATCTGAAAAAAAAAATTCTGTTCACTCCATTCTCACAACTGCCCACCTGAAAAAGAATCTGAGTGATTTTTATATAAATAATATCTCAATTCTTTTAAGGGTTTGATTATTGGAATTATTTATACTTATAACATTGTTTCTGCATATTTAAAAATTAAAACAAAACAATCAGTTTTGCTATTAAAAACAATCTAAAGCAGGATGCAACCTAGCAATTTAATATTAAAAATTGATAGGGGTATTAGATTTAAGTATCTATTATCTAATAATTATCAGGAAAAAAAGATACACTTCATCCTGCATCCAAAATTTCTAAAATGTTAGAGAATAATGAGAGAAAGAAATAAATTTGAAAGCTGGAATGATATATCAAGATCAGGGTGGGATGGATCACTGTATTACTTGTAGTTTACAAGTTAATATTCTCATCATTGTTCTACCTACTGTGTATAATTCCCAATGACTGAAAACTCCATCAACAAAAATTTACTAAAAATATAAATTGTCTATGGGTTTGGGGAAAATAAATGTAATAGCAAAAAGTCCAAAATTATCTCTAATTTTAACTTGGAACATAAACTGCCAGTCTAAACATGTCTAAACATGTCCAGTTATTTTGTCTTTTTTGTCTAAATGGTATGTCAAACTTTACTCATGTTTAATGTATGTAGGAAATATCTGAATGTGGATTTGTGCAAACAAGAATTCTAGTTTTGTGGAAAATCATTAAAGTTCCAATGAGAAACAATTTACACAGAAAAAGAGAAAGGTAGGGTGGATAAATAAAATTCAGTCTCATTGAATCTTTGCATTAAAATTTTCCAGCATTTGCAAAGAGTAAATTTTCTATCAATCTGAATATTCAGGATAAAGTATAAGTGTTATTTACATCGTTATAAGCATTCAGATAGTTTTCAACACGTAACAATTTTCTTAATGGTCAAATTAATTTTAAGGAGAAAGAAAAACTTATAATTAAGCAATGTGGTTTTCAAATTAGGATTAATTTTCAAGTCATTTCTACAATTCTTTGAAAATGATCTTACCCACATTATTTACAAATAAAAAAGTTAGACTGCTTCTTGAGGCAAAATCCTTTTTAAATTCTGCACAATTAACAATGTTAAGTTAAGATGAAGTTATTTTTTTTCATTACTTGTTTCATTTCAGATCACATGGCATGAACTCGCACAATATTCTATGTGCTAGAAATATTCTAGAATGACTGCTTCAAATCGAATATTCTAAGAAAGTATAGTTGTTTATTAAGAAATTGGCTAGACTTTTCTACTATGAAAACCTGATGAAAGTCTGTTCATCTAAATCAGACACATTCAGGGGGAAATAAGGAATCAGTCCAAGATTTCAGGCAGCAAAAAATAGATCTGCTTAGCTCCTGAATTACATCAGAGCCAAGCTATTCTAGTAAAGTGTTTTAAGGTGGAAATCTGGGCAATATCCCAAAGGAAATATTTCAATATCCTGAGGTGGAAGTCTCCAAAGACAAACTTTGCTTCAGTTTTACAAAGAAATCCTCCTTGGTCCATGAAAGCACCACAACATCAAATGAAACTTCCTCTTCTTGTGAAGCTCCCAACTAGACTTCATTTAATTTTGAGTTATAATAAGGTTTAATATGATGTCTTAACAAAATAAATCACAAGGTAACAGAATTCCCATAAGTATCTCAGCACCTTCAAATGGTCTAGTTAAAAAAAATACCAAAAAAAGAATGTTAGTTTTTTTCACTAAAAGTTGTTTCTGATCTGATTGTTTAGAAAACAGAGAAGATCCTGTTTTCAGTAGCCAAAGGCACCAAACTAATTTGTCAAAGTAGATTTAATCCTAAATTCTGAAAAAAAAAAGAGATTATTAAAGTGGCTATGTATAATGGGAAGCACAGAACATAACCAGGCTCTAAAGAAATATGACTATATTGCCATGTTTGATTGTATTCATCATTGACTCTAGGATTTTTTAATCTTCTAAAAGGAGAGTTAACACAAGACTTTAGGAATTGATGAGTTAGGAATGAATGAAGGACTTTAGATTAAGCATATTTGTCAAAACTATCATTCTAACATTTGAAAAAAGTATATAAGAGCCAAGGAAAACATAATATATAGATATTGTTTTGCCTTGTGGAACAATGAAAAACACATCTTGATCTGGAGTGAGGAGACTAGGATTTAAATCTTGTCTCTGGTTTGTGTGACTTTTAGCAAGACATCTGGGCCTCCTTTTCTTCCTCTGTGAAATAGACTTAGATCATGATAGTCTTTGTGTTCCCTCACAACTCTAGATCAATGATCTTATAATTCACAAATAAAGTAAAATGAAATTAAAGAAATAACTTTATCCAAAAGTTCACCCCAAAAGTTTAATGAACTTTCTAGCAGTTGCTATGAGGAAAAGTTAGAGAATTAGAATATTTTATCCAGGAAAAAGAACAAAGTTAAAAAGAGCCCTAATATCATACTCCTCTTTAAACATATAAATGGATGCTATAAATAGGTGGCCACCTGATCTCCATTCTCACATACAAGGAAACAAGAGAACATTATGGATTTAGGACTGAATCTAAGCAGGAACTTCCTGAAGGTGAGAGAACTGTTTAATGTAATGAGTTACTACGGGAAGTTATGGATTTTTCCTTCCTCGGAGGTAGTAACACATACATACACACATACACAAATAGCCATTTAATTTTCAAGTCTGTCTTTCAAAAAGAACATGAAGCACCACTTGAGGTCCTTTATAGTTCTGTGATTAGAGAATGATCTCAATGAAAGAAATACACCATGCCTGAAGATACTTGGCCAAAAGGACCTAATGAATGAATACCAGAAGGAACTGCCCTATACAGACAGTAAGAATCTGTTAAATGGTTCTATTTTTTTTAGATTTTATCACATTCTCACATGTACATTCTGATACCAAAATATCTATTCCTTAATTCTTCATTTCTTCAATTTCATTTCATTTCATTTCTCATATTGCTTTTCTCTCATTTAAGATACCAAAAGTGTTCCATCTTGACAATGAAATATATTTTATTTTTCCTTACAAACAAACAAACAATATCAATTAACCTCTGATGGTAAATATTCAGCACCACCAGCTACTAGTCATTTCAAATATCAATGAAGCTCTCAAATTCACCTGATGAAAAAAGGTAAAGATTCACTTTGCTGTCCCCTTTTCCTCTATTTAAGAAGTATCTTTTTCTTAGTTGATAGAACATTGCACATGAGTAAGTTTGAAAATACCACTAGAATGGAGAGAGACAAAGAAATACAATCAGAGAGACAGCAGAAAGTCAGCAACAGAGAGACAAAGCAGAGTCAAAGAGACAGAGAGACACAGAGATAGAAGAAGGGAAATAAAATGAGACTGGCAGACAAAGACAAAGAAATAATAGCAGAGTAGTCAAACATAGTAGTCAAATCTTAAAACAATAAATACTTTAGAACAAATCCTAACTTATTCTTGCACTGAATAAAACTTTGATGTTAAATAAGAAAAAGAACTAGTGACAGGAATTTACTGCCCTCTACAGATTTGCCCTTTCTATTCAAACCAAGTGTGCAGAGCTAAAGATTTTTGCTTGAAAATAGAAATTGCCAATTGACATCATCTGGTGAGGTAGTATATTCCCCCATAGTGCTGAAAGCCACATTTTTAAAGCGTACATACAAATTGTGAACGGGATGAACGTGCCTCTCATGAAACTCTGGGAATGATTTATTTTGCACATAAGTTCATTACCAATTAGCTGAGCATGAAAAATTCACGTAAAACTTTCCTTCCCTTTCCACACTAAAATCGTATCCTCTCCCTTACATTTTTAGTCATTTTCAATTCATAGTTTTTATGGTCCTACTCAAACACAACAAAATGCCACAACAGTGATTGTTCCAATGGAAAAGTCTAGGAGCCACTGAATTAGTGAAGCAAACCCAAGGAATTTGTCCATTGAATTTGAGCTCAATCGAAGTTCAAAGCTGTTTCAATAGGTCAAATGGGGAAATGGTATTTGTCTAAGAGTGAGAAGATGCACCAAAACAAGCAAGTCCTGACTCCTTGGCCATAGACGTGAAAACTGTGCAACTTTATCTTGCCTAGTAGCTTCTAAGATAACTTTTTGTTTTTCCTTTCCACAAAGAAAGGAAAGCCCTTCCTTAATCCAGGAAGAGAACCCAGTATTCAAATAGAGCAGAGAGAAAGAGAGCTAGAGAGGAAGGGGAGGGCGGGGGCTGGGGAGGGGGGATTTAGAGGTAGAGAAGAAAAGATATTCTCGCAGCTAGGACAAGACTGGGTGGTAAAATGCTCAGCCCCGTACAGTCTGGACTAAGGAGGTTGGCTCCTCGGAATGGGAAAGAGGCAGGGAGTGTGCAGAAAAACCATAGTTCCCCAGGAGGGAGAGGACCTCAAAGGTCTTTGCTGCTGAAGCGCATGTGGGGATAAGAGGAAAGGGACTTACCAGCCCCAAAGCAAAGAAGACGGAGAGGAGGGCTAGGCAGGCGCCCATGATAATTAGCAACAGGAAGACGATGAGTGGGTGCTGTTGGCTCATACAGTAGTAGGACTCATAGAGCCAGTCCCGGGACTTGTGCAGCCGGCCGCCGCAGCCGCCAGCCCCGGACCCAGAACCACCGCCGCCGCCACCCGCGGCAGCCTCAGCCCTGTCCAGCAGATAGCGGCGCCTCCTCATCGCTTCTTGCCACATCCGTGCAAGTCTCAGACCGGAGCCAGCGCCGACTTGTGCAGCTGCTTCCTCAGCCCTTCTCTGCTGCCCACTTCCCACTTCGCTGCCCGCTGCTCCCAAATGTCAGAGCCAAAAAAAAAAAGAGAGAGAGAGAGAAAAGAAAAGTCCTCCCAGAATTTGATGTGGGCAGGGGAAGTGAGTTCTCAACCCCAGAGGCGCTGGCCAGTGGGACAGGAGAAAAGGGACCCTCCGACTCTGTTTAGTGGCTGGGCAGCTAGGCGCATGGTGCAGCTTCTGGGACAGCAAGATGCTGCCGCCGCCGCCGCCGCCGCTGCAGCTGCTGCTGCCACCAGCTCCTCTGAAGGAGGTGGAGAGTTAAGAGGAGCTGCCCTTCTGCCTTTTTCTCTGCGCGCTCCCGTAGCCTCCTTAGCTGCCTCCGCGCATGGGCGGTCTGACAGCTCCCGGCCTCTGGACACCAAACCCCAGCACCATCGGACTGGCAGTGGACCGTCCTGGGGACAGTGGACGGCGGACGAGGGGTGTGGTCAACGCCTGGCAGCGTGGGGGGTTGGGGGGGGGGGCAAAAGGAGAGAGAGGAGGAGGAGGAGAGAAAGAAGCAGGAGGAATAGCAGCGCTTCTATGCAGACCTTTCTCTGGACTGGTTTGGAAAGAGATTTCACTCACCCTGAAGAGGACATTGGGAGAGTTTATCATCCTTGGACTTAGCTGTAACAGCCCACCAACAGGACTGAGGGTAGCGGATAGAAATCTCTTGAGAAGGAAGGCGAAAACGGAGTTGGCATCTTCTCTAGAGAATAATAAAAAGAAAAGAAAAGAAAAGAAAAAGACAAGACCCAAAAAGGAGATTAAAAAAAGGAAAGTGAGATTCCACACACATACAAACACCTCCCACCCCCTTTTTTCTTTTCTCCAGACAATTTCATTTTATGCTCTCCCTTTGGGGCTTGGTTTCTAGTTAGGCGAGTTCTGCCTTAGGAAAGGTTCTCCTGGCAAAAGGACTTAAGTGAAGCTGTATCATTTATTAAGGGACTACTGATCCTGTCAAGTCCCTTTCCTGCTTAATGCCGAAAGAGATGGAGATGTAAGGAGAAATCAGTTCTGAACTTGAAGAATGGGGTGCCCCAGTTCTATCCTTCTAGAGCTCCTGTGCCACGTCTTCTCAGTAGAGCCTGTGTCAGCAAGAGACTAACATTAACAGCTTTTTGAAACGTATCTCAATGCTGAAGCACTTTTGGAAAGAGCAGGAACCTAAGAGTTGACTGGCAAGAGGCAGAGAGTAATCTATTGAGAAGAAAAACAAGAACAAAAATACACCTGAGTTCCTGAGTAGAAAGCAAGACAAAGTGATTGTCTGGCTTTTGATTCAGCTACCCATTTTTTTTTTTTACTGGAAAAGAGATGTGATCGGGCTATCCAAAAAACAGTTTTATCCAGATGTGCAAAATTAATAACATGTGCTACCAATGTCACACCATGGTCCTTGTGATATTGTGCATAAGTAAAACAAGGTGAGGGAAGAAGGGAAAAATTGGGGTCTATTGAAAAAAAATTGATTAGATAAATCCATACTTCTATTTTGCATAAAAGATTTATTAATGTCATCACACATCTAATGAAATATTCCTTTCCACTCTACATTTCTACCTCTCATAATCAGAGAACTAAATTCTTCCTTTATCCTCCTAGTCCTCTACCCATTTCTATTAATAAAAAAAAACAAACCCAACAGCTTTACATGTTTCTTTCCTCCACTTAAAAACAACAACAAAAACAACCTGGTTTCATTGTAGCTTTAGCAGCTTCTATAGAGCACAAAATCCACTTACAAAACTCAGTATTTTTTTGTTTCATTTTGTTCTGTTTTGTTTTTATGGGGGTAGGGGGAGAAGAAGAAATGTAATTACCTCATAAGTAGAATTTAGATGTTTGGTACTTTTAAGAGCTTTTGCCACCCCACATAAAACAAATGTAATTAGTTTGTCAAACTAAAGAAACTGATGACCCCCAAGGAAAATTGTTTTGTCAGATCAAGTTTCATTCAAGTTGATGGCATCATCCTCACTCTGTTAACTGACTCAATTCATATCAATTTCAATGCCCTGCTAAGCCAGATCCCCAAGGTCTTTCTATACTTTCCATATGTTTGGATTCCATTTCTTCTCCTTTCTTTCTTTTACCACATAATAGATATTAGAAGTATATAGATGAAATTTTGCTTATTCAACCAGGGATGTTGGGTTATCAATATGATTACTTCTGATGCATTCTCTATATGATGCTGATGTATTGATGCTAGTGAAGCTATATTTTAGTGGAAAGGTCAATGGATATGGAATTAGAGAGCTTGAGTTTAAATCCTGTCTCTGCTACTTTTATAATTATAGACAAGTCATTTAACTTTTTACATCTCTTCCCTAAAAGTAGGATGACTAGCAATCAATTAATTTCTGTTCCTGCTGCTAACTAATTCATATGGGCATGAGCATAAAGAGATTTATACAAGGGTTGGCTTGAGAGAGAAGAGTTAATTCATCAACCTTCCTCAGACCCCATTTTTTTCTTGCTTCTTCAGCTACTTTTAACCTCTGACATTTACTTCTACTGTTTGAAGCATGTTTGTGTAATATGATATTCTTCCCATTCTTACTCAACTTTTCCTCAATGCAAACATACCTAGTACTTTTACTCTCCCAGACCCTGACAAAAACAAAACATAAAACCACAGGGAGAGAGAGAGAGAGAAATGGAGAGAGAGAGAGAGAGAGAGAGAGAGAGAGAGAGAGAGAGAGAGAGAGAGAGAGAGAGAGAGAGAGAGAGAGAGAGAGAGAGAGAAAGCAATTCATAATTTAGACTTGGGGAGAAAAGAGCTTATAAGATTTGGAAAATGTGTAAACAAGTTTGCTCATCTGCCCCTCTCTCCTCCTGCAATGTGGACTGTCATCCCAAACTGTATAATTAACATCCTGTTGAGAGAAGAGAACAGATTGGCTCTAGTTAAGATCTTGGGAATTCTTATAAAATATAGATATGAAAGGGGAAGATTGAGTGAGAAACATATTTTGGGGGATCCTAACATATGGTCTTAAGATAACTTTTCTGTAGCTTCTATTTGTGGAGAGGGGAAGGCAGGGTGCTAGATTTATGACTTTGAAGAGGGCATGAAAAACAAGGATAAAATGCAGGCAGAATCTGTGGAAGGCTATTAAAATGTCATCACAACAAAAACAAAAAAAGACCCAAGAAATCACAAACATGTTTTTAACAGAAGTAATCTAAAACTCAGACAAGCTCATGGAAGACAGTATAAAAAGGAAATCATACTTTGGACTAAGGTTAGCCTAGATGATGTCTAAAGTCCCTCTCAATTATGGTTTTCTATGATTTTATGCTGTTAGATTATTTTTAGTGACATCGCTGTTATATATCATAGACATTTTAGAGGTGCTTTTTCCTGACATTTCTGTTTTTAAGTATGAGTCTGTGAATTTTGTCACAATTCTTTATTGTTATTTCATTTTGTTTATTTTTATGTATTTATTTATATAACTGAAAAATAGAGAACTAATGTACCATGTATATTTTCAGTTGAGGCTGTTCAGTTCATAAATGTATCAAATCATTATAACAGAGAGTTTTAAATGAAATTCCCCCCTATACCCTACCTCCCCCAAGCTACTGGCTTAATTCTTGGATGGAGAGAGAAACAGATAAAGACAAAGACAAAGACAGGCATACATACATATAGACAAAAAGCTAAAAATCTAATGGAAAATATTTGCTTAATGTAACAGAACTTAAACAGGGCTCAAAGTTCTATTACTATTCTTTCTATCCATTTAACAGGGGTAGAAAAGAGTTAGTTTAAAATGAGGAGCTTAATCTTCTGCCTAAATTAGAATAGAACTAGCACGTGAAGAGAATATATTTCAAGTAAACCTACTCTTTCATAGTTTATCTGATTGAAGATTCAAAAACATCATTATCTTAGAAAGTTAGGATATTCTAACTTTGGACTGGAATCTTCCTTTCTACAACAGGAGAGGGCAGTGTTACACTCACAAGCTTCAGAATATTATAAAGTACTCACTTTTTGAATAATATTAAAATAAAATTCTTAAGATTCAATAAAAATTCTGTGCTGAGCTCTTCAATCAATATATGTTAAAGGGCAGATCATGTCAAGCAAATCTAGGAAACTGGGGCTTAAGCTGGTCTGATTTGGGGAGTCCTTTCTTGCTGCTATAAAACTCAGATTCAGTCAGGTTTTGGTCCTTTTAAGACTGAGGTTACCACTATATGCTTCCATGGTATAACTACCTCTCAAACTAATCCCATTAAAAAAACCCACAGAATTCAACTGCAAGTAATTTGTTATTGTCAATCACTTCAACTGTATCCAACTCTTCATGACTCCATTTAGAGTTTTCTTTGCAAAGATACTGAAGTGATTTGACATTTCCTTTTCCAGCTCATTTTACAGAGGAGAAAACTAAGGCAAACAGGGTTAAGTGACTTGCCCAGGATCACATAACTGCTGAATGTCTGAGGTTAGATTTGAACTCAGATCTTCTTGACTCCAGACCTAGCATTCTAATTAGTGTCCTACCACACTGCCTGGGAAGTAATTTAGCTTGGAATTTTTTTAAAAAACTCAGATTATTAACATAATTTTTACTTGCTGTTATATCACAAACTAAAGCAAAATGATAGTCTGTAATTATATTTACATATCCTCATCCACAGCACTAAAATTTGATCTTAGACTTTTGTTAAAAGAATAATACAAGTTTCTTATTTATATTCTCTGGTCAGCTAGTATAGCTTAGGTAATAATGAAGACCTTGTATTTGCTATGAACACTTAAGGTTCTTATTTTTTTAATAAAAGCTCAGCAGAAAACTGTTTTCTACCTAACAAAAATGGGACATATGCCAATTGAAACATATTGTTTGTCCTAGTCTATAGACTTTTCCTGTGTGTTAATTTTCTCTCTGGCAAATATATCACTAACATTTATATAATCAAGTATTAACAGTGTCAACAGATTCATTATCAGCATAAAATATGTTTTGTGTACCCAGATAACATTTATATATTCATGAAACTAGATTCTCTAAATATATAAATCACCTTGCTCAAATTAGTCAGGTACTCTGAGAAGTCAAATTAACTCTTTCATTTAAGTTGTAGATTGCTGCTCTTTTGAGACAAATGAAATTGGTTTATAGTCATTTCATTTCTTAGAGATATTCGTATACCTTTGAAAATGCCTACTCCCCATTACATCTGATTAATTATTCCTTTAGTAATAGAACTGGATTGGATTTTGTATATCGGTATTAAATACTGATTTCAGGCCATTCCTAGGCTTCTGGGATAAGAGCTCATTAACATTAAAGGAGAGAAGCACAAAGGGATATGTGAGAGCCAGTCTTGGGCAAAAATGGAGTGCCATTTGCAAGTTGATTACTGGTTCTTTTTCAGAAGTCATTGGGGAGCCTGGAATCTGTTTTTTATGGTTAGGGAGAAGAGTGGCTAGAGGTTAATGATAAACTGTTTCCAACACTTCCTCAGCCTTGTAAAAGATATTCATTTCCTAGGCTCAGCTTGGGAAAGTTCTAACTAAAAAACAATGACTCAGCTATGTTATCCTTATATATTGTGTGCTTAAGCTCTGTTGCCTGAGCATCATGCTGAATCAGAATGGATATTATGAGCTAAGTTTACATATTCAGATAGCTTAAGTTGCATTTTTTCATAACTGAAATATCTATTAGAGTAGTTAATGAAATGAATCAGTAATTTACTTCAAGTGGGTACCCTTCAAATACTTATGAGGAAAGCATCATTTCATTTAAAAATCGTATTATCATAATCAGAGTTTAGTTTCAATGGAACTTGGAATACAATCCAAGTGTCAACCTGCAAAAACAAAACAAAACAAAACAAACCACATAGAATCATCAAAGCAGTTACAAAATTAGGATAAGGGAAACACTGCTCTTATGACCACCACACAGAGCCACCCAGCTCTAAGGGTCTGGAAATAATGTTTCTGGGAAAATACACCAAGAAAGGGAGTTTCTCCATCCAACTAAAGAACTTGAGATTCTTTTTATACCTTGGAGAATATAATTAAAGAGAAACAATTGACGAGTTACATAGGGATTTAGGAAAGAGATAGTAGCCTGGGGTTTTAACAACTGAAATCAGGCTAAATACAATAATAGAATACTTAAGACAAAAAGGGTTCAGTAGACTTGACTACATCCACCACTGCTTGCTCAATGGGTGCTTAATGACCTATTGTTCAGTCTGGGACAAGAGTCTGCCTGGGAGTTTCTTGAAGGCAAGATCCTATGGGACAAGGGTAAATTTGGGGTTTCATAAAACAACATTATTACAATCAAATAAAGGATTAAAAATAATCTATTCCCCTAATGTTTGTTTTGGGACTTTTCTTTAAAATTGGGAAATACTTAGAGCTTTGTCTGTCTTTTTTATTTTTTTCACTTTTTCCCAGAAAACTATTGTGATTTCCCCCCATTTAACTCTGAACTATTCTCAAATAATTTCATACAAGTTAAAGTCCTTTCAGTTCTTATTCTACTCTTATCTTCCTGGGTGACTTTGGGGAAGTCATTAATCTTTGGACCTAGGTTTCCTAATCTCTCAGAGAGGTATTATCAAATCACTTACTCTCTTTTTCAGTCAATACACATTTATTAAGTACCAATAATATGCCAAGCACTGTGCTAGGTTTTAAGGGCAGCAAAAAAATCAAAAGACAGTCTTATCCTCAAGGAGCTATATGCAAAGACACACAAGATGAGAGTTATAAAATTCAGAATAAATAGGAAATAATTATCAGATAGAAAGCATTAGAATTAAGAAGGGTTGGGAAAGTCTTTCAATAAACAACTAGGCAACAGAATTTTATTTGCTATTTATAGAAAGCCATACAAATCAGTAGGTGGAATTGGAGAGGGAGAACATTTTAAAGAAGGACAGTTGATGAAAATGCCAGATCCAGAGAGATGGAATATCTTATTTGTGGAACAACCAGGATGTCAGTGTTATGGCTATTGTTTCTGGCAAGGGCAAGTCAAGTAATTTTATTTTTGTTCTACTTCATGTGTCTTTGACTTCCCAGATCATCCCTGCCCTAACTGTATAGTTTCTACTTAATGTGAAATGAGCTGAAAAATCAGAGACTTCTTCACTTTTGTATTTCTATTCTCACAGATTAGCACATTGTCTGGCACATAGTAAAAGCATATTGATTGAAAATGAAGACTTCTAAGTCCATATTTGTAGTCTTAAGATTATTTTCTACTAAATAAAAATGAGTTTTAAAAAAATTAATAACATTTTGCATAACCTGGATTTCCATTATTTTTCTACTTTATTTCTTCCTTAAAACTCAAATTTTAAAACTGAAAGTTCTTTCCCTTGGGTTACTATTTTTAATACTAGAAGAGTTAGCATTTATACAGTTCTTTCAGGTTAAGTGCTAAGTAAATACTTGTTTTATTGCCATATGTTATCATATCTGATGCTTTAAAAAAACCCTGTGAGGCAGATGCTATTATTGTTCCCATTTTTGTGGATTAGGAAAATTAAGCAGAGAGAAGTTTGATGACTAGTCCTGGGTCTTATAACAAGTAATTGTCTGAAGTAGAATTTGAGCTCAGGTCTTTGTGATACTTGTTCAACATTGTAGCCATTATTCCACTTAGCTGCTAAGATCTTAGAGATAAAAGAAACTTTAAACAAAATGAAACAACTTTCTCATTTTATAGGTAAAGTTGAATGCAGCACCTTGGAGTTAAATAGATTGCATAAGGACACACACTTCATAAGTGGCAGAGAGGAAACTGAGTCAAAAAAAGTTTAAATGACTTTTCCAAAGTCATTTCGTTAGTGTTTGGAGCTAGATTTGAACTCATTCCTGACTCTAGTCCAGCACTCCATCTATCACAGTACTGCCCAGGGTTTATGACCCACCAGAAATTGTAGAAGGTGAGTTTGCATATTTATTCTGGCTATGATTTCAAAGTAATATTATCTTTTCAAAATTATTATTTATTTATTTTCAGTTACATATAGAAATAATTTTTGACAATTGCCATCATATTTCTTAAAGAATTTTATTTAATTAGTTTAGAATATTTTTCCATGGTTACATGATTCATTTTCTTTCCTTCCCAATCCCATAGCCAAGGAACAATTTCACTGGTTTTTACATGTGTCATTGATCAAAACCTATTTCCATATTATTAATATTTGCATTAGGGTGATCATTTATAGTCTACATTCCCAATCACAGCCCCAACAACTTATGTGATCAAGCAGTTGTTTTTCTTCTGTGTTTCTACTTCCACAGTACTTTCTCTGGATGTGAATAGTGTTCTTTCTTATAAATCCCTCAGACTTGTCCTGGATGATTGCATTCCTGCTAGTAGAGAAGTTCATTACATTCAATTGTGCTACAGTGTATCTGACTCTGTGTATAAGGTTCTCCTGGTTCTGCTCCTTCCAATTCACATGGAATTCCTCCAGTTCATTATTCCTTTGAGCACAATAGTATTCCATTACCAATATAAACCACAATTTGTTCAGCCATTCTCCAATCGAAGGATATCCCTTCGTTTTTCACTTTTTTTTTTTGCCATGACAAAGAGCGTGTCTATAAAAATTTTTGTATGTCTCTTTCCTTATGATCTCTTTGGTGTATAAACCAAGCAGTTGTATAGCTGGATAAAAAGGAAGACAGTCTTTTATAGAACTTTGGGCATAGTTCCAAATTGCCATCCAGAATGACTGGATCACTTCACAACTCTACCAGCAATGAATGTCCCAATTTTGCCACACCCCCTCCAAAATTCATTACTTTCCTTTGCTATCATGTTAGCCAATATGCTAAGTGTGAGATGTTGCCTCAGAGTTGTTTTGATTTGCATTTCTCTAATTATGAGAGATTTAGGACACTTTTTCATATGTTTATTGATAGTTTTGACTTCTTTATCTGAAAATTGCTTATTCATGTCCCTTGCCCATTTATCAATGAGGGAATGACTTGCTTTTTTGTACAATTGATTTAGCTCCTTTTGAATGTGAGTAATTATACCTTTGTCATAGGTTTTTGTTATAAAGATTTATTCCCAATTTGTTGCTTCCCTTCTAATTTTGATTACATTTTTTGTTTGTACAAAACCTTTTTAATTTGATGTAATCAAAATTATGTATTTTGCATTTTTTAATATTTTCTAACTCTTGCTTGGTCTTAAAATCTTTCCTTTCCCAGAAATCTGACAGGTGTAATATTCCATGTTCACATAATTTACTTATAGTTTCCTTCTTTATATTCACATCATTATCCAATTCTGAATTTATCTTGGTGTAGTGTATGAGATGTCAATTTAATCCTAATCTCTCCCATACTGTTTCCCAATTTTCCCAGGAGTTTTTTGTCAAATGGTGGGATTTTGTCACAACTGGGATCTTTGGGTTTATCATACACTACCTTGTTGAGGTCATTTACCCCCAGTCTATTCCACTGATCCTCGCTTCTGTCTCTTAACCAGTACCATATTGTTTTGATGAGCACTGCTTTATAGTACAGTTTAAGATCTGGTACTGCTGGTGGCACTCCACATTTTTTTTTTCATTATTTCCCTTGATATTCTTGATCTTTTGTTCCTTCAAATGAACTTTGTAAAAGATCTTTTCTGATTCAGTAAGAAAGTTTCTTAGTAGTTTTATAGGTATGGCACTAAATAAGTAACTTAATTTAGATAGGATTGTCATTTTTATTATGTTAGCTTTTCCTACCCATGAGCAATTAATGTTTTTCCAATTGTTTAGATCTAGTTTTAATTGTGTAGAAAGTGTTTTGTAGATGTGTCCATATAATTCCTGTGTTTGTTTTGGCAGATAAATTCCTAAATATTTTATATTGTCTAGAGTAATTATAGGTGGACATTCTCTTTCTAACTCTTGCTGCTGGCATGTATTGGGCATATATAGAAATACTGATGACTTATGTAGGATTATTTTGTATCCTGCAACTTTGGTAAAGTTGTTGATTATTTCCACTAGTTTTTTGATTCTTTAGGATTCTTTAAGTAGACCATCATATGATCTGCAGAAAGTCATAGCTTGGTCTCTTCAATACCCATTTTAATACCTTCAATTTCTTTTTCTTCTCTAATTGCTACTGCTAGTGTTTCTAGTACATTGTTAAATAATAGAGGTGATAATGGGCTTCCTTGTTTCACTTCTGATCTTATTGGGATGCCTTCTAGTTTATCCCCATTGCAGATAATGCTTGCTGATAGTTTTAAACATATACTGGTTATTATTTTTAGGGAAGATGCTTCTATTCCTTTACTTTCTAATGATTTCTTTTTTTCTTTTTTTCTTTAATTTTTTTTTTTTAATTTTTAAACAATATTTTATTTGGTCGTTTTCATACATTATTCACTGGAAACAAAGATCATTTTCTTTTCCTCCCTTCCCCCCCCCCCTTTCCCTCTCCCATAGCCGATGCATGATTCCACTGGTTATCACATGTGTTCTTGAATCAAACCCATTTCCCTGTTGTTGGAATTTGCATTATAGTGTTCATTTAGAGTCTCTCCTCAGTCTTATCTCCTCTAAACCTGTAGTCAAGCAGTTGCTTTTCATCGGTGTTTTTACTCCCACAGTTTATCCTCTGCTTGTGGGTAGTATTTTTTAGATCCCTGCAGATTGTTCAGGGACATTGCATTGATACTAATGGAGAAGTCCATCACCTTCGATTGTACCACAATGTATCAGTATCTGTGTACAATGTTCTCCTGGTTCTGCTCCTTTCGCTCTGCATCACTTTCTGGAGGTTGTTCCAGTCTCCATGGAATTCCTCCACTTTATTATTCCTTTTAGCACAATAGTATTCCATCACCAACATATACCACAATTTGATCAGCCATTCTCCAATTGAAGGGCATCCCCTCATTTTCCAATTTTTGGCCACCACAAAGAGCGCAACTATGAATATTTTTGTACAAGTCTTTTTGTCCATTATCTCTTTGGGGTGCAGACCCAGCAGTACTATGGCTGGATCAAAGGGCAGACATTCTTTTATCGCCCTTTGGGCATAGTTCCAAATTGCCCTCCAGAATGGTTGGATCAATTCACAACTCCACCAGCAATGAATTAATGTCCCCACTTTGCCACATCCCCTCCAGCATTCATTACTTTCCATAGCTGTCATGTTAGTCAATCTGCTAGGTGTGAGGTGATACCTCAGAGTTGTTTTGATTTGCATCTCTCTGATTATAAGAGATGTAGAGCACTTTTTCATGTGCTTAATAATAGTTTTGATTTCTTTGGCTGAGAACTGCCTGTTCATGTCCCTTGCCCATTTGTCAATTGGAGAATGGCTTGATTTTTTGTACAATTGATTTAGTTCTCTATAAATTTGAATAATTAAACCTTTGTCAGAGGTTTTTATGAAGATTGTTTCCCAATTTGTTGCTACCCTTCTGATTTTGGTTACATTGGTTTTGTTTGTACAAAAACTTTTAAATTTGATATAATCCAGATTATTTATTTTGCATTTTGTAACTCTTTCTAATTCTTGCCTGGTTTTGAAGTATTTCCCTTCCCAAAGGTCTGACATGTATACTATTCTGTGTTTGCCTAATTTTCTTATAGTTTCCTTCTTTATGTTCAAGTCATTCACCCATTTTGAATTTATCTTGGTGTACGGTGTGAGGTGTTGATCTAAGCCTAATCTTTCCCACACTGTCCTCCAATTTTCCCAGCAGTTTTTATGAAATAGTGGATTTTTGTCCCAAAAGCTGGGATCTTTGGGTTTGTCATATACTGCCTTGCTGAGGTCGCTTGCCCCTGGTCTATTCCACTGATCCTCCTTTCTGTCTCTTAGCCAGTACCAAATTGTTTTGATGACCACTGCTTTGTAATATAGTCTGAGATGTGGGACTACAAGACCCCCTTTCTTTGTATTTTTTTTTTTCATTATTTCCCTGGATATCCTTGATCTTTTGTTCTTCCAAATGAACTTTGATATGGTTTTTTCTAAATTAGTAAAAAAATTTTTTGGAAGTTCCATGGGTATGGCACTAAATAGATGGATGAGTTTGGGTAGGATGGTCATTTTTATTATATTGGCTCATCCTACCCATGAGCAGTTAATGTTCTTCCAATTGTTCAAGTCTAGTTTTAGTTGTGTGGAAAGTGTTTTGTAGTTGTGTTCATATAGATCCTGTGTTTGTCTCGGGAGATAGATTCCTAACTATTTTATTTTGTCTAAGGTAATTTTGAATGGGATTTCTCTTTCTAGTTCTTGCTGCTGAGCTGTGTTGGAATTATATAGAAATGCTGATGACTTATGTGGGTTTATTTTGTATCCTGCAACTTTGGTAAAGTTGTTGATTATTTCGATTAGCTTTTTGGTTGAATCTCTAGGATTCTTTAAGTAGACCATCATGGCATCTGCGAAGAGCGATAATTTGGTCTCCTCCTTGCCTATTTTAATGCCTTCAATTTCTTTTTCTTCTCTAATTGCTACTGCTAGTGTTTCTAATACAATGTCAAATAATAGAGGTGATAATGGGCATCCTTGTTTCACTCCTGATCTTAATGGGAATGGATTTAGTTTATCCCCATTGCAGATGATATTAGCTGATGGTTTTAGATATATACTGTTTATTATTTTTAGGAATGACCCTTCTATTCCTATGCTTTATAGTGTTTTTAACTTTCTAGTGTTTTCAATAGGAATGAGTGTTCTATTTTGGCAAAGGCTTTTTCTGCAGCTGTTTAGATAATCCTGTGATTTTTGTTGGTTTGCTAGTTGATATGGCCAATTATTTAAATGGTTTTCTTAATATTGAGCCATCCTTCCATTTCTGGTGTAAATCTCACCTGATCATAATGAATTGCCCTCATGATCACTTGCTGAGTCTTTTTGTTATTATTCTATTTAAGATTTTATAATCGATATTCATTAAGGAGATTGGTCTATAGTTTTCTTTCTCTGTTTTTGACTTGCCTGGCTTTGGAATCAGTACCATGTTTGTGTCATAAAAGGAATTTGGTAGAACTCCTTCTTTGCTTATTATGTCAAATAGTTTGTATAATATTGGGATTAGCTATTCTTTTAATGTTTGATAAAATTCATTTGTGAATCTGTCTGTTCCTGGGGATGTTTTCTTAGGGAGTTCTTTGAAGGCTTGTTCAATTTCTTTTTCTGATATGGGGTTATTTAAGTATTCTATTTCTTCTGTTAATCTAGGCAATTTAATTTTTGTAAATATTCATCCATATCACCTATATGCCATAATTGTTGCTATATAATTGGGCATAATAATTTTTAATGATTGCCTTAATTTCCTCTTCATTAGAGAAGGTCTCCCTTTCCATCTTTGATGTTGTCAATTTGGTTTTATCTTTCATTTTTCTAAATTAGATTAACCAGCACTTTATTTTATTTGTGTTTTCAAAGTACCAGCTTCTAGTCCTAATTATTAATTCAGTAGTTCTTTCACTTTCAATTTGATTCATTTCTCCTTTAATTTTTAGGATTTCTAATTTAATTTACATCTGGAGATTGTTAATTTGTTCACTTTCTAGTTTTTTTTTTAATTTTCATGCTAAATTCATTGACCCATGCCTTCCCTAATTTGTTCATATAGTCACTCAAGGATGCAAATTTCCCCCCTGAGCACTGCTTTGACTGCATCCCATAGATTTTGATAGGATGTCTCATCATTGTCACTCTTCAATGAAATTATTAATTCTTTATATGATTTGTTCTTTAACTGATTTTGGAGAATAATATTATTTAATTCCTAATTAATTTTTGATTTGTCTTTCCATGTACCCTTATTAATTATTATTTCTATTGAATCATGATCTGAAAATGATGTATTTTTGCATGTGTTTGGCATGTTTTTATGCCATAGTACATGGTCTATCTTTGTGAATGTACCATGTACTACTGAAAAAAAGGTATATTCCTTTTTGCCCCATTCATTTTTCTCCATGTATCTATTAACTCTAATTTTTCCAATATTTCGTTCACATCCCCTACCTTTCTTATTTATATTTTGCTTTGACTTATCTAGATCTGATAAAGGAATGTTCAGGTCTCCAACTACTATAATATAATCTACTTCTTCCTTAATCTCCAATAGTTTCTCCTTTAAATATTTGAATGCTCTACAATTTGGTGCATAAAACTTGAGTGCTGATAGTTCTTCATTGTCTATACTGCCATTTATCAGGATGTAACTACCTTCCTTTCTCTTTTAATCAGATCTATTTTTACTTTAACTTTGTCAGATATCATGATTGTGACTCCTGTCTTCTTTTTCTTAGTTGATGCCCAATAAATTCTGCTCTAGTCTCTTTTCTTTACCCTGTGCATGTCTCCTGCTTCATATGTGTTTCTTGTAGAAAGCATATAGTAGGATTTTGGTTTCTAATCCACTCTGCTATTTGCTTCCATTTTATGGATGAGTTTAGCCCATTTATATTGAGTTTTATGATTACCACCTATGTATTCCCCATCATTTTGATTTCTTCTCCTAGTCCTGCCCTTTCTTCTTTTACTATTTCCTTCTACACCGGTATTTTACTTTTAATCAGTCCCCCAAAACCCCACTTTTGTGGTACTTCCCTTTGTACCTTCTTGCTTCTTATTCTCTTATTTTTCTTTACAATCTATTAAGTTCTCTTTCCCCTCTCTTTCCTTCCCTTTTTGTAATCCCCATCCTACTCCTTCCCTCAGTTTTTATCTCTCAATTATAGGTTAAGATCAATTTCAGTACCCCAATGGACCTAGATGCTCTTCCCTCTCAGAATCAATTCCACTGAAAGAATGATTTAAGTATTATTAACACTCTCTTCCTCTCCTTCTTATAATAGTATTCTTACCTTCCACCTCCCCTGTGCCTCTTTATGTGGTATATAGATCATCCTATTTTCCTTATTCCTTCATGTTTCTCTTTGTGCCCTCTTCTATTTCCCCCACCTTTTCTTTTTTTGCATATCATCTTAAACCACTTGGTACCCCAATGTGTGCCTGTGAATAATTCTTCTAACTACTATAATAGTGTACACAATTTTTGATAGTTACAAATATCATTTTTCCATATAGGAGTATAAACAATGTGTCCTTATCAAAACCCTTAAAAAAGGGGAAAAAATTTCCCCCTCCTTTTCTTATTTACCTTTTCATGTTTTTCTTGATTTTTGTATTTGGATATCAAATTTTCGATTAGGTCTGGTCTTTTCTTTACAAATACTTGGAAATCTATGGAAATCTATTTTTTTTAAATACCCATACTTCCCCCTGGAAATATCTAGTAAATTTTGATGGGTTGGTGATCATTTGTTGTAGACCCAAATCTCTTACCTTTCTGAATATCATATTCTAAGTATTGCTGTCCTTTAGTGTGGAGGCTGCCAGATCTTATTTATTCCTGATTGTTGCTCTTTGATATCTGAATTGTCTCTTTCTGGCTTCTTGTAATATTTTCTCCTTAGCTTGCAAGCTCTTGAATTTGGCAATTACATTCCTGGGCATTGTCTTTTGAGGATTTAATGTAGAGGATGATCTATAGATTCTTTCAATGTATTTTTTTGCCCTCTTTTTGAAGAACATCAGGGCAGTTTTCTTGGATAATTTCTTGTAGAATGATATAGTTTTCTGTTTGTTTCTAGGTTTTCAGGTAGACCTCTGAATCTTGAATTATGTCTTCTAAATCAGTTTTCCAGGTCAATCATCTTCTCAGTGAGATATTTCATGTTTCCTTCTATTTTGTCATTCTCTTGACTTGATAAAATCTTGCTTTCTTTTAAGATCATAAGCTTCTACTTCCCTAAGGCTGGTCATTAAAGACTGGTATTCATCTATGATCTTTTGATTTTCCTTTTTGGTTTGGCCTATCCTGCTTTTCGTGGCTTCCAGGTGTTTAATTCTAGTCTCCAATTTTCTTATCATTTCATTTGATTTCTGGGCTTCTTTTTTCCAACTGGGAGTTTCTGCCTTTTAAAGTGTTATTTTCTTTTTGAACTATTTCCCACTTTTCTTGCCAAGTTTCTTCTATCCTTCTAATTTGTTTCATCATCTCAAATCTGCTATCCTTAAGAGCTTGTGACCAATTTCCATTTTTTTTGGGGGGGGGCGGAGATTTGGATATGTTTGCTTGTTTGTCATCTTCTGCTGTCTCCTCTGTGTTCTGGAATTTTTCTGCATAAATATTACCTAAGGTCAAGGTTTTTTTTTTTCTTGTGTTTTTGTTTGTTTATTTATTTTTGGTACTTGTGGATTGCAGTTCTTTGGTGTTGGTGGTCATTGCTTTTTTCCTGCCTGGTCAGAATTCTGAGTGAGGAAGGTGGGTGAACTTTGTATTGAGTTCCAGAGCAGTTTTTGCCCTGAGGTTTTTTTTTTTTCAAGTTTCCACAATGGCTGCTGCTGTATGCAGCCCTGCTCTATCTCTATGCCCAAGCTTTACATTCCTCGGCATCCTGGGATCATGAGTCTTGCTGCTCTTATGGGTATGTCTGTGGTATTCTCAGATAGCCCCCTGAAAACCTAGAGGTTACACTGTGCTTGCTCTGACTCTGACACTGTTGGTGGAATGGGGGAAGGGTGATGAGCTTGTGCTTTGGTGGGAGTGATTTTGTCCTCTTTAGGGTGGGAATACCCAAACACTGCTTACCTTCAATGCTGTTCCCTACAGTGGAACCCCTTTACTCATCTGCTTTTGGTTTTGACCTTTTGAGGTACTTTATATTGGTCAGTAGAGAGGAGAGGAAGAGCCTTGCTTCTACTCTGGGGCCATCTTAACCCAGAAGTGAAAATTGCCTTCTGACATTGGAGAATCAAGATGATCTTCCTCCCTTCCTTTCTGAGGCAGTAAATGGTGTGATAGAGGGTATTTCAGTACTTTCGTGTAATACCTATTTCCATATTACTCATGTTGTGATAGGAGACACATCATATAAACATAAGAACCTATGAAGGAAATAAAGAGAAAGATGTCATGTGTTGACCTTGCAATCAGACCCTTGTATTTCCTTCTTTGACTGTGAATAATATTTTTCATTCTGAGTCTTTCATGTTTATCTTCTAATTTTACTTTGCTAATAATGGTTTAGTCCTTTACAGTTAATCATCCATCCTATAATATGTCTATTACTGTATAAATTGTTATCCTTATTCTGCTCACTTTACATTGCATCAGTTCATAAAAGTCTCTCTAGGTTTTTCTGAACTCATATTATTCATCATTTTTTATGGTGCAATTTTTATGGGCAAAATGAACAACAATGGCCTACTGCTACTCAGCAAATGCTCAGAGTTCGAACTCACCATCACGAACACTGTGTTCAGAATGGCCAACAAATATAAAACAACGTGGATGCACCCACAATCAAAACAGTGGCATCTTATTGACTATATCATTGTAAGCCGGCGAGACATCCAGGATGTAAGATCACCAGAGCCATGAGAGGAGCTGAATGCTGGACAGACCACCGATTAGTTAGAGTGACTCTTCAAATGCCCATTGCGCCTCACCATCCAAAATGCGCCCATACAGTTCGCGCATTTTACAACATGAGTCGTCTTAGAGACCCATCTTATTTACAAACGTTCCAGTCCTGCCTGGATGACAAGCTGTCTTCCAAGGGACCACTCACTGGAAGCTCAACCGAGAAATGGAACCAGTTCAGAGACGCAGTGAAGGAAACATCAAAGGCAGTCCTAGGCCCAAAACAACGCAACCACCAGGACTGGTTCAACGAGAACAACACTGCTATTGAAGACCAATTGAGCAAAAAGAACAAAGCCTTTATGGAGTGGCAAAATAACCCAAACTCTGCTCCTAAAAAGGACAGATTCAAGTCTCTCCAAGCCACGGCGCAGTGTGAGGTCAGGAAGATGCAAAACCTATGATGGGAAAAAAAGGCAGAAGAAATCCAGCAGTTTGCTGATACAAAAAACTACAATTTTTCAGTGCCCTCAAGACTGTCTATGGGCCATTAACCCACCACCACTCCCTTGCTATCCTCTGATGGTGACACTCTCATAAAAGATAAAAAAGGCATCAGCAACAGGTGGAAAGAACACTTCAGTCAGCTTCTCAAGCGACCCTCTTCAGGTGACCAAAGAGCCCTTGACCAGATCCCCCAAAACTGCACCATTGAACAACTTGACGTCCCTCCTTCAATAGAGGAAGTCCAAAAATCCATTAAACAAATGAGTGCAGGCAAGGCATCCAGTAAAGATGGGATCCCAACCGAGGTGTACAAGGCCTTAAATGGGAAGGCACTCCAAGCATTCCACATAGTGCTGATCAGCATATGGGAAGAGGAAGACATGCCCCCAGAACTCAGAGATGCCTCCATCGTAGCCCTATGCAAGAACAAAGACTCACGAGCAGACTGTAACAACTACAGAGGCATCTCACTACTCTCCACTCCTGGAAAGATCCTCGCCTGTGTTCTACTCAACAGACTCCTGTCATCTGTTTCAGAGCAGAACCTGCCTGAATCACAATGTGGCTTCTGACCAGATCGCAGCACCATCGACATGGTCTTCACGGTGAGGCAAATGCAGGAAAAATGCCTTGAGCAGAACCTGAATCTCTACATTGTCTTCATAGACCTGACAAAGGCATTTGACACAGTGAACAGGGATGCATTGTGGGTGATCCTCAGTAAGCTCGGCTGCCCAGCAAAATTCGTCAAACTGATCCAGCTCTTTCATGTCGACATGACAGGGGAAGTCCTATCTGGTGGAGGGACTTCTGATCGCTTCAACATCTCCAATGGTGTGAAACAAGACTGTGTCCTCGCTCCGGTACTATTCAACCTATTTTTCACCCAAGTATTATGACATGCTGTGATGGATCTAGACCTGGGTGTCTACATCAAATACCGACTGGATGGCTCACTATTTGACCTTCGCCGCCTGACTGCAAAAACAAAGACAACAGAGAGACTCATCCTGGAAGCTCTCTTCGCAGATGACTGTGCTCTCATGGCCCACCAAGAAAATCATCTTCAATCCATTGTGGACAGGTTCTCCTCCGCAACAAAACTGTTTGGCCTGACTCTGACTATCAGCCTCGGCAAAACAGAGGTGCTGTTCCAACCTGCACCAGGGAGGCCAACGAACCAGCTGTGCATTGCAATCAAGGGCTCACAGCTTTCTAACGTCAACACTTTCAAGTACCTGGGCAGCACCATCGCCAACGACGGGTCCCTAGACCATGAGATCAATGCCAGGATCCAAAAGGCCAGCCAGGCACTCGGGCGGCTGCGCTGCAAAGTCCTCCAACACAGCGGTGTAAGCACTGCGACGAAGCTCAAAGTGTACAACGCAGTGGTCCTCAGCTCGCTCCTGTACGGTTGTGAGACATGGACACTGTACCGGAAGCACAGGAAACAGCTGGAGCAATTCCACCAACGCTCCCTCCAGTCAATCATGAGGATCCGATGGCAGGACTGAATCACCAACCAGGAAGTCCTCGACAGAGCCAACTCCACCAGCATCGAAGTCCTGGTCCTCCAAACCCAGCTACGATGGTCTGGACACGTCATCCGCATGGACCCACAGTGAATACCAAGACAGGTATTCTACGGTGAACTGTCAGCTGGACTCAGGAAACAAGGCTGACCAAAGAAAAGATTCAAGGATCAGCTAAAGTCAAACCTGAAGTGGGCTGGCATGACACCAAAGCAACTAGAACTCGCTGCCTCTGTCAGAAGCAGCTGGCGAACCCACATTCACCATGCCGCCGCCACCTTTGAAGATGAGCGACGTCGACGTCTTGCCGCTGCACATGAACGCCGACACCAGGCCACAACTGCCCCTCCCGTAACAACTGGCGTCCCATGCCCCATGTGCCACACACTCTGCGCCTCAGCCTTTGGACTACAAAGCCACATGAGGGTACACCGTAGATGAAACTGCACAAAGACAATCGTCATTCTCGGTCACCAAGAGACTACCACTAAACTACACATATGATGCAATAGTATTCCATTTCAACCATATATCAACAACTTGTTCTCTATTCCCCAAGTGATAGACAAATCTTCAGTTTCTAATTCTTTGTCACTACCTAATAGCTGTTACAAATAGTAGAGTTAGGCTCTTTCCCTTTGTCTCTGATCTCATTTTGATACAGACTTAGTAGTGGTATTGGTAGGTCAAAAGGTATGCATAGTTTTATGGCCCTTTGATCGTGGTTCCACATTGCCCTCCAGAATGGATGTATCTATTCCACAGCTCCACTAATATTGTATTACTTTCCCAATCTTCCCATATGCCCCCAAACATTTATAATTTCCCTTTTTGTTCATGTTATCCAATCTGATGGGTATGAGGTAGTGTCTCAGAATTGTTTTAATTTGCATTTATTTAATTAATAGCCATATGGTACATTTTTTCATATAATTATAAATAGTTTTAATTTCTTCCTCTGAGAACTACCTTTTTATAACCTCTGGCCATTTATCAGTTATGGAATGCTTTGTATTCTTATAAATTTGACTCAGTTCTCTATATGTTTGATAAATGAGTCCTTTTGCAGAGACACTTTTTATAAAAGTTATTTTTACCCAAATTTCATGCATAATTCTAAATACTGTTGTTCATTCTGTCACCACCACCTAGTACTTCTCTGGGTGTTGGATTCATGTGGGCTCCAGGCTAAACCTCCACCCCTATGTCACTGATCTCTCCTTCCAACCTGCTTAGTTGTCTTGGACTGAAAGAATGTTTTGCCCTGACTTTTTGTTACCTCTGCCATTACAGACCTTGATTTGAGGCATTATTTTAAAATTATTTGAAGGAATATATTTAGAGAATTCTGTTGAGTTTTTCTTCTACTCCATGATCTTCATTCTGCCCCTAGAAGTCTCTTTGTATGTTCTCAAGTTTTCATAAATATTTGAGGCAAGAGCACCTTCCAGAAAAAAAGCTTGATTCATTTTTCATTCCCTTTTCATTCATTTCCACTCATCTCTGTAGTAATTTTTAAATTTTATATTGAATTATTTTTCCTTGCGTTACTATGATTTTTGACTTGCTTCTAATTGCTGATGAAGAGAATGTATAATTTCAGATATGATTTTTGCTTTTTGAATTCATTTACAAAAGCTTCTTTTCTATTACCTTTAATCAATAATATGGTGTTTGAGATATTTACTGCATGTACAAGCTAGATATCATTATTTCCAACTTATCCTGCATATACCTAATTTGTTCAGCATTGTTTATGGGTAGTCTCCTCAGCAGACTCTGATTTCCTTAAGGGCAGAGATTTTCTTTTATCTTGCTTTTTGTCCCTAGGTCTTAGCATGGTGCCAAGCACATTGAAGGTGCTTAACAAAGGTATTTGAGTGACTGATTGATCCTCCATTGCTTTCCAACAGAACTCGAATGACTTTTCCAATATGCTTTTGCCACAGTAGGATTCACTATCTGTCCTCCTGGGTCCTCTTTGGTAGCTTTTAAGTTTTCTCTATGTTTCTTAAAGACTTCTCTCTGTGTGTGCATATACACATATGCATATACACATATGGGGGGTCAGGTCCTTAATTGTTTTCATATTTATAAAATTATGTGAGAGAATGCAATCATTTATGATGGTGATAACTGAGAGAAGCCTTCTGTTTTTGCTACATTTGGCATAACTGATCTGCTTGTTATATTCATCCCATTAAACTCTAAAAGGACTTCTTAGAATTATAGCCTTAGTATATCCCTCTCCTTTTCAAAGCATTTGAGATACTGGTCCTTTCTTGTTACCCATTTCATTGTTAAGTGTAATTTTTGAAGTTTGTGTTAAGTATATTTTAATGTGCTCAATGTTCAATTCTTGCATCTGCAGATTTTATCTTCCTGATGTCACCTCTTATTTTATATTATCAAGCTCTAGGGAAACATTTTTATGATTGCCCTGCACTAGTCAGTTATATATTCTCATTTGACTTAGAACTGAGGATATCACTGATAAAAAGGAGTATATAGTCCTTGTCTATAACTGGTGAGATGACTTTATAAGTTTGAAAACTTCATAACTTCAGTCAATTGTTTATAGATTCATTCTATGTCCACTTTAGTGGTCAGTATAGTCTGTACCTAAAGATTTCCAATAGGTGGGGTATTGGGATTTCTGATTTATTCCACTATATCTTGCTGAGTTTTTGTTGTTTTTGTTGTTGTTGTTATTGTTTGTTTGTTTGTTTCACCAGAACACAGAGGAGCACAGATCACTCTTCTGTCCTCCATCTTAAACTGGTCATTACTACATCTTTTATTAGGTTTAGCTTACAACCCTAAGCTTCCTTCTTTTTATGTTTATCTAGACTGATTTCTTAGACTTATAGAATTTATTTATTCTATTTCTTAGACTGATAGAAAAACCACCATACTGTCTAATGTACAAACCCAATCATACACCAGAGCCCAATTGGCCAGTGCTTCAAGGCTATAATAGAGGTCTCAGGGAACACAAAATCTTGATTATTATACTATTCCGGCTCCCCAGCTAGCATTCCTTTACTTTACTATTTCCCCATATGGTTTATACATGAAGCTTCCTGGGAGGAAGGGAGCAGCAGCAGCAGCAGCAGCAGGAGCAACAACAACAATAGTGGTAATAATTGTAGTAATAACTGATAAATTTTAAAAGTTTGGTAACTATACCAATTCAGAATAAGCTACCTTCTCCCAACTAAAATTTAAAAGAAATAGAAAAACATTGGCAGTAGTTGACATGTTCTTAAGCTTATGCCCTGTGGGCTAGTAGATTTGTGCTTTCTCTAACACATATACATAGAGGATTTGTTTTCCCATTTAGACAGTATATAGAGCTCAGAAATGGCCCACTGATATCTATTACCTCCCAAGTTTTATCATTTAATCCAGAAGTTAAAATCTCCTTTTGGGGAGACTAGGATAAGTGCCTCTATGAACCCACTAGCTGGATATCCAAGCTTGATTCCATGTTCCTGACTCACCCTAATTTTCAGGTTTACAGGTATTTGCACAAAAAGTATATCCCAATCTACTGGAATTTACACACAGAGAATCTCACAAAACTGCTGGTGGTATTCACCTAATACTTTTCAAACTATCCCAAAATTCATACCTATATTTTTTACCAATTACCAATTAATTACCATTAAATTATTAATGATTTTACCTTCCACACTCATGTCATCTAATCATTTTCTTTTCTCTATTGATACACTCAAGTTACTATTTGATATTTCCACAACATTAACTCATTAATCACCTTCAGTTCTATACATACTGTGTACACCATGAAGATATTCATTCCAAAGTATCTGTTTAGTCTTCACTACTATTACTACATCCTGACTATTTTGACTATATAATCATCAGGAAATGTCCTAAAACTCTCAGTTTCAGTAGGCTAAGATCAGTGAGTTTCTTTAATCACAAAAAAGTATTTTTGTCCACATCTTCAAAAAATACTTAATTTTAAGTAAAAAAGAATAAGGCATTTCATTAAAAATGAAAAAGAACATTTTCAACAAATTTGCATAATTAAGTAAAATCAGTTCCCACAATTGTTCTTTCCAAAATAAATTCATCATTCAGTATTTTAAGTTCATTTTTTCTTACAAATTTTGATTTGTCATTGCATTGCCAAATCCTAATATTTTAAAAAATGTTTTCCATAGGGTTTAGATCTTAAATAACATTTTCTATCTTTTTTATTCAAAGATATTTTCCCATTTACATGTAGTAACAGTTTTCAACATGTATTTTACAAAATTATGAGATCCAAATTGTCTCTCTTCTCTTCTTTCATCCCTCTCAGAAATGGTAAGCAATTTGATCTGGGTTGTACATATTTGATCAGGCAAAATGTCCTTCCATTTTGGTCACTGTAGTCAGAGAATACTAATATCAAAACAAACTGTACAAATAAAGCCATAATAAACTAATTTGAAAGACAGTTTCCTTTGGTTTGCATCTTATTCCAATAGTTCTTTCTTTGTCTTAAGTCCCTCAGAATTGTTTTGCTGAGAGTAGCTAAGTTTTTCACAGTTGGTCATCATATGATATTGCTATTATATTGCATACAATATTCTCCCAGTTCTGCTCATTTCCGTCTGCATTGGTTCATGTAGATCCTCCAACTTTTTTTTGAAATCATTCTGCTTATTGTTTCATATATCATGGTAGTGTTATATCACCAAAATATACCACAATTTGTTCATCCATTCCCCCAATTTTGAATTCTTTGTCACAACAAAAAGAGCTGTTTTGTATATATATATATATATATATATATATATATATATATATATATATATATATATATATATATATATATATATATATATAATATGATCTCTTTGGTATACAGACCAAATAATAGTATTACAGGATTGAAGATTATGCATTTTGGATCCATTGGGCATGGTTCCAAATTGCCCTCTAAAATGGTTGGATCAACGCACAATTCTACTAAAAATGCATTAGTATCCCAATTTTGCCACACCCCTCCAACATTTATCATTTTCCTTTACCATCATATTGACCATTCTGAAAAGTGTGAGATTACACCTCAGATTTGTTTTAATTTTCATTTCTCTGATAAAGAGTGACTTTGAATATTTTATATGGTTATTGATAGCTTTGATTTCTTCATCTGAAAACTGCTTGTTCATATCCTTTGACCATTTGTCAATTGTTTTCTTATACATTTGACTTGGTTCTCATTAATTTGAGATATTAGACATTTATTGGAAAAATAGGTTATAATTTTTTCTAATTTCCTTATTCCAACAGACTCACCTCATTAGGTAGGATGCCCTTGAGTCATGTGATTAAATTACTATGTGGCAATTCCATTTCTGATCACCCAATGTCCCCTTAGGTAACACTGTTGAAACTTATGACTGTATGACAGGGATAGAAGTAGAGCCTGGCTAATTAGGTACTCTGAGAAGGAAGGAAGAGAGAAACATTATAAACCAGAGTACAGTAGCTCAGGTGTCATTTTTTTTTCTTCCAAAACCAGAGCTTCTCTCTCCACAAGTACTTGAAGGTTTGTTATCTGACCTAGCTATCAGGCCTGCCAATATTTATAGGTTCTTGCACTGGGCCAGGATGTTTTGGACTATGACTTGAATGATAACTAGGAATTGAAGAAGCCCAATGGGGCTCGGAGACTTTTTAGTTGAGATACTCTCTCTCTCACTCTCTTTCTCTCTCTCACCTTTACTAATAAATAATTATAATTTGGTGTATAGACTATAAGAAAATTTTAATCATCATATTTCCTTCTAATCTTGGTTACATTGGTTTTGTTTGTACAAAACATTTTAAATTTAATATAATCAAAATAATTCATTTTACATCTTATAATGCTCTCTATTTCTTGTTTGGTCACAAATTCTTCCCTTCTCCATAAATATGACAAGTAAACTCTTCCATATTCTCCTAATTTATAGTATCCCTCTTTATATCTGAATCACATTCTCATTTTGACCTCATTTTGGTAAATGGTATGAGATAATGGTCTATACTTAGTTTCTGCCATACTGTTTTCCAGTTTCCCCAGCTGTTTGGGTTTATCAAAAAGGTTGCTAAGGTCACTTACCCATGTATATTTTGTAGCTAATCTTTTCCATTGAAATACCATTGTATTTCTTAGCCAGTATCAGACTGTTCTGACAATTACTATTTCATAGAATAGTTTGATATATCATACTGCTAAGCTGCCTTCTTAAATTTTTAAAAATAATTGCCTTGATATTCTTGACCTTCTGTTCTTCAAAATGAATTTTTTTATTATTTTTTCTAGATCTGCAAAATAATTTTTGGTGGTTGGCTTGGTATGGCACCAAATAAATTAATTAATTTAGATAGAATTGTCATTTTTATTATGTTATTGATATACCCATGAACAATTAATATTTTTTCATTTGGTTTTCTTTTATTAGTATTTGAACCTCCTTTTCCATTTGGTCAATTCTACTTTTCTGGAAACCCTTTTCTTCATTGGATTTTTGTACCTCTTTTTCCATTTGCCAATTCTGCTTTTTAAACTGTAATTTTCTTTTTACATTGCTCTTATTTCTCTTCCCTATTATTTCTCTGCCTCTCTTATTTGGTTTCTAAAGTCCTTTTTGAGCTCTTCCTAAGCCTGAGACAAATTCATATTTTTCTTTGAAATTTTGCATGTAGCTGCTTTGCTTTCACTCTCCCCTTCTGAGTCTGTGCCTTTCTCTACTTTGTCTCCACAAAAATATTTGATGGTTAAATAATTTTTTTTTATTTACACATTTTTCCAGTCTTTTTCTTCACTTTTATCTTAATGATGGGCTCTGTTCTCATGGTAGAGAAGGTACTCCTTTAAACTTCAGCTTTTCCTTGATGCTATCCTTAGCTCTATTTCTGGGTATCTAAAAATTTCTGTTCATCCAAGGTGGCATGATGACCTGTGGACTGGGGACTCTGAAAGCCGTTTCCCCACTGATGATTCTATTATTCCCTGGGACTTCTGATGACTTGGAGAACTCAGAGCACTATGAGCTATCTTGTGCTGAGGTTCAAGATCTAACTTCAGGCTTTGACAGGGTCCAAGTGCTTGATCAGGTCAGGCACACTGTGAACTGCCTTGTCTTGGGGCTTGTAACCTCACCTTTACTTTGAGTAGGGGACTTTGGGATTCCCTCTTGGCTTACATGGGTCAGGTGTGCTATAGAGTGCCTTGTACTGGGGTTCCAGGCCTCTATCTGGGTTTACACAGACCATGTATATTACATGGATTGCCTTGGACTTGCAATAAGGACCTCACTACAGGCTTGGGGAAGTCTCTGGGCCTCCCCTTGGGTTTGCACCAGCTAGATATCTTGTCAACTGCCATGCACTGAAGTTTGGATCCTTGGTTTTGGCTTGGACAAGGGCTCAGAGTTCAAGGTTGATTAGAGAGGTTTCTAAAATGGTTCCAGCTTTCCCTGCTTCCACTGCATCATTTTGCCTCCACTTCCAGAAGTGCTTAAATATTTTCATGAAATTCATAATATTAATTGCTACAACTTGTACTCATTAATAGAGAACATAGTAACATAGTTGAAGAACACAGCTGATGAATACCACTAAAACAAGTGTGCATAGGAAGCCTTGTTCTTCAGGGAAAACAATGACACATATCCTGCTTTAAAATAAGAGAATATAATACTAATGAAGTATATTCCCTTTAAAATATTTCTGGGATGAAATTTTTTTAAATGATAAAGGCTTTCAGGACTTTACAGTAATTATTTAATAATACTCATTATTTGGCAGCTTTCAGATGGTTAAATACTAATAAATATACAAAGAATTAGTAAAGCAAATTCTAAGTAAATTAAATGCCTATGATACTGCAACCCAAATAATAATGGTCAAATCAACAAACATGATTGAGTTTTGCTTCCTTTAAAGTATATTGATTTTCACTTTTATTTGAAAAAACTATAGAATTTTTTTGGAATAGTACATCTATTCACATAAAGGAATTGCATTTAATTAACCTATTGGGAAGTAAGGGGCAGCTAGGTGACACAATGGAGAAAGTCTCCAATTGATATGTGGCCAAAGGATATTAACAGGCAATTCTCATCAGATGAATAAATGAAAACTATCTTTAGTGATATAAAAATGCTACAAATCACTATTAATTAAAGAAATGCAAATTAAAGCAACTTTGAAGTTCAACCTCATACACATAAGACTGGCCAACAGGACAAAAAATGGAAAATGATAAATGTTGGAGAGGATAAGGAAAAATAGGGACACTAATGTACTACTGGTGGAGCTACAAGTTGACACAATCACTTTGGAGAGCAATTTGGAAGCATGTACCAAGGTCCATCAAATTGTGCATACGTTTTAATTATCAGCAATACATCTACTAGGTCTATATCTTCCTATGTTCAAATTTGGTCTCAGATATTTGCTAACTATGACTTTAAGCAAATCACTTAATTTTATTTGCCTCAGTTTCTTCATATACAAAATGAACTGGAGAAGGAAATTAAAAAGCATTCCAGTATCTTTGCCAAGAAAACTCCAAATTGGGATCACAGTGAGTCAGATATAAAAATGAAAATGCCTGAATAAACAGGACAGTGGCATAAGGAAATATAAGGAAAAGCAGTTAGACATATTACACAAACCTAGAAAAATCATGTTTTAGCTCAACTGTTCCATCTCTTAAGAGTAACTTTGAAGTCTCCTGCCTTCTGCATATTTGTTCATATGGTTACCTATACCTTATACGCCCTCCTACCTCCTCTCTGCCATCTGAAATCTTAGTCATCTTTCAAAGTGAAGATTAAACTTAAAAAAGATCCTCCATGAAGTTTGACTGGACAATCAAAGGATGAAATGAAGTGATATCCTCTAATAGTAAAATAATAATAGTTATAGTACAAATTATTCTTAGACAAATAGCCAAAGCATTTACTTCAGAAAGAACATATAACAAGGGAAATAAAGTGAAAAATCTGACAGTGGAGTAAGCCTTAGCTCCCCATACACAAATGTATGCCTTTTACCATTGCTTCACATTCTGAGAAAAAAGGATAATTTTTAGTGATTCCCACTTTGATTATGTCTCTGAATCTTCTCTTACCTCGACATGAAACCTACCCATAGCAGAATGTTGACTCAAGATGCTTATTTCTTTCTGCTTTACAGAGTAAAACCCCAGATATTACTACTGAGCAGACAGTGTCTCAAGATATTAAGCTGTTCTAGTTTAGCTCTCTAACTGATTGTTTCAAGCTCTTCTCCATTCTCTCTTCATCACATGAATAATCTGAGATGGGAGAGTCCTTGGGTAATGAAAGTACAAATTAATTGATTCACTCACAAAGCCCCTTTTCCTTCTTTTGCTTTTGATCACAACCTTGCTACATGCTTTCTACCTTTTCTCCTTAATATAATTTACTATAGGTATCACTTCATTTGGTATTTAGCTCATGGTACTTGGCATTTTTTTTTTTGCTTTTATACATTTTATCTCTTTAATTAAGTTTTGACTTCTTTAAGGATTGAAATGGCCTTCTTTTTCTTCCTTGTTTCCTCTACAGCTGTAAGAACAATGTTGGTCATATTCCATTTTTAATACTCTCCAGATTAATGATATGTAAAGTATGGTACAAAGAATTCCATATTTCTGCCTTTGAGAGCCAATCTGGAAGAAATAGTCATCTTTCTGTAGAGAAAATAAAAGTGATAACTTATTTTGTGGTCATGTGAACATATATTTACAAGCCCATTTTCCCATGTTAAGGAAGAAATACATTCATTTCAATTTGAATATATTTTTCTCTGGCAAAGTTAACTAGCACAGGAAAAATGCACTAATTTTTCTCCTAAGAACAAATAAATAATAATTCTTTGCTATAATTTTAATGTGAAGTTTATACAAGGGAAAAATATCAGGGAAAAAGAGTTCAACATACTAAAAAGATGAAAGCTTTTGAAATGAAAATATCAGTAGCACTATTAAAGTAGTTGCTCAGTGACTTGATATTTTTTTAAATCAGTAATACTTAAGGTAATTTACCAGCAAAGTACTTTACTATTTTTGAACAATAAAAATCTGAATCATAAGATTTTAGTTTTAGTTGAATGGAAACAATTAGTTTGTAATCAAGGATTCAATTTCCCAGTTCTACCATTGCTACTTACTGTGTGCACATCCTTGGGCATTTTCCAAGTCAGTTCCCTTATTTATAAAATGAAGGTATTTAACTGGATGGCATCTTTCCATTCTCTAAATCTTTACTCCTATGATTATAGATTATTTTTGATGGAAGGGTCCTTATAAATTTGTTTTACTCCCTTCCCTCTTTTTGTTAATCAATGACTCACAATTGCATATATTTATGGTTCATTATTATTGGTATATTAAGGTGATATTGAAACTATCATTTTTTGCAAATTTTAATTTTATTTTTAATGGACTAGGAAATGCTGGAAAAGTTAATATATGTTCTGGGTTAAAATTAGTTCTATTTTTTCTAGGTGAGGTTCCTGAAAACCTTAATGTTACTTCCTAAACTCCTATCTAGAACATGAGGGAATGACTTAAAAATGGAATCGTGTAGAGATGAAATGGGTTCATTTTTTAAAGTAGTTTTTACTTTGAACCCAATAACTCTAAAATGGAGACATTTAGATAAGGTCCAATCTCTTGTCAGACAGGTAATATTTATATGGTTACTGGGAAACACTTCAGATATTTTCATAATTATCAGGCCTGGAGACAAAGGCAATATTCTAATCTTGCATCTCTTATTATTGTATTATAACTCAATAATGTGCAAACCACAGCTTACTTTCCTTGTTGAAGTGAAAGGCCTCATGGTATATGGAAAGGATGCTTACTTGGAGTCAGAAGAATTAGTATTAACTACTAACTCTGCTGTTTACTTGCTGTGTTACCTGGAGCAAAGTCCTTCGCATCTCTGAGCACTTTGAAAATGAGGATGATAATGTTGCCCTAATTATTTTATAAGGTTAGGAGGCTCAAATGAGATCATATAACTGAAATTCTGTGTTAATATCAATTAAAGATTCTCCATGTTATTAAATAGAATGTCAAGGACAGTAAATGAAGATAATTTTCATATATAAACTATGATAATTGTTTATCTTAAACTAGAATACATAATGTTAAATGGAGATTAAAAAAAAGATATTTTAATTAACAGAGGTAGATTCAGCTCAAATGGCTTTAAATAGGATTATAGTTAGATCTCAGAATGATAACACAATATAGAAGATATTTATGGCCTGCATTTGATGTTTATATAAATGCATTTTTCCAGTTTTTAGGTAATAGTGCAAATGTATCCAAAGCACTAACAAAACTTGAATAATATGAGTTGATTTCAGACAAAATCTTTATATATACATAGAGAAACTACCTATTCACCCAGGATAAATTCCTGAAGCTTTATACTCTAAAGAATATTTTAAGGAACATGTTCTTAATCTTATTTGTGGACCCCTTCCCAGAAAGCTTTTAAATGCTTAAAATAAACAGTATTAAAAAGGAATCCAATTGTATTGAATATATACTTATTGAAATATTTTTAAAAGTTCATGGCACCTATATTAAGAAGCTCTACTTTGAAGAGCTACATATTTGCTCTCTATTTTTAGGATTCCAAATGATATTGGTATTATGTACATTTCAAAATATATCAAGAATGCTTGATATACAGATTCATACACACATAAACGGAAATGATGTAATATTGCTTACATAAGGTAAATTGAAAGCTAAGGTTTTATGACTCCATCTGTTCACTTACTGGGCATGCTGAATGTTTGCTCTGTTTGATCCTTCATGGTGGCTTTTCAGTGAATTCAATTCTACTATTAAGATTTCCCTGGTTTCAAGATAAATTCAATAATAGTCTCTGGTCTAGATGGCACTCTTCAGCTACTGTGACTTACTACTGAAATTAAGGTGGCACAATAACCAAGGAATGAGTCGATTTGCAATTTGCCCCAGACTCTTTCCCTTGAGCATGTAGTATAGGAATTAGTCTCAAGTGGTTTTGCACAGGAAAATACTCCTTTGATTGGCATTTTCAGTTTCCCTCATTCTTAAGTCATAGCCATCAATTTGGCTTATACTTTCTGTCCATGCTATATGTCTCCTAGTTAGTACTGCAACCCCGTTTCCAGGCATCTAATATCTTGATCATGATATTTCCTGTTTCATTCATTAACCATATGTTGATGATGAGTAGTTCTATAACCTGACCAAGTTCTCAGAGAAATATAGACTGACGTGGAAGGGATCTCAAAAGTTTATCTATTCCAATATCTGTTTAGATCTAACATCACTTCTATAATATTTCCAACAGATCACTATCTAGTCTTTGGAAAATTACTTTCCATTACTTAACTATACTTTATGAGTTATGATGTTCTCTTTTGTTTTTAAGATGTATCTAATTTTGAGATTGTAAGTTTCTTGAGGGTAAAGACTATGTAATTTTTAATCTTTAGTTTTAAATCTTTAATTAATACATAAAATGGTGATATTCTATCTTCTATCTTCACTTTCTTAGGATGAAGCTGGCTATGAATTTCCTTCAAAATTCTTATCATACACTGAAGGATCAGAGTATCTTTTTTTATAAAACTATAAAAATAATTTAGAGCATCCATTACAGTGTATCCTTCTTCTGCTTCTTATCCATCCATGATTAATGTCCTTATTTTACTTACCCAATATACATTAGGTTTTCTTTTAAATATATATTTACTTTAAAGAAACATCAAAAACAGAAGTAAAAACCTCATCTTCCCACACACACATTACTCTCCATTATACCACCTTGATCCCTGGAAACAGAAGAGCCAGATTTAAGGCAGTTACCAAGTTTAAATGTGGTATTATAGCTGATGAAAGTGTCAGTGTTCAACTACCACTGCTCTGGGTCCTAAATGTCACTCCTTGTACTCTGGAGTGTCAGTGCTAGATTGACTGACTACCAAAAACAAAACAAAACAAAAGTCCAAAAGAAAAACCAGCATAGATTCCACTACCAAGTACCTTATGGTACCTTATTTTCTTGATATTTTGAATCTCAGTAGGCATTTGCTATGCCAAATCTTCTTCACCTGAAATAATAATAAATGCTCAGGAAAAGAACCAAGGCCCACACTCAGAAAATACATATTAGTTTGGGATGGGAATGGTCCATGGCTTTTCCCTCTTCACAATGGAATTAATCAAGGCAGAAAAGAGTAAGACCAATAGATAGTACCTTTTGAATGCATATCCCTACCAGCAGTTAAATAAGGACATTTTTATCACTTTCATTTGGTTAGCAGACTGGAGCAAGTTATACAATGTCTGCTTATCCTGTAAGTCTCCCTAAGACCTTTATATTATTCATCATCCTGCATTTCTGTAAACAAGATACCCAGCCTCTTCCACATACAAGATTTAATCAGCCAAGTAAGTGTACTAATGTCTGTTCTTCAGTACCCCATTATAGTCACATACTCACCTATTACAGTGGAATACTTAATAAACGATACTTTAATTGAATTTAATTGTCTCCCTGTAAATTTCACAGCCAGGTTAATAAGTTTTGCTTTGAGATGTCATGTAGAAGAATTAGAATCCCTCATCTATATGATAACCTTTAAATATCTGCCCCTCTTAAACTTTATCTTTTCTTAACTGCTTACATCTATATCTTGCATATTCCTAGTTATTTATCTTATTTCTCTCATTATAATATTAACTTCATGATGGCAGGCATGGTGTATTTTTTTGTTTTTATTTATATGGTAGAGTTTAGCAAGGTGACTGGCTCAAAGTAAGTATTTTATAAATGTTTACCACATTGACTTAATTTTACTTTCTATTGACTTTCATCCATCATCTCCAGTCCCATCATCATTCTGGTTATCCTTGTTTACTACACCTCTCTGAGTGTTGGTATCCTTCCTAAAATGTAATAGCTAGAAGTGACTATATTATTCCAGATTTTATTTTAACAAGATGGCAAGGGGTGGGCTATAATCCTCCTCATTGTAAAGATCTCGATTAATGTAGCTTAAAAATGTATATAATATTTTAACCTGCCATAACTCACTATTGCCTGATGTTTGTTTGTGGCCCATTAAAAGCTCTGAGGGCCTTTTGTTCCTGGTATGAATTATTTTCTTTCCATTTTTCTCTGTTCTGTGCATATTCAGTTAATGTTATAACCCAAGTTTAATATTGCATATATACACATATATGCACATATATATCACTATCAAATTTTATTTGATTAGATTTTTTAAATTGCTGAAGACAATTAAAATGTAGGAACCTTGATTATGTTATTTACATTATTAACTAACTCTAGGCTGAGAAATACTCAAAGATGTTTGTGGCTTCATAAAAATCACTTAATGAAACATATTGGACAAAACAAGGCTGAAGGCAGAACTATGAAGCACACCAATAATGATTTCCCATCAGTTTGATATCATTTCATTAATCAACAGTCTTCAGGGCCTATCTTCCAATCAATTTCAAGTCAACCTAAATACTAATATCCTAATTATCTTTCCATCTTGTTCTCAAATATGTATAGTAAGTCATTATCAAATGCCTTGATATTATCTAATATGCCTAGAACATTTCCTGCTGTACATTCCAATAGCTGGCACAATATATAACCTTTTCTTCTCTTCCACTTCATTCATTCATTTAATTTTTATATCATTAATTTCTAAATATAGCTTTCTTCCTTCATTTCCTTACCCAGTGAGTCTTCCTTCATTATGAGAAAAAGGAGGAAAAAAGAGTTCAGCAAAACTCGCCAATGTATTTACCACATCTATTATCATATGTAATAATATAATCTACATTTTTTCTCCTTCCCCCACCTTTAGCTTTCCAATGAAAGATGTTTTGATTTTAATCAACACATATTATATCATAGAATTCACTATTTTTTGACTACCAAAATAGACTATTAATGGGCAGATTAATAGTCTATTTTGGCATCCTTCAAGGAATCTATAGCTTGAAGACAAAGTCTCCCTTCTCTTTTGGAAATTGAGACATAAGTTGCCACTTCCAGTAATGAGTCCTCTTCACTGTTACTCTCCAATGTAAATTATCAAAAGAGAATATTATGGAAGATTTAGCTCATAAAATATTATACATTTATTATTAGATTATCTTAAAACTACTTAAATGCTTAAATAAGGCAACATGAAAGATACATAATCCTTTTAAGAAGAAATAATGAGGTGATAGGGAAGTAACATTAGTTTAGATATTTCCTAGTATGACTCACAAGAATCTTAAGCACAGTTTATCTAATGGAAAAAAAATTATTTGTTAATGTTCAGATAAATAACATCCTCATGTCTTTGTATGGAAAGAGTCATGAGTAACACAAGATGGTGATACAAATTTACTGTAGGGGGAGAAGGGACAATTTGCACTTTTGTCGGGCCATGTCTATTTGATACACACACGTTATTTGAAGGTCAGGTTTTTAATATTTTGTGATTGTATTCCATAATCATCCTATAAAGGATGGATATATATTCTTGAAGGCATCATTATGACATTCTCTCACTTTACTCTTACAAAGTGAGAAGAGTTCTTATCCTTTGCTATGTCGTGGTACTCACTGATATATAACTTTCTTCTCCAGCCAAACAGGTCTTCTTATTCTGTCTTTTGTCAGGTCATCTTTACGTTTCTACTCACACTATTCCCTAAATCCATAATTTGCTTCTTCCTTCCTTCTTTATCAGTTAAGGGCCTGATGATCCTATCAGATAATTTTAATGTCAGCTCTTCCAAAAGGCTTGCTTCAATCTCTTTCCCACAAATAAGAAATATTTCCTTCCTTATATTACAAAGAACTCTGTACCTCTCTTATTTGTAATTGTGTTTATTGTGTATTCCATTGTGTGTAAAATTTTAGTTATGTTTTATAACCTGTACCAAATTATAATCTTCTTATAAGAAAGCAGCCCTATAACTGATCTGGTCTTCATTTTGCACCTAACATTTAATGTAATGTTCTGCATGGAATAATTCCTTTCTGATATTTCCAGTTACTGTTTCATTCATTCAGCGAATCTACACAATATTAGACAGTAGACATTAAATAAATTTAATTAATTCAACATTACATTTCAATTATCATTTTATCAACCTTTCTTGCGAGTTTGCAATAATGGGGTAAATTTTCTGTTGGTGGGGAAAGATATTTAAGAGTTGGTCCTCTAAATTTAAGAAGGAAAGAAACACATGAGCTTTGAAATTATATATTGACTGGTTTAAAAAAATAAAAGCCAACATGCCATAAACAAGAATGTTGTTTCTGATTTTTTTTAATTGTATACTTCTAATATAAGAATTACATGGTTTGACCTTTGTGGAAGTCCCTTAGAACATATATTTTGGGTAGACAGTTAAAGGAGAAAATGGATTAATCCTAGAACTGAATAAAAGGAAGAGAAGGTGTCAGATTTCATTTGGAAAACTACAAATTTCATTTGCTTTCAAAGAACATAAGCTTCTATAAAATACAAGTTTTTGTAAGGATAATGGTGTCCTTTCTAAGAATCATAGACCACCACATCTTCCAAAGTACAACAACAACAAAAATGGAGAAGATTCAATGTGAAACAAGGTGAATGTAAATAAGCAGAAGCATATTACCAGTGATGACTTACACATAAATTGTCTAAAAATACCATTCAGAAAATATATTGTAATGAATGAAATTCTCTTGAGGCTGTCTTTTTAGATTTAAAATATTAACTTTCTAATTAACCACTTAAGAAAATGTAATTATCAATGGACTCTTCCACAGACCAAAAAGAAGACACAGAACTTGAGTGAGGCAGAAGATGGGTACTCAAGAGAATACAGGATGTGAGGGCATGCAGCCATGCAGCTAAGCTAAATCAGAGATGGGGACCAACGTGAACAGTTAGGCAACTAGTCAGGAGAGTTGGGCAAGCCTAATAGGACAACTTCTTGTCTCACAAGCCAACATATTTCCCTTTGATATCATCACTGTGTCCCTCACCAAGATATCTTTGATTGGATAAAAGTCCCACAGTAAGTGGAATCAGAGACCTGAACCTCTTCATCACAATAATAAGTGTCCCAAGAATAACAAGAAAATCTTTGTGGGACTTCCAGAATGACTGCACAGGGCAAACTTCCCAAAATGGTAGCAAGAGTTGCTTTCATCATTTATTTAAGTTCTTGTTTATAGATAAATAGTGATCAGGTCTCCACCCTACCTACCTATAAAATATCTAGACAAAAGAAGGGAATCCTAAACCCATTTCCATAGCCTGGGGGAGAGATTCTGTAGTTTTAAAATCAAACTTTTTGAGGGTCATAGAGGGAACTATTTTTCAGAAATATCTCAATTTAATATTGATTTTCCATAGTATGATGGTATAATCAAATAACTGGAGAAAAAAATGAAGGCTTATAGATAGTTGGCCAAATCCTCTATTAAAAATTAATTGGAGGCCATTGATAAGAATCACACTGGTGAAAGAAGTGTGGATGATTTTTGCAATCTAGATGACCAGAGTGAGAACCTATGATAAAGAAATCAGTTCCCTAAATGAAATAATATGGAATAAAATTGCCACCAATATTACTCTTCTACAATTTAAGGTCTTCAAATTACTCTCAAATACCAGCTAACTCCATTTATAATCTACAGATGAGTAGATAAAAATGAATTCTCTTTGAATTAATTCATAAAAGATGCTTTTTCTGGAGGAAAATATATACACCAACTGATTCCTGACAATTCCATCATATAATCAAAAATTTGTTGAACATTTTGTCAATTATTTATATATACCACCTTCCTATTTGTTACTTGAAAATAACTTTCCCTTCCTCTAAAATTTCAAAAGAATATTAGAAATCCAAATGTTATGTTAGAAAATACAAATAGATTATTTTAGGCTTAAAGAAAAATTGCTTTGAACAGTATACTTTTGTTCAGAAAAAAATTCTGTTCCCCATTCACTGATTAAATTCCTTGGTCCATTGATACTACAAATCATGATTTATATTTAATTTTCAGTGATCAAACTGTTTTTGACATAACAAGGATTTCATTTGGTTCTCATAACAATTCAGTGAGGTACACAGGGAAAGTTTTATTATCCTTATTTTCCCATATTCTGAATTTAAAAATTTCAACTAGTTAGGTATTGTTGTGTTGAAAATTTCACCTTTTAAGATTGTTATAATATTGAACAATGGCCGCCAAGGAATTTACTTATGAAATTCCTAAAATGAAACACTCAAGTCAGAATGGAGTTTATGGAGGTTTAATCACAATGGGAGTAGGGAAAAGGAGAGGGAGAGAAGGAGAGAGGAGAAAAGGGAAGGGGGTTACTCAACCTCTGACCAAGGCAGAGGGAGTTTAGACCCAAAGGGCCAAGGTGGAAGGAATCAGTCCTTGACTCACGTGACCGATCTGAAGGGAAGCTGTCTGCGGGCCTCCTCCCTGTCCAAGCTCTTCACATGAATCTCACATGAATGCTGTGTAGCCCTGTCTACAGGAAGTGTGCCAATTTCCAAGGCTGCTCTCTCCGTCACTTCCTGTGCCTCACAAGTGCCAATGGTGGCTCAAGCTTGGCTTAGGACAGCCCAGGTGGGCAATTAGTTATTTATGATTTGTCATTGACTAGCACATGCCCCTGTAGTGTGGGTGTGCACAATTTTGGGTGCTAGACCAAGATGGAGATTTTAAAATTCACAGTATAGGCAGTTGGACTCAAATGGAACCTATAGCAAGAGTATATATGGATTAGTATAGCTAATTGAAATTATATAAAAATCAATTGAAATGAATGAATTTATATCTAGATTAAAAAAAAAGTCATTATCTCTTTGAATACCTAGCTTCCTCCAATGACATCAAGTCCTACAGAAGACTTTTCCAGATACCTTCCTAGTTAGAGTAGATAAAGAACTTTCTCATAGAAATCTATGATGGACTAGAAGAAATCATAGAAAAAATAAATAACTATTTAAAAGATAAAAGAATGAGAAAACATACTAAAATCCATGATTGTAGGCAGAGTGTGGATGAAAATATATTTCTGCAGCATACAACAAAACAGCAACAACTAACACATATGGAACTTGTTTTGATGGTTTATAATTATTATCTTACTTGAAACATTAAAATATGATCAATATAAATATAGAAAATTAACTGAGCATGTCATTTCAAATACTGAGCAAATAACTAAAATTAAAAATCTCCCAAAGGAGCACAAAATTAGAAAACTATAAGTTAAGAGAATATTAATTAAAACAAAAATACCATACAGTTAATAAGCAAAACTAAGAGCAGATTTTAAAGATTAATGTATTGATAAACCAAAAGTTAATTTGATAAAAACAGAAAGAAAATGGTAAAATGATTTGCCAAAATTAAAAATATCAAATTATATTCCATGTCTATGTCCTTTTTTTCTACTAATAATGTATTTTTAATGTCAAAGTTTTGCTTAAAAAGTAAATGTAGAATTTTCTCCATCAAACTATATTTCGTTTTTCTTCCTTCTTTCAGATTTCTTCTCATTTCAATCTATGCTCCAGAAAGTTAATGGCCTAACCATAATGGCCTAACTCTTGATTTGAGAATGACTTTCCTTTCTTCAGTTAATAAGATTGTTAAAACATGACCAATTTTATTTGGGGGGAGATGTTAATGTTGTTTATCAAGTCCAGTGAAATATATTATTCTTAACCCCTATCATTTGTTTTGACTAATAATTTGTAATATATTAATTTCCATCTTCACCTATTTGCATAATTGTACTGCATTTGCCCATATTCAAGCTATATATTGATTTAATTTGAGATTCTAAATGAGCTCTTTCCATAATTTCTCTATATATTCTGTTTCTACAAAAAAGTCACTTTATCAGTTGAATCATACATATAATGATATTTTTGTAAATACACTGTATTATAATCCATGAAAACTAAATGTCCCAGGAAATATGGTTTCTTATCTTAAGACCCATGTTAGAAGTAATTCTGTCAACTGCTTTATTTGTTTCTCCAAAGAGAACTTGAAAGTCACGTTTTATGTATTATTTCATTATTTGTGCTTGAGTTCTGCATCTAGAACAGAGTAGGTACTTAACAAATATTGTCTGATACCTGTAAATTCTTTCTCTCTTTTTCATTTATCGTAAGAAAATCACAGTTGGTCATAGTTTCCTGTAGGAGAAGATTGGACATTGGACAATAAGCTCAAATCTAAAACTGTCCTGTAAGTTAAAAATTATAGAAAGTCTTTTTATATTGTGTGATCCTTAGCAATCTGCCTCTTTTCAGTCTTTCTGCAACCATCATTGTAGAAGACACACAGTACTTGTGGTTGCTGCTGTTATTATTGCCACTGACATCATCATCATCATCGTTGATGTTGTTTTACAGATTTCCATAGTTAAAGAGCTCCTTGTTAAGTGACCAGTCCTCTGAGGCTTGTCTTTGGGAAGTCAACTCAATATTTGCAGAATCATACTAAAAAACCTTCTAGGGTGGCAAAATTGACTAGATCGTGCATGTGCTTTCTATGAGTAGTAAATTCTGTGTTTTTCCAGGATTTCAAGAGAGGCTCAGGACAGGAACTATACCTTTCCAAAAGAGAGTAGTCAAATCTAGGGCAAAGTTTATCATTGCCCTCTACTTATCTCAGCTTTGTAGCCTTCTAGTCCTGGTTCCAGGTCTGGATGACATAGCTATAGGCTAAACCCTGTCAAGCTAATTCTTCCCAACGTGCTGAACAGCTAGAAGACCCAATGTCTTCAGAGTGACAAAACTATGTGCTGATTTGTAATCCCAATTCCCTTCCTTGGATACTTGATGGAGGAAGTTTATCTTTGAGAAATGTTTTACGGAACTGAAAAAAGAAGGCTTGCTATGCTGGAGATTATAGAATCAAGCCTTCAATTGTCTTCATGGACTTTTAATTTTTTATAGCCTTCTCAGCCTCTGTAGGATAGTTGATTAGAACCCTTTTGAGTGATTACAGATCTTATTTAAAAGATTAATTTTCCAAGGATTGATGGAAACATCATAATTACCACTTAAAACAGTAACATTTGGAAGACTTCATCTAGTATGAATCTCCCTTCCACTTGTACTCTCTAAATAGTACAAGAGATAAATAAGTAAGAAGATAAGGGAGAAGAACATGCCAAATGCCTCCCTGTTTCATGCCCGGATTAGTACTAATAATCAAAATTTCATTAACATTTTTCTGCATTGTTATTGCATTTTTGAAGAATTTATGTATGGGACCTATTTTGTTGAATAAGTGACTTTCAGGTGGTATTTTACTCTACTGATTCAAACCTCTCCACAAGCATGGTGAGATCTCAAAGCACTGTACCTTTCAGATAATTTGGACAATGTGAAAAGTATCAAGTAAGTTCCTCCAGTAATCCATCTCCTTGGTCACTTGATTAGGATTTTATTTTGAGAGTAAAAAGGGATGTTTCAGTTTATATGATTGGTCTAAAAACTGCATGTGCATTATTTTCTACTCCCTCTTTTATTATTGTTTTCATAACTACAGAAGGTAAATTGTTCTGCAAGGGTTAGAGGTATGTGTTGGACTTTCCTTGGTACCATGAATTGCCACAGTCAAATATTTTTCCAATGTGCTGTCCTTACTGGTCATGGGCTAAGAAAATGATAGCATGTAAAATGCTGAATTGTTCTCAACATCTACTCAAATAGCTTATGCAAAGCATTTGCAAACCTGAAAGTATTTGTTGAATTAGAGTTATTTTTATAAATATATCATCAAATATAAATTAATGTATTGCCATTGATTATTAAATATTATTCACCTAATAAATTAATATGGAAATTTAATATGTTATTGTTAATTCCCACAAACAGCCTGAGGACACATTCTCTCATTCTCTCTCTCTCTCTCTCTCACACACACACACACATACACACACACACACACACACACACACACACACACACACACACACACACATATATATATATATATATATATATATATATATATATATATATATACACCCAATGGTTATGCAGAATGATCATAAGGAGAATGGACTTAGACTTAAATGTGCAATGGTACTAAGGTATTTATGTAGAGACTACACATGGCAAAGGATAATTCTTCTTTGAATACTAGAAGTTTGTTTCTTCCCTTGTAGAACCTTCTTGAAGTTTTCTCTAGAAAGTTTCCTTTAGAGAGTTACCTTTCTTTTGGCCCCTGAGAATTTCTAGTGGTCCCAGTCACTTATTTCCATCACTAATAGTCACATCTCCTACATGCTGATGGCTGTATTTCAACCTCCATTTGAATCTGATTCCCCTGCCATTAGCCACCACTGTTCTAGTGAACATTGCTATGGCTAGTTTCACCATTCAGATCTGATTTTCTATGGATCTTCTAATGAAATTTCTGGATTTCCTGAACTTACAGGGTAGCCAGGATACTAATATTGCAGAATATTCATTTGCATCAAATTGGGAAAGCTAAATATGAAAGAGAGATAGTCATATGTTTACAGTTATTATGCCTTGGTGGGAGTCAAGGTGGGCATCTTTCTCTCACCTCACTCTCAGAGGTAATTTACAGCTATTTTGCCTCCTTTCAGCCACAAAGGAAAGAAAAGCAGGATAGGTTATACCTTTTCCATATTAATGCACTCAATTTCAACATAGTAAACCTTGAATCACTGGTTATTCCTATTCTGTAGCTTTTAGAGGATTTTTTTGTTTATTAAATATTACCAACCTTTAAGTCACAAATGGCTGGAAATCTCAAACTTCCATGTGATTACTCGGATGGAAATCAGGCAGGGAATGGGATATCTACACATACTTCAAGAACTACTTTTTCCTCCCCTCTATTCCAGGCCAGTGAATTCATTTTTTTTTTCATTTCTTATTATTTTATAAAAAGCAAGAATTTTGCTTTACTTACTCATAGCAAGACAAAGTCTATTACTAGGACTATCCTTGAAACCTTTCTAGTATCTGTCAAATCTATAAGAACTTCTTTTCTCCACAGTGAAGTAAAAATAATAATGTATTTAGTATTGAGGGAACTTGGGTTAAAGGTTAGACCACTTACACTCTATGATATTGGACAAATTAAATCTTGTCCTCATTTTTCTTATCTGTAACATCTCCATATTATATTTGAGGACCTCTAATTCCCACACCCACCCCACATGTTGGCTATAAAGAGTCTGATTCCAAGTGTAATCTATATTCCAGGATGGGGCATTTTTACATATTTTATTTTATTCATTTAAAATATTTTATGAGACATTATTCACAATGTTTCATTAGAATATGAAAGGGGTCTATGATACAAAAAAGATGAACTCCTTTTCTAGACCATGATCCTCAGTGTTAACCTCATGCAACTTGAATTCCTAACTTTAAGATAGTGTATCAAGTAGATGAATGACTCAGATACAAAAAGAATTATACATAAATGAAAAGCCATTGCAACTGGAGGAAATATTCTGTATTCTCAGCCATCTAATCTGACAGATCTCTGGAGCTCAGGACTTCTAAATTTTAGTGGGCTATGCTGATATGTTATCTGCATTAAGTTTGTTATGAATATGGTGGGTCCTCAAGAACCAGAGGGTTAACAGATTATTTTAAGAAGGGTCAAAACATTCACAAGTCAGAAACTGAGGAAGTCAAAGATCCTATGCTGATCAATAAGGGGCTTGATTGTGTAAGTAGTTCCTTTACTTCCAATCTGGGCTAGATAAGGAGATAATCCACCAGTCAAACAAAGAAACTACTCATATAGCTATTTTCTGAAATTAAGATTTTTTGAAAGCATTTAAGCAAAACTGTAAAATAAATGAACCAAATATTACAGTATTTTCAAATATGAAGTATTTACTTTTCCCTACACAAGCAAAGAAGGGGAAATGTGCATTTATTATCTTTTTTTAAAAATAAAGTTTCATTTTTATAATTCCACAATATTCATATTATTTTTGGATTATTCATTATATTTTCATTGCTTTAGTTTTTGAGCATTTTCTTTTCCTGATTCAACTTTTTTGCATCATTTTATATATGCTTCTTCCATGTTCCTCTCATCTTCATAGTCATCATTTTTATGGGTAGTAATATATCATTATGTTAACATATAACTATTTAGCCTCTTTACAGTTGATTGGCATTTATTTCATTTTCATTTCTTATCTATTAGAAAAAGTTCTTCTATTTTGGTAAATTGTATATGGAATCTTTCTTATCATTTATTTCTTCAAGGCATATGCCTAGTAATAGTACTTCTGGGTCAGTCATATGCATACACACATACCTAAATGATTACATGTATGCATATATACATACATACATATACATGCATGCACATATATAAATGTATACATAAATGCATATATTTTTATATAAAATTTTAAAATTCAAATATCTGGGAAATCAATGTGATATTTCACAAAATAATATATATATGAGTACATATATATACACATGTGATGTATATATATATATATGTATATATATATGTAATTTGTGTATATTCAATGACATTGTTTTCCCAAATGGTTGGACCAATTCATAACTCCATCAACAATGTATTAACCTGATTTTCAATACTCCAGTTAGCTATTCCCAACTTTTTTTATCTTTGACACTTGACTGGATATAAGTTGAAATCTCTGAACTGTTTGATTTGTATTCCTCTAACTATAAATAATTTGGCAGAATTTTTCATGTGATTGTAACTAGTTTGTAATTCTTTTGAGAACTCTTTGTTATTATCTTTTGGCCATTTATGTACTGACCTTAGCTCTTTTTCTCATATGTTCCTTTTAGTTCCTTATAGATTTTATATATCAGATACTCAACAAAATACATTGTGCAACCCCCCTCCCCCCAATCAAACCTTCTTATCCTAATTGCACTGATATTTTCTTTCATCTGGTGTTTAACATGCAACATAAAATCTAAATTGTTGAGTTTTCCTTTGTAATTTTATCTTTCTCTTGTTAGATTGAAAACCCTTTCCTTTGCTGCATTTCTGATAGATTCCTGATGTGATTCTTTAACATTTTAAAAAAAATTATGTGCCCTCTCATATTTAAGACATACATCCATTTTGAGTTTAACCTAACATCCAGCATAATCCTAATTTCTACTTGACAGTTTTAAACTTTTCCCAGAGGTTCAAAAAAGTGGAATTCTAATGATAATTTATAATTTTGCTTTTTATGAGTAAAGTATATTGATACGAATCTAGACAGAATGATATAATTATGAATATTAGAGTAGGAAGGCAACTCAAAAGTTAGTTATCCCAACCCTATTATTTTACAGATAAGAAAGTTAAGGCTCAGAGAGATGACATTTTAAACCACATTTGAAATGTTATTTAACTAATTACAAGTTTAATTTAAAAAATCAAAAATTTTCTCTTCTCTATTTGTTCTAAGGCATGAGTGGTAAGGTTGGCAATGGGGGTTAAGTGGCTTGCAAAGGTTACACAGGTAAGAAATGTCTAAGACCAGATATGAATCCAGGACCTCCCATCTCTAGGCCTATCAATGCACTGAACATGCATGTAGATGCCCCCTAAATGCTATTTTAGATAGTATTCATCATCACTATTTAATTGTATTTTTTCTATGGGAACTCAGATAAGAATATGATATCTAGGGGGCAACTGGGTGCCTCAGTGGATTGAGAATCAGGCCTAGAGATGGGAGGTCCTGGGTTCAAATATGACCTCAGATACTTCCCAGCTGTGTGACCCTGGGTAAGTCACTTAACCCCCATTTCCTAGCCCTTACCACTCTTCTGCCTTGGAGCCATATTGGCTCCAAGATGGAAGGTAAGGTTTTTTAAAAAAAGAATATGATATCTAAAGATATTAAGCATTTTTAGATAACAGCTTATATTCAAAGTAAATATTTTTGGCAATTTCTTTTCAATACAAAAATTTCCTGTCAGACCATTATAAAGAGAATGAATATGAAAGAATCTCTTCCTTTGGATCATTTGAGTTATTTTCAAAAAGATAATTTCCCCATATGTCTGCTCTTATTTTGATTTTTTTTATCAATTTGAAATATTATTTGAATACTCTTGACTGAAATGAAATAGTTAAAAGAGAAATTTCATTTTATGGTATGAAATCAAGGTGAGAGGTTGAGCTAACTGACCTCTTAGGTCTCTTCTGACTCTAAAATTTCATGATTGTATGAGCTTTTATTGGAAAAGGTAACAGCTGCTTTCTTTTGCTATTTCCATTAAATTTTGATGGGGCATAACCTCAGTTACATTGACATTTCTTCTAATTTACTTTTGCTGATTCTCAGTATCTATAGTTACTGTGTCATAGTTTTTCCTCTCTTCAAGTTCCAACTGCATCCCAAGTCTCACATTTAGAGCCTAGCAACCTCTTTCCCTGAAGAAATGGAATCTATTTGATAGGAATTCCCTAAGTTAAGATTTTCTACCCTCAAAGATTTTAAAAGCTCATTGATTGTTCCTTCTTTCCCTTCTCTCAGTAATAGACATCCTTACTTATTTACCTCACTAATTCACAAGCACTTCATTTTAATCCATATTACATTCCCTATGATTTTAATTTTCAGCTAGATGTAGTGAGCTATAGATGTGTTTAAGAATTTTGTTCCAGAAGGAGGAAGAACTAGGATCAGTGATGGATAGAAGTAAAAGGAACCTTAGACATGATGGCAGGCAAAACTACTGAAAAATCAGAGCCACCACTGTCACAGAAGGTATTGAGTTGTCTTTCATTGGAGGCCTTCTATTAAAGAATGTATAACCAATTGTTTAAGATGACTGGGATTTTTTGGTGTGTGTGTGTTATGAATTAGATTAAATGGAGACTGACATATCTTTCTTTAAAATCTGTTGAATTTTGATTTTTTCCAATTATTTATTTCCTTTTTCTTTTCTTTCCCGCTTGCCTATATCCTCCAACAGAAATAAAAAGGACCAAAGCTTTCTAAAATATTCCTCAGGAAACAAAATGAATTCCCATATTGGCTATGTCCAGGAATAGATTTTAGTCCTGGGTTCAAATCTGGCCTCAAATACTTTTTCAACAAGTAATTAAACCCCAGTTGCCTAGCCCTTAATTGCTCTCCTCCCTTGAAATATATTTCATTTGCATATTGAATCCATCACTTCTCCATAAGGAAATAAATAGTATTCTTCATCTTCGGTACTTTAGAATCATTATTGGGTAATATATTGATCAGAGTTCTTAAGGTTTTCAAAATTATTTTTCTTTACAATGTTCTGATTTGGTAAATTTTCTTTTGGTTCTGCTCATTTTGTTCTTCATTAATTCACAAAACTCTAACCAAGTTGCTCTGAAAATTTCCTTTTAGTCTTGTAGAAGACTTATAGAAGAACAGTACTCCTTTATGTTTATATGATACAATATTTGGAAATAAAGAATATAAAAATAGTAAGTAAAGAATATAAATAGAATATAAATAAATGAATAAAAATAAGTAAAGAATATTAAAAAAGAAATACCTTCTTTATTTTTTAAGATATATCTCCTTATCTCACCGAGGGTAAAAGTATAGTGGCTATTCATGTACCTGATTCCATTTCTGATCAGCCCAGTAACTACTATCCTCTCTGTTTCAAACATGGACTTGTTTAGGACAGTGGCTTCCTACTCCTGGGGCCAGAGTTCATTCAGGTACACAATCAACTTTTAGCCTACAAAGCTCAGAATTTCTGAATTTACAGGATCCACTGACCTCAGCCTCCCCAATAAATGTGACTATAGGCAGGTGTGGCAGTTTCCAGTCTTCTATGGATGATACATTATATAGCTGATGAAATACTTATAATCCTAAAACAGAGAAATAACAAGTCTATAGGCTACTCATAATAAAAATACAATAATAATACTTATAATACAATACTCATAATAAGAATATAAAAAATTGTGCTTAATTTTACATTTCAATCTACTTGTTCAGTTATTCTTGAGGAGTCTGATAAGCAAAAATGTATAATAGTCAGAGAAGTCATCTTTTTCTCATTTAATATCCACACATGGCTATATATTACTAGGTTTGGGAATATATTCCATATTAGTATAATGAGGTCTTTTATAAATTATGCATTTGATTACACCATGATTATGAAGCAAGTTGATTAGCAATCCATATTAATTTGAACACTTATATGTGATAGAGAAAGTGACACAAATTTGGACCTATTCAACCTTCAATGTTTCCAATCTCTTGCCTATTAACATGGTAATTAACTTTAATGGCTTTGTTTTCCTCTGTGTAATCAGACAGGAAACTTTAAATGAGAAATGCATAAATTATCCCAACTCCAATATGAAAAAGAATCCAGGACATCAACCAAATCCTTTCTTTAATATTCTACTAATCTTGATATTTTTAAAATTCCTTCTGAAGTTGATCATTTGGGTGAAGGCCAGCCCTGCTTTTAAGCAATCATTTCTTTCATTTTTTGGCAGAGGCCGTTGTTTTATAGGTCCCATCACTAAACTTATGATTTTTCAAATAATGATCCAGATAAAACATTGTAATATATTTTGACCCTGATCAATCTCTTAGAATCTGTAGTTGCCTTTAAAAATCAATAAAGTTCTGTCTGTTACTGCAAGACTGTCCTGATTCTGTAGTTACAGCCCTTCCTCCACATCACTTGGGATATATTTACTTTTCTAGGTATAAGATCTATCCTCCAAGATACTTTAAGATCTTTGCAGGCACAGTCCTTGTTATACATCGATTCATTCATCTATTTATTTGCTTAATCTTTACTTATTTATTCAAATTTGGTTCTTTGTTTATCTTTGTCTTTGTAGTTCCTATACTTAATATGGTACTTGGCAGAGAGTAGGCACTAATAAGTAAATAGATGAATGGAGTCAAAGCAAGTTTTGCTACAATTATGATCAAATGATACTTATCTTGTCCTTCTGTTATACCTAATCCATTGAGTGGCCTCCAGGAGATATATTAAAAAAATATATCAAGTTTCTCCTCTTTGAGGGACTGATGATCAAGGAAAACACACAGACTATACACATAAAACTTACGCAGGTTAACATATATTAAGTATAAAATATATGTGAAGATTCAGTTTAATCTTCACAATCAGGGGAGAGATTTCCCCTTTTTACAATAAACAATAAGAGGCATAGTAATGCTGAGGAAGAAGTAATCTTTAGAGGTTGACACAGTTAAATAATACTTCATCAAGAAGATTGAACTTGATTTGAATGCATTAGACTATGATTCCTTGAGAATACAGATTGCCATTTACTTTGATATCCCAAGCAATTATCACAATACTTGACACATGGTAGGTAGGCAATTGATAAATACTTATGAATTAACCCACTAAAATAAGAGGGAAGACTATGACTAATAGGGGTGAAGAGAAAGAGCATTCTAGGCAAAATTGTTGCTGAATGGAGAATGTATGTGTGTGTTTTCATATATATCTTTAATTGTACTAACCTATAACTGAAATTTAGCAACAATTATAAATTAAAATAATTATATTCTGAGAATTTTAGCTCTTAGCACAGTGCCTAGCACACAGTAGGTACTCATTATAGGCTTATTCAATTTTTGGCTTGAGGAAAGATCCAAACACTTGGCCAGGTTCCTAAAAGAGTGACAATAAAAAATTAGTAAAAACCAGTGACACAAGGAATGAAGGAGTTTTCTAGAATACGTATTGTGAAAGTCCAGGAGTTCCAGATTTAAACTTTATAATATTGATAATGGGAAGTTGTTAAATGTGTGTGTGTGTGTGTGTGTGTGTGTGTGTGTGTGTGTGTGTGTGTGTGTGCTAGATGCTGGGAGTGATATGTGCAAAGAAATATATTAAGAAAATTAACTTGCTAACTATGTGAAGGATTAATATGAAGGAAATGACACTGGAGGTAGAGAAAAGTGTTTAGGCTATCCTAATTGATAGGGCATAAGGTGATTTAAAAAAAAACAGATATAAAGTAGTAGTAGAGGGAATGGATAAAAATGGTGCTTACAAGACAGACTAGGAAAAATGAATATTGATTAATTTGCATGTCATTTATTTAGTGATTTGCAGCATTTTTATATGGCTGTTGATAGCTTTGCTTTCTTCCTCAGGGAACTGCCTTTTCATATTCTTTGACTATCAATTGGAAAATGACTCTTATTCATACAAATTTGAATTATTTCCATATGTGTCTAGAAAATGGTATTTTTATCAAAGAAAGTGGCTATAAATATTTTTCTAAAAGCTATGTTCCTTCTAATTTTAGTAGAATTGGTATTACTAATAAAAATTATTATGTTATTTAATATTTAATAATAATTTTATGAAATCATCCATTTTACTTTCTATAATCTTTTCTCTCCATTGTTTGGTCATAAATCCTTGATCCATAGATATGCAAGGTAATTTCTTCCTTGCTTCCCTCATTTTTTGTCATGAATACATTTGAAGCTTTTCTTGGTGATGGAGAGATTATTATTAGTATGGGGTGTGAAGCTCTGATCTTCTAGAAGACTTTTCAGTTTCCCTAGCTACTTTATCAATTTGGTAGACATGACAAAAAAGAAAAAAAACAACAAATATTAGAGAAGATGTAAAAAACAGGTATGTTAACACGATTTTGTTAGAACTGTGGATTTATCCAGCTATTTTAGAAAGTAATTTGGAGCTATACAGAAAAAGTCACTAATTTGTATACTCTTTGACCCAATGACACCACTATTTTATATTCCCCAAAGAAATCAAAGAATGTAGAAAAAGACATATATACAAAAATATAGCAACACTTTTTGTGATAGTAAAGAAATGGATTTCAACTAAAATAGAGTAAAGCAAAAGTAAAACCACTGCAAAAACAATAAGAAAAAAACCTAAAAACTCAAGAATTCTGATCAATGGAGTGGTCAAAGGAGGAATCATGATGAACCCTATTAACCATATTGTGTTATTCTGCTGATACAATACCTCTCTTTTAGCTCTAAAATTCAATGATCCACAAAACATCTTCTCTGACAAGCAGTTAAATACATATACCTTCAAGGGTACAATGCAAGGAAATTTAACATTATAACACTTCCTTTCAATGGAGAAAAACACATTCATGTTGATTGTTATGAAGTTCTTATTAAGTAAAGGGAACAAATTAAAAAAAACACTTCATTTGATTTCAATTACATCTTTCTTAATTATTGATCAACAAGCAGAAGTTCTCAGACTTTTGAGATACTTTTCAGGCATAAGTAAGTAGGATTTCTGTGCCTTTTGTAAATATACTACAGAAAGAAGTAAATTATATCAAGCAACTTTTTCAATTAGTAGAATTTGTGATCTTTTAAAACCAAAAGCCTACATTTCTGATAAATCATGAACTGTGATCAATGGAAAGAACATTGGACAAAAGTTCAAATTCATGACTTTGAATAAATCATTTAACTTCTCTGAGACAGTTTTCTGTCAGTAAAAGAGATAAAATAGAGATTATTTTTCCCTATTATATTTGTACTTATTTTGTCAAATGTTTATCATTTAAATTTTAACCTGGTTCAGAAATGTGTGGGGGTTTACTTGTAGCCAAGCAACCTCAGGCCTAGTCCAATCCATTTCTCACCAGAAGTTTCCATATCATAGGAGATTTCAGAGGCAGACTTTAATCTCAGGAAAGATCTTTAAGAAGTCATTGAGGGGAAGTTAGGAGGCTCAATAGATAGAGTTCCGGGCCTGGATATGGGAGGTCTTGAGTTCAAATCTTCCCTGAGACACTCCTAGCTACGACTAGGATATTGTGAGTACTAAATGAGATAGTCAGTGGAAAGGTACTTTTCCGAAGTATAAATCATTATTTGACAATATGACATTTCTGTTATTATTACTTTCTTCTTTATATATGGGCATGCCTTATGAATGGTAATATATTAACTGAATCTTTTGCTAATAAAGCAATTGTCATTGGGGCAGTTGATGCAATCACAGAGTTCTTGGCTTGGAGTAAAAAAAGATCTGAGCTCAATTCTGGACTCAGCCATTTAATAACCATATGACCCCTCCCAGGTTATTGTGAAAATCAAATAAGTTGTTTATAAGGAACCAACTACAGTGCCTGGCACATAATAGGTACTAAATCTATTCATCCATCCATTCAACATACCTTCTCATCCATTAAACCTTATTTCCTTCATTCCTTCCTTTCCTTCCTTCCTTCCTTCCTTCCTTCCTTCCTTCCTTCCTTCCTTCCTTCCTCCCTCCCTCCCTTCCTTCCTTCTTTCCTATCATTACAAAATAGCAATGACCAAAAAAAAAAACCCCACATACAACAATAATAATAATCTTTTCTTTAAAATTGTCATTTTTGATGACTTGTTTGAACTGTAAAAACTACGATGATGGTAATAATTTTTATTACTTTGGAACTCTGTTTTATCTCTTTGAACATATTGGTAGAAAATTTTCACTTAGAGGTCATTCTCATTTGTGTGTATGAGACAGAGAGGATTGGGGAGAAGGAAGGAAGGAAGAAAGGAAGGAAGGAAGGAAGGAAGGAAGGAAGGAAGGAAGGAAGGAAGGAAGGAAGGAAGAAAGGAAGGAAGGAAGGAAGGAAGCAAGAAGGAAGGAAGGAAGGAAGGAAGGAAGGAAGGAAGGAAGGAAGGAAGGAAGGAAGGAAGGAAGGAAGGAAGGAAGCAAGAAGCAAGGAAGAAATTACAAGTATACTAGTAGAATCACTAATTACCTTACCTAATTTTCATTCTTTCAGCTATAAAGAAATAAAATATATTTAACCTCAAGGATGGCTATAAAGAATCAAACATGAGGTCAAACTTCTAATATAGTTATAGATTAAAATTCTCACAATAAGTTTTAAATAGCAGATTGAGAGGCTGACATGTACTAATAGTTTGAGATGGCCTTTTTCAAATTGAACATTTTTTTAAAAGTATAATGGAATTGTATAAGCTTGTTTTCATGAAACAAAGGAATTTAGGTAGACTCTAATTTCAGATTATCATTTAATGAGGACAATTCTAAGACTTAAGTGTTCTTAAATATTTGTTGAGTCACATTTACATTTCTGTCCAATTCCATGAACAGCCCAATTAACACCGTTTGTTCTTATAGCTTTGTCTTTGTTGCTATCTCTCTTTTTGCCTGTCATGTCTCTGTCGTTCTGTCTTTCCACTCTCTATTCCTCCCTTTTTCATTCTTCATTACTTAGCACAGTGCTTTATACTTGGTAGACAAAATAAACGTTAAAGTATTGTGTTTACTAAAACCTTTATTTTTACTTCATACATCTCAAAGTACATTCATTTAATTTATTTCCTTTGCGTGATTTTCTTTTTGTTTGGAGTCAGACAGAGCAAAGCAATTTGCCAGTAAATATTGGCACCCTCAACCTTGGCCTAGTTTTTGTAATTTTATGCAGAAGATTTATAGTTATGGTTTTGTTTCATTATAGCCAACATTCACAAACCAAGATTTACAAAGCAGACAAATTAGGTCATGACTCTTTGTATTTAAAAAAAAATCATTGTGATGTTTTTCAAAAAAGCAACTCACTTAATATATTTTAAATGTGCTTGATTTACATATAACCAACTTTATGTGCACACACCCATAATAGAATGGAAAGCATATGATTTTCATGATGAGAGAGTACTGACAATCCAAAGCCATACACATTTCTGAGCCATGTAAGGTCTCACTTACTTGCCCCTGATAATGAATAGTTCTTTCCTTCCTTCACTAGAATTTACCAATCTCCCCTGGCTAGGTTTCAAATGACCTTTCTAAGTAAGTCTATTCTGAATTTTTCCATCATTCTGACAAATCATAGGCTTATCAATTTGAAGTTAGAAGGGGCATTGGAAGTCACCTACACCAATTTTTCATTTTGAAGATGAGGATACTGAGGCTTAGAGAGTTTGTGACTTGACCAAGATTACCTAAGTGTTTGGGGTGAATCTCACTCCATTTACTCTAACTCAGAATCCAGTCTATTTTCTCATGTTGCCTCCACTAAACATAATAAAAAGGAACACATGATTTTTATTTTAAAATCATCATAAGGTTTTTTTCAAGGAAATAAAGCATTTATGTCAGGAAGTGTATCCTCATTTGATCATTTTTTGATTGGAAAAAAAAGGTTCAAAATAATTTCTTTTTTCTTATGAGACTGACAAGTCATCCAAGCAGATAACTTTTTATGTCACAGTATGGTCTAATAGAAATAAGGGATCAATGAATGCATGAAACATTTATTACATTTTTACTATATTATTGTATATATATATATATTGTATATAGTATTGTGCTAAGCATTTGGGATACAAATAAAAAACAAGACAGACCTACTCTTGTGGAGATAATATTCTAATATAAGGAGATAACACATTTAGGTTTTAGTTTTAAGACAGATGCAACAACTCCATGGTCTTTAGAATACAGCAGCAAAGTAGATGATAATACCTCTTCATTAATGTCATTTTCATTGATAAATTTTACAAGTTTCTTGAATGATTCATTTTTATTACTGAGGACATTGTTTGCAAGGACTTTGTTTTCTCAGCCATCAGTAGTTGTGGCTATAGTACATGAAGTAGTAGTTACTACATAGAATTTCAATAGGAGTTCCTTTGCTGGATGCTGCCTGTGGACATCAGGCTAGAAGGAAAGGAAAGAGATAGGAAAAAGCATTTATATAGCCCCTACTATTGGTCAGATACTGTACTATCTCCCTTGGATCCTTATGCCCTCCCTTTTTCAGGGAATCTCATTTGATCTTCACTATGACTTTACTAGATACATACTAAATTGTCTCCAATTTGCAGTTGGGAAAATGGAGGCAAACAGAAATTAAGTCACTTACATTGGGTGACATAGCTAGTAAGAGTCAAGGACTCCTGAGTTCAAATTCATCCTCCAGCTCTTATTAGCTGTGCAACCCCAGGCAAGTCATTTAACTTCTGTTTGTCTTAGTTTCTTCAACTGAAAATTGGGAATAATAGTACATATCTAACAAAGTTATTGTGTTTAGAGTCCTGGAAAGTCTCTAACATGATCTTAGGGAAAATGCTGGTTATTTGATTTACCTGGTTCATATTGCACCCTATCTCCTCCTCAAGGTGTCTCCTTTCTTTAGCTAAGCAGGTTTGCTTGCCTCATGTATGGAAATAGATCAGCAATGGGTGGGTTGACTGGTTTCTTCTCCATTAGAGTTTCCTCCCCAGATGCCAGCTGTGAGGGCTGGATTGGAAGCAAGATTTGTAGTCAGGACATTTTGAGAGAATGGTGTTGCCATTTCCAGGGTTCTTGGGTTTATCTGTCTGTCAGTAGAAATTGGTCAGCAGTTATTGCTTTTGGCAATGAAGGTTTTCCCCCCTCAATAATGGAGTTGCATTGTGGAGATAAGGTTTTAAGACTAACTTGTAACATTTATCAGAGTGTGACATTGAATAAGCAATTTGACCTCTCTGGGATTCAGTTTCCTCATCTGTAGGATGAGAGGCTTGAATCAGATAATCTTTAAGGTCTTTCCAGCTGGAAATCTAAGATTATAATAGGATTTCAGTTTAATAATAACTGTCTAGGAGGGAAAATATAGGTATTAGAATGATGATATCTTTGAGAAAGTCATCACACTGAACTGCTGATATTTGTTGATGGTATAATATTTAGTAAAACTTTATTTTTGTTATAAAGATACCATTTATTATTCATGATTACTTGTCAACACCCTGCTTTTCAATAATGAATCAAAACTATTAAAATTTTAATTTCTAACCTAAATAACAAACATGTCAGCACTTGCTAAATGTAGTTTCACTTTGCTCTATTCTTTAGTAATATTTTCTTGGAATTCTTTTCAGTAAAGTATTTATTTTATATTTAATGTCTAATGTGTATTTCCATCTTTCTTCCATGTCTATTTTTCTCATGAAAGATAAGAATTATATTTTCATAACAGAGAAAGCTATGCACAGATGATGAAGAGCTATAGATAATTTTTAGTCATATAAGGCAAATGTAGGCAAATGAACCCATGACAGTAATGAAAGTACACTTCTGATAAAATAGCTTCCATAAAAATTTAGAGATAACCAATGTAGAGGCAGCATGGTCCACTGGATAAAGCAGTGTCTTCTGAGTAATGAAGAATAGCATTTAAGACTTGCTTCTTTCATATACTATGTGAAAATAAGCAGGATAAAAATGTACGGTACCCTAGAAAAAGTTTGAAGTGCAGGTTTTAAACTGTGTTGTTAAATGGAGTTTCCTTACTAAGAGCTCCCTATATTAATGGAATCGTTTATCTTGAAACAAATAAGCAAAACTCTCCATAGAATTTGTAACATAGCCAATACTCATATCTGACACATTGTTAGATATTTAGCCATAATAATTGTTCATTTAAGAAGTGTTTTATTATTTAGAAAGCACTTTGCTCACCAAACAATGCTTTATTTTACAAATAGTCACTGAGATGCAAAAGTAAAACTGTTCATCTACAGTTATGTGATACCTGCTATTGGTAGATATTTGAGTCTAAACCAAACATATTACTATATTAGAAATTTTATATACTACATTAAAGTTAAATTAAATGAGAGGAAAAACCCAGAGATTCTTACAGTCTCATTATCATATTGCTATTCATCAAAGTTCTCATTTTTTAAATGGATAATTAAAATGAATTCCAGTAATTACAAAATAGACCAGTTGACATCCAATGGTTTCAAAGGAAGCATCTTTGCCAGCAAGGTGAGTCATATATAAAAAGAGAAAACTCTGTAGAAGCTTACTTTGTTCCAGATTTCCAGACTTACTTTGTCAATAGAATCGGCGTGGACTAAGTAATTCCCCCCACTCCCCCACTCACTATCCAAATACTTCACAGCTAAAGCATGTATAAGCCAGAAGCAAGGACGGTATTCTACAGACAGATTTAGTGACTCGAACAGGAAGTGTGAAAGTTTGCTCTCCTTTTTTTTTTTTGGTTTTGCAAAGAAATCATCCACCAGATGCTTAAGTTTTTGTGAATTCCCTTGAATTGCCTGGAGAACTGAGCTCCATACACACTAGTGGTTATAAACCCTGATACAGTAGTGAAATGGGGACAAGTCCCAGTGATACTGAGGCTTAATATGTACTGACAAGGATAGACAGAAGATGTTATAAAAATATCATGGCTTAATATTATGTAAAAGCAACATTGAAACATGCTTTCCTGAGTCTAAAGAGAAATAGCAAAATCTAAGATGTGATAAAATATGACCACCATATTCATTTTGGTGAAAATATTTCAATATGAACAATTTGGAAGGGGCCTAAGAACTTATCTATATCAACTAAGTTTTTTTTTTTCCTTAAAGTGATGTTAATTTTTTAATTTTAATTTTATTTTTAAAATATTTTCCATGTTTACATGATTCATTTTCTTTCTGTCTCCTCTTCCCTCCCCACTCCCAGAGCCAATAGCCTATTCCACTGGGTTGTACAAATGTTATCACTATCCTTCAGGATTGTCCTGGGTTATTGTATTGCTACTAGTAGTAAAGTCCATTACATTAGATAGTTCCACAATGTTTCACTTTCAGTGTACAATGTTATATTGGTTCTGCTCCTTTCACTCTGTATCAATTCTTGGAGGTCTTTCCAGTTCATATAGCAATCCTCCAGTTCATCAGTCCATACTGCACAATAGCATTCCATCACTATGAGATATCACAATTTGTTCAGCCATTCTCCAATTGAGGGAAACCCCCTCATTTTTCATTTTTTTGCCACCACAAAGAGAACAACTATATTATTTTTGTATAGTTTTCTTTATTATCTTTTGGGGGTACAAGCCCAGTGGTGGTATTGCTGGATAAAATTGTATGCATTCTTTTAAAGCCCATGAATCCAAATTGCCTTCCAGAAGGGCTAGATTAATTCACAACACTACCAGCAATGTATAAGTGTCCCAGTTTTGCCACAACCCTTCCAACACTTGTTATTTTCCCTTACTGTGATATTGACCAATCTGCTAGATGTGAGGTGGTACATCAGCATTGTTTTGATTTCTGTTTTTCTAATCATGAGAAATTTAGAACACTTTTTCATGTGCTTATTGATAGTTTTGATTTCTTTATCTGAAAACTTCCTTTTCATGTTCCCTTCACATTTGTCAATTGGGGAATGATTTGATTTTTTGTACAATTGACTTAGTTCCTCATAAATTTGAGAAATCTGACCTTTGTCAGAGACTTTTATTATGAAACTTTCCCCCCTGTCTGTTGCTTCCCTTCTAATTTTGGTCACTTTAGTTTTGTTTGTACAGAAACTTTTAAAAATTTAATATAAACAAAATTATTCATTTTATACTTTGTGATGTTTTCTATCTCCTGCTTGGTTTTAAATTCCTTCTATTCCCATAGATCTGACAGGTATACTATTCTATATTCATGTAATTTGTTTATGATTTCCCTCTGTGTATTCAACTAAGGTCTTTAAAAGCATCCCCTCTACAAAATTCTTGTAGCTTTTCCTTGAAGATTTCCAATAAGGAGGGATACTTTACCTCACAAAGAAGCTCATTCTATTTTAAAATAGCCTTAATGGGTAAGAGTTTTTCCTTATAATAAATTAAAATTTTGCTTCTCTACAACTTCCACCCATTTCCCTCTCAAACTGAAAAAGAATAAATTAATTACTCATGGAAATAGCCTTTGAAGTATTTTTAAAGATCTATACACTGTAAGGGGGGAGGGGTTATTTATTAAAAAGGTCGGACTGGAATATATTTAAAATAGAGTTGCCAAGGGGGCAGTTGGTTAGCTAAGTGGATTGAGAGTCAGTTCTAGAGACAGGAGGTCCTAGATTCAAATCTAGTCTCAGATACTTCCCAGATGTGTGACCCTGGGCAAGTCACTTAACCCCCATTGCCTAGCCTTTACCACTCTTCTGCCTTGTGTGACAGAGGTTTTGCACTCAAGGGAGAGCGGCAGGCTGAAGGGCTGCTGAATCTTTTTTACTTGATTGGGGAGGGGCCCCAGGAGGACTGGAATCTTGAAAAGCCAGAAGATTCTGACTGAGATTCAGTTAGGGCTCTCAATCTTGAGAAGCTTAAGGAGAGGGTGGGCCAAGACTTTCTCCTGAAGAGATTCTCACCTTTTTCCTCTCCTGGTGACAGGACACCCTTCCTCCCACTAATTCTCAAAGGAAATGACCACTGAAGAAGACATTGAGCCATTGTCAAACTTATCTCACAGCTACTGGTGCCCTGGGTCAGAACCGTGCCAAGTGGGCCATGACTAGGGCCAGCCAAACTTGACTTTCTCTCAGGGGGCCCATGACTTCCAAGGCCTGGGTTCTCCAACTCAAGGAGGGAGGTAAAAGGGCAGTTAGAGTAGGGACACCTTCCCCCCACTTTCTCATTTAATTCTAAAAATAACTCTGGAAGGAAAGTGTAAATATTATCCCCATTTTATAAATGAGGAAAGTGAGAGAGAAAGATGCAGCCCACAATCACAAAGGTAGGTAGTACAGTACATGATATTAGGGAAGAGGATAGAATAAGAAATATGAACCTGGGGGGAAATAATAAGTTTCAGATGAGGAAGGATCAAAGATAGCTTCATTAAAAAATGATTGGACTGCAGTTGATGATTGAAGAAAGAGAAATATTATAACAGATGGTCATATGGAAAGGACATTATTGACATTAGGGATAATATTCTACACAAATATATAGAGGTAGGATATCACATATTTAATTTGTAGGAAGTTCATTTTGACGGATATTTAGAATGTGTGAAGGGGAATGACATGAAATACTTTATGGCAAATATGTTGAAGCCAGAAGGTGGAGGGCTCTAAATACCAAGATAGAGGGTGTCTCATTCAAGAAGAAATGGTGAACCAGGTTTTTGACTAAAGGAATGACAATACCAAACCTGGGCACATGGAAGCTCATTTTGTAGCACTCATAAAGGATGAATTAGAAGTGAGATACTGAAGAGACATAAGCCAAGTATCAGGGTTTTAAATAGTTCTATAGAGCAATGATAAAAGTTAGGGTAATAGTAGAAAAAAGAAACAGATGTGAGAAATGTCATGAAGAATTTAGTATTCTGCATGTGTAAGGTGAGGGAATGGGAAAAGAAAGAATAAAGTATGAATCTTTGGATTTTGGTTGATTGAGACAATACTTGCACCATCAACTAAAAAAGTGAAGATGGGGGTGGGATTTTATGGATAAAGAGGATAAATTCGATTCCAAGACTTTTTGAGTTGGAGGAACAGAAAGATCATACAGGTAGAGTTGTCTCAAGGGAAACTGGTCAGTACAGGCTAGAATACTCCATATAGGAAATGTGGTGAAGGCATTCATAATAAAATATGGGTTGGATAAGCTGTCATTGAAGTGTCCTTAAACAATTGAATTGTAGCAGATGAGATTTCTGAGAGAACAAAGAGAGAAATGTTTTTTATTCATTTTTTATGCTCCTCTAGATCATGAATATAATATTGAAAAGCATAGATCTGAGCATAGACTTCTTTTAATGATACTACTGTATAATTGAAAATCTATAACACTAAAAAAGAACTACATTTCCCAGGAACCCAGTAACTTCCTGTCATTACATACTTCCTGTTGACCTAGGACACTAGCAAGTGGGCAATCCTACTTTTGCTCTTTTTGGCTCTGTCTACGAGCATAGTGATGGCTATTGGGGATATTGAAATAGCTAATCAGCCATGGGCACATGGTCTTTATTTTGTATCCTCTTTATTCCTTGATTTCTAATGGTCATTAATAAATCCCTTAAAATATAAAATTTTATTTATTGAGATCTAATTCTATCAAGCTAATCCAGATGTCTCCATTTTGACAATTAGGTGACCATTAAAGATTTTGGTAAAAACTTTGCTAAAATGTATTTTTTTAATTTTTAATTTTTAAAATATTTTCTATGTTTACATATTTCTTTTTCCTTCCCTCCCCTCTCCCAGATCTTATAAGCACTTCCACTGGGTTATATAAATGTTATCACTTAAACCTATTTCCATATTATTTATTTTTGCAATAGAGCAATCTTTTAAAGCTAAAACCCCAAATCATATATCATATAAACAAATGATAAATCATTTGTTTTTCTTCTGTGTTTCTTCTCCCACAGTTCTTTTTCCTGATGTGAATTTTTCTAAAATTTTTATAACAATTCCTAGATCTTCCAAGTTAGTAGCCCTATGAAACAATGAAATAATATAAGAACAATGGTTTGTTTTTGAAGCCATACTGACTCAATGATAATTACCTCTCTTTATAAATACCTTCATTTTAATTATATGTTCTGAAATTTTTAATAGAAATAAAGACTTAGATCATTGGTATTTTGAAGGGGCAGCATATCATTGTAGGAATAGAGTCATCCTAGGAAGACATGAAGACATAGGTTCTAGTCTAATCTCCAAAATATATTAGTTATGTGGCCCTGGGTAAATCACCTGATCTATTTAGTGTTCTTTTTAAATTCTCTGATATTATAGCAAAGAAATTGCACATCTGAATTGATAAAGGAAGTTTCCTGAATTTAGAAATTTCTTACATCAATGAAATCACATACTAGTATTTATTACTTTTTTTAATGTTGAAATGAAATTTACTCATCTTCAGTAATGTAATCACCTCCATAATGAAAGAATATTAAAAATTATACCTGTTACTTTTTTCAAAACTCTGATTTGAAATTCATCTAGGCTTAGTGGTGACCTCAGTGAAGGGAACTTGGTCCTGTCTTCTCATGTCCTCCATTATCTTCTTTGTCAGGTAATTTTTAAATATCTCTGTTGATCATTCAACTTCTATACAAATAGCAGTCTTCTTGGTAGAGAATACAAAAGTTGAATAGTTCTTTCACCTCTTTATCATTTGTCTTTAGTGATCCATTCACTTTGAACAAAGTTCTGTCATTTCTTTGATCTTTTTTCCCCTAACATTATTTTGAAAAGCCATTTTTGTTGGTCTTGAATGCCCCTGCTACTGTGCCAGACTAGGGCAATTTTTGGTATTCACCCTCCATATTCTGATTTATATAAATATAATGTCAGATGACTGTCTGGAACACTAGGAGGTTGTGATGCCTATAGTCATATAGCTAGTGTAAGATATAAATCAACATCAGTAACTCCAAGTATTAATTTTATGAAGTTTATTAATAATCACTTGAAGTAGAAGGAATAAACAGGAAATAGAAGTATAAAAACCTAATTATCTAACAAAAATAAGACCACATGAGTAAGTTCTCCTGCCTGGCCTTAAGCCAGTTTCCACAGTTGTAATCATGGGAGGAAAGAGGTAGGGGAGGAGCTATGCAAAACTTATATCCTCCCTATTTTAGTATGTAACATGAGAGGGAACCTGGGAAGCTGGGATTTAGAGTTCTGGGGAGCAAATCCTAATTACACACTAGTATGATTCATGGGTAGGACTTAGATCCAGGTGTCTGCCCAGACTTATGATTTTCAATATGTTATTCATGATCTGAAGGAACAAGTAATACAAAGAATGAAATGAAACTGATTAGTTTATTATTCCTGCACATTATTTCATATTTACGATGGTAGTTGTTATTAATATCTTTTAAACAAAGATATTTTGATAATTTTGGAATTTAGCTGGAAGATAAGCTGTGCCTATCAGTGTTCTACATTTAAGACTGTTTATATTATCTCAATCTAAATCCTTATCACTTGATTTGATTTTCCTAGAGTTGTAACTTTGTACGCAGCATAAGAAAGTCACCTTGGGAAGCCATGGGGATTGTATTAAACTATTAAGTATCATTAAGTAAATTACTGGCTTGGTGTACACTGTGAAAGTACTGCAAATTTAAAGGCATTTTCCATGGCTTTAAAAAGAGCTTTCTGTTTAAACTCAGGACATATTAGAAGAAGTAAATCCAGTGGAAAGCTATGGCTGACATAGCAAGCTCATATAAGAAGGAAACAGAGAGGAGTAGCTGATAGCACTGTTTTGATGTAGGGAATAAGAGTCATTACTAACACTTTTTTCCCCCATCATGTTGTCTAAGATATTCAATTAGCTGAATTAATTCATGAAGTACATTTCTCAGTAGTTTAAGTGGAGGATTTTTAATAGTACTTTTTGTGGGTTTCTCTTTTTTCCATTATTTTCAAAGAAATGTTCTGAGTAACCACTAATAGTTTAATACAAAATGTACTTGGAGCAAGACACTCTTCTGTGCTACATATTTTCAATCTTTTCTTTTCATCTTCTCAGAAGAGGTCACCTTCAAGGATTAGAATAGAGATAAAATGAGAGTTTCTTGCATGGACAGAGAAGTTCCCTAAAAAAAAAATCTCGGGGACCAAAAAAATATTTACAAGTGAATTCTCACAAACACTTATCGAAAATAGATTCCAAAACTATATAAACTATTTGAAAAAGTAGGCAAAGAAGGTACCCTGCAAAATTTCGTTTATAACATAGATATTTCTGTCTTAGTAACAACTCTAAGTCAGAAGGAAAAGGGCTAAGCAAATGGTGCTAAGTGACTTGCCCATTGTCACACAGATAGGAAGTGTACAAGACCAGATTTAAATTCAGGTTCTCCTGATTCCAGGCCTGGTGCTTTACCAACTGTGCTGCTTAACTATGCCATAAATTTGAATTTACTAACTAAATGGGAAAATAAAAGCAGAAAAATAAAATTAAAGATTAACTTCTGTTTTAAATGTCAATGCAAATTTTAAAAACAAAACACCATTAATGAGTTTACAAGAATATAGCACAAAGATCATACATGATAACCAGGTAGGATGTATGCCAGGAATAGAACACTCCATAAATATTAGGAGAACAATAAGGATGATTGACCATATCAAAAACAAAAACAATAGAAATCACATGCATTTTTATGGGATACATTTAAAGATGTTCCATAAAGATCAAAGGTGAAGCAAGAATGTCCATTATTACCACTATTACATATAAAACACATTATATATAAATGTATATACATATATGTATTAATAATGTATATGTATTAAAATGCTACCTATTGCAATGAAAAAAATAAAATAAATTAAAGGAATGAAAATAAGCAAAGAGATACAAAACTACCTCTATTTGCAAATGATATGATGGTGTACTTAGAGAACCTCAGAGAATCAACTTTAAAGCAGGTCAAACACTTTAACAACTTTAGAAAAGTTGATGGATATAAAACAAATCCACATAAATGATTAGTATATTCTATATATTATCAACAAAGTCCAAAAGGAAGAGATAAAAAGTGAAATTCTATTTAAAATAACTAGAGGTAATATAAAATTCTTGGATGTTTACCTGCCAAGGCAAACCCAGGAACTATATGAACGTAATTCAAACAAAACTCCTTTTGCACAAATAAAGACAGGTCAAAGCAAGTAGAGAACTATTAATTGCTCATCATCATGCTGAGCCAATAGAATAAAAATGATGATCTACCCAAGTCAATTTACCTATTCATTATCATAAAAAACAAACTACTGTAGTAGAGGCATGGAGAGGACTTGTAAACCAAGATGCAAGAACCAGGGTTCCAACAGAATGTTCCCAGGAGTTGGCAATTTGAGTTGACGGGGGGGGGGGGGGGGGGGGGGGGGGGGGTGAAGGGTAAGTCACTCTCTTTCTGGAGGTTGAGGAATCTGGCTGAAAGACCCTGGTGGGCTGACTTGATTTTTTGGGATTCTCTGATTTTGGACAGTTGAAGTTGACAAGAAGGAGAAACTTAGCTTTTGAGTTGATGGTCTATTTGAAAGTTAAGCTGGCCAGGAGAAACTTAGAGACTTTGAACTTTGTTTTTCTCTGAGGTTTAAGCTGAGAATGTAGACAAGCCAGGCTGAAGAAGAGACTTTTCTTCATTCAAACAGTTGTCCTCCATCTCCCTAACTGTCTTAGAGTCACAGTTTGTGACTGGAATACTTCCTCAAACCTTCCTCATCCCATCCCTCTTACCTCAGTTTCCCATCCTGTTATCCCAATAAACCCCTTGACTTGAAAAAGGAAAGGAAAATAATATCTTTATAGTTTACTCAAGTGGGGATGGAAGGAGCCAAAGTCTTCAAGAAGAATGGGGTGGAGAGGGTTGGTTAAGGGAGGGAGTGAGGGAGGAAGGAGTTTAGGAAATAGATTGATCCATCAGCCATCAGTAGGGATCGGTAGGCAAAACCCAGAGCAGTCCTCTGTGTACCAGTATCCCTGTGTGGTATCCCTCAGCATTTCTCATTTCTACCTCCATTACAAATAAGCAGCCTTAGGTTCCTATAGCAGCCCTCAAGTCACAGTCAGCCAGAGAACAGTTTATTCTCTCCATTTCAAGAAGAAACATTTTCCAGTAAGTTTGCTTCTTTTATTTCACTACCAAATGATTACTAATAGAGCCAGGAGAAATAATAACAAAATTAATCTGGAACAAAAGGTCAAGAATATCAAGACAAGATGCATCTAGGTGGATCAATGGTTTGAGATCCACATCTAGATATGCGAGGTTCTGGGTTCACATAGCACTTTCTATTTTTGTGACCCTGAGCAAGTCTCTTGACCTCCATTGCCTAGCCCTTACTATTCTCCTGACTTGGATGCAATACACAGTATTGATTCTAAGATGGAGGCTAAGTTGTTGTTGTTGCTGTTGTTGTTGTTGTATTTTTTTTTATACTTTCAATAGAGTCAAAGAAAAGAAATGTGAAGGAAGGCATCCTAAGAATATCAGATTTGAAACAATATTACAAAGTGGTCATCATCAAAACAATCTGGTCCTGGCTAAGAATAGAATGGTAAATCAATGGAATAGATTATGTACATAATACACCTTAGTAAATGACCACAATAATCAAGATAAATTGAAACATCCAGGCTTTTGGGAAAAACACTCATCATTTTGCAAAAAATGTTGGGAAAACTGGAAAATAGGCAAGATAAGATCAAAATAGATTCATGGTTCAGACATAAATGGTGATATAGGTAAGTTTTCAGAGTATGGCAAAATATAACTGTTAGATTTATGGAAAAGGTAAGAGTTTATGACTGTTAAAGGGATTTTCTTAATCGCTCCTTCTGTCTCCTTAAGAGGCAAGAGAGCAGGGTTTCTAGGTATATCAGAACTAATAGGAGTCAGTAAGTCAGAGCTGAAAAATCCATTACCAGAGAGACCAGGAGAGAGAAGAAGCAGCAGCACTGACAGGGACTTTTGCTTCTTGATCTGGAGAGAGGAGAAGGTCTGTTTCTGAGGCAAGGGACTACTGGCAGTTGGCTATTGACAACTGAGTTATAGAAAATTGATTGAAGGAGTGAGTGGGTGGTGGTCGTCTATTAGTTATGTAGTTAGTGAATCATTTATAAATAGAGAAGGTTAGAGTAGGCCTGGTATTTGTTAGGCAAGAAGAAACTATACTCAGAAGACAGAAGTAGTTATTAAAAATTTTAGAGAGTATTAGGAATTTTAGGTATAGTTATAGTATATAATAATAATAATTTTTTCCTCTTTTTTAGTTTCTTTGTACTTTTTTCAAAATTAAATTAAGTGTTTTTATTCAACTGCTTTCCTTACTTTGTTGAATGACTTTTATAACACTTACATGACCAAACAAAGGGTAGAGAGAATCAGAGGAGGTGGGGTATAATTTTAATTACATGAAATAAAAAAAAAAGGTTTTGTGCACATGCACACACACACACACACACACACACACACACACACACACACACACACAATCCAGCTTAAATTTGAAAGAAAACAGAAATCCAAGGGGGAAAAACTTTGCTGCAAATATCTCTGATGAAGGCCTTATTTCTTTATTTATATGTCAGTAATCCAAATTTATTTAAAATATGAGTTATTTCACAATTGACAATAGTGAAAGGATATGAACATGATCTTTTTAAAAGAATAAATCAAAGTTATCAATAATCACATGAAAAAATGTTCTGAATCACTTGATTAGACAATTATAAATGCAAACAACTCAGAGATACCATATCTCCTCAATAACATTGGCTAGTGTGACAGAAAAGAAAAATTACAAATGCAGGAGGTCATATCAAAAAATTTGTACAGTAATTCACTGTTGGTGGAGTTGTGGACTAGTCCAACTATTCTGGACAACAATATGGAATTATTTCCAAGGAGCTATAAAACTGCAAAGAAATCAGAGATAAGGAAAATGGTTCTATTTGTACAATTTTTTTTTTTTCTAGCAGCTGTTTTTGAGGTGGCAAAGCATTGGAAATTGAGGTGATGTCCATCAGTTGAGCAATGTTTAAACAAGTTGTGGCACAATTATTGTGATGTACTATATTATTCTATAGTGTTCATTGTTTCTTCTGATGCAGTAGTATTCTCTCAAACCACATACCACAATTTGTTTAGTCATTTCTCAATTGATGGACATTCCCTTGATTTCCAGTTTTTTTTTTTGTAGCACACAGTGAGCTGCTCCAAATCTTTTAAAACATATAGACTCTTTTCCTTTTTCCCTGATCTTGAGAAAGAGACCCAGCAGTGATTTTTCTGGGTGTACAGGTATACACAGTTTTATAGCTAATTTCAAGTTGCACTCCAAAATGGTTGGATAAGTATTACTGACTCATTTTCCCAAGTCCCCTCCAACATTTGTCATTTTGCTCCCCCCCTTTTTTTTCATTTTAGCCAATCTGATGGGTGTGATACCCATAAGAACTGTTTTGGTTTATGTTTTTCTAATTAATATTTACTTGGAAAACATTTTAACACACCTGTATATAATTTTCACGTCTTTGTCCAAAAACTGTTCATTTCTTTTGTCTATTCATCAATTAGAAGAATGACTATTATTTCCATAAATTTGACAAAGTTCTCTACCTATTTTAAATATGACTTCTATCCAAAAGATTATCTTTGAAAAATTTCGCCAATTTTCTACTTTCTTTCTATGTTCTCAACATTTGTTTTATTTATATAAAAATTTTCAATTTTCAAATTAATGTACTCAATGTTGTTCATTTTATAGTTCACAATGATCTCTGCCTTGTTTTCTCCTAAACTCCTCTCTTCTCTATAAGTCTGATTAGAAATATGTTCCCTTTTCTAATTTGCTTATGATATCTACTTTGATGTCTAGATCATTTATCCATTTTAATCTTTCTTAGTGCATAGTTTAGGATATGGTTCTATACTTAGTTACCACCAAACTACTTTCCAGTTGTCCAAGCAATTTTTAGCAAATAGGGATTTCTTGTCCCAGTAGCCTGGATACAAGGTTAGTATCATAATTTACTATTTTTTTTTGTATGTCATTCTGTTCCATTGATCTACTTTCTATTTCTTAGAAAGCATGTGGTAGTTTTGATAATTTCTACTTCATCAGTTTAGCATCCTATACTGCTAAACAATATTACATTACATATTTTATTAATTCCTTTGATATTATCAATCTTTTGTTCTTCTATATGAATTTTGCTTTTTTTCCCCTTGCTCAAGAGGATTAAAAAATATTGAGATGACATTTAATGAGTAGATTAGTTAGAATTATCATTTTAGTTATATTGGCTCTGTCCATCTGTGAACAATTATTATTTCTGTAATTATTTAGATATGTCTTTTTATGTAAAAAAGTATTTCATATTTATGTTTGTGAAATTCCTGGTTTATTTTGGCAGGTATATTCTAAGCTATTTTATTCTATGGGTAGTTACTTTAAATGGAGTATTTCTCCTTGCACCTGGGTGGTAATATTAAAAAAAAAAGGTTATGTTTAATTTGGGTTTATTTTATATCCTTCTACTTCACTAAAATTATTGATAGTTTCAACTAACTTTTTAGTCAAATCCCTAGGATTTTCTACATAGCCTAACATACCATCTACAAAAAGAGATAGTTTAAATACATTTCTGTTCACCCTCATTCCTTCAATTTATTTCCTTCTCTTTATTGCTAACACTAACATTTCTAAAAACTATATTAAACAATATTGGATAAAGGGTATCCTTGTTTCAATTCTGATCTTATTTGGAAGGTTTTCTGATTATCCCCATTACAAATAATATTTGCTAATGATTTTGATACATGCTTATTATTTGAAGATAAATTCCATTTATACTTATACTTTCCACTATTTTAATAGGAATTAGTGTTGTATTTTGTCAAAGGCTTCTTCTTCATCTGTTCATACATTCATGTGACTTTTTATTATTTTTGTTATTAATATAATCATTTATGTTGATAGTTTCCCTCATAATAAACCATCTATACATTCTTGATGTAAATCCTTATTGATAACAATGTATAAACTTTGTGCTGCATTTCTGTAGTCTCCTAGATAGCATTTTATTTTGGATTTTTAGAACCATATTCATTAATTAATTTTATCTTTAATTTTCTTTATCTGCTTTTGATTTTCCTTTTTATGAATCAGTAGCATATTTGTTTCATGAAAAAAAGAATTTTATAAAACTCCTATGTTTGTTATTTCAAAAAATATTTAGTATTGAAATTAATTGACCTATAAGTATTTGGTATAATTCACTTATGAATCCATATGGTCCTTGTGCTTATGTTTGGAAGTTCATTCATGGCCTGTTCAATTTATTTTTTCAAAAATAGATTCATTTAGATATTCTTTTTCTTCTTGTGATAGTCTAGGAAATTTATATTTTACATTATTAAATTTGTTGGCACATAATTGGGCAAAATAACTCCTAATAATTACATGGATTTCATCATTATTTGAGTCATATTCACCCTTTTTATCTTTACAGCTAGTGATTTGGTTTTTTTACTCTTTTAAACATTCTATTAAGCAAGATTTATTGTTTTGTTTATTTTTCCTTAAACAAAATCCTAGATTTATTTATTAATTCAATGATTTTATTACATTTGATTTTGTTAATCTTGCCTTTAATTAAAAAAATTAATTTGGTGTTTAATTGAGGATTTTAAATTTGTTCTTTTGCTAGTTTTATTATTACATTCCAAATTCATTGATTTTTTTTTCTATTTTATTATATAAGCAATTAGAGAAATACATTTTCCTTTTATTATTGCTTTTGCTGTATTCCACAGGTTTGATATGTTGTTTTATTATTATTATTCTCTTTAGTGAAATTATTGCTTCTATAATTTGTTTTTCACCCACTCATTTTTGTTATATATTCACCAATTAATTTTTACTTTTTGTTTCCTTGATACTATATTATCTACAAATTTTATTGTATGATGATCTGAAAAGGATGTATTTAATATTTCTGTTTTGGGTATTTAACTATAAAGGTTTTGGAGCCTTAATATGTAGTCATTTTTTAAAAGATATAGTAACACTAAGAAGAAGAGATACTTATTTCTATTTGCATTCAATTGTCTTAAGATATCTATCATATTTACCTTATCTAAGATTCTTTTAATCTCCTTGACTTTTCTTATTTTTTTTTAATTAGATCTATATGCTTCTGAGAGGGGAAAATTGAAATTCTCTGATATTATTGTTTTGTTATTTATTTCCACATGTAACTCATTTAACTTTACCTTAAAAATAGTTGAGGCAAATTATATTCTGATCTATCCCTTTATTGTTATTCTGTGTGTCTCTCATTTTTAAGTGTATTTTCTTTAAATAACATATTGTTGAGTTTTTTTTTTATCTATTCTGTTATCCATTTCCATTTTATGAGTAAATTCATACCATTCACATTTAAAGTTACAAATCCTAGTTGTGTATTTCCCTCTGTTCTATTATTCTTCACTGGTGGCCCAACCCCCCCCCCAAAAAAAAAAAGGCTTGGAGATCCTTGGATCCTTGGAGATAGATCCTTGGAGATAGATCCTTTTGGAGGAGGCCCTGTGAAGATCTCTTGAGAAGAAGTCCCTAGGGAGGCTGAGTCTGGCTGGAACTCCCTCTGGGGAGACTCTGTTCCCCAGACATCCTTACTTAAGACAAATCTTGTGGTGAGTGATAAAAAAACTGACTGATTGTCTCTCTCTTAAGACTCAGGTCTAGGCCATGTTGGCTTAAGGCCCTTCATACTTATTCCTTTCTTTCTCTCTCTCTCTCTTTCTTTGATTACTCATCTAGGCCATGTTGGTTTAAGGCCCTTCGTACTTATACATTTTCTCTCTTTCTTTGATTACTCATTGTATTGTTAATTAAAATCTCTATAAAACCCAATTGACTTGGGTATATTTATAATTTGGGAATATATTCCCTGGCGACCACCTTATATTTGATTTAAAAACCAAGACACTGTAGTGAAACATATTTTAGCAGTCAAATTTACTCACTCTTATATCTATCACAATTTATATCTTCCACCATTTTAACTCACTACAGTTTATGATATCAACCAATTTAATTATTACAGTTTACAACATCAACTATTTTAAATATTACAGTTTATGGCTGATCACGACATTGGTGATAAAACCCTCAAAAGACTTCTGTGAAATCTCTTTCCTTTATCTCTTTGCTTTTATTACTTGCCTATCAGTCAGTTTGGTTTTCTGTTTTTACCAGGCTTCAAAATTACAGCTGCAAGAACGGGTGAGTAAAAAACCTTTTTGATTCTCCTTAAATTAAGCTGTTTTAGATCTTAGCAACAGGGCGCTAAAGTCCTGGCTAGGAGAACTTTTTCTAAATCCTTTCCTTTAGGGAACAACTGCCTAAATTAAGATTAAGACAAACCTGGGGAAAGTTCTGGCCTTGTCCTTCTCCCCATGTGTTTACTTTAGAAATATGGAGTCACAGACAGTTCAGAACTTAGTTAACAATTGGCCTTTTACTAAATACTTTGTTCTTTTCTTAGTACAAGCATTGGTCTGCAGCTTACTTAACAGCTGGCTCATCAGCCCCATGACCAATCTTATAAATACAGAATTCCTTGTCTCTATGAAAGAGCTCATCCCATGGAACTTATGGCAAAATCTAATCAACATACTACTTTCCCCTGAGTTTTTGATTGTTGTAATTTTAATATTGTATTTCCTTGAAGAACTCAATTCTCAGTCAAACCAACCAATTGCTCCCTCTAATATTCAACAAATTGAAGAACTAAATACTCGACAGGAGCTTATAGAGGAAAGTCAGGGAGAGATCCTAACTTTCATAAGAAGCATTAACAGAGTTAAGAACATTATCAGAATCTCTGTCCCCCCCTGCTTCTAAGGAACTCACCCCTCCACTTGCTCCCTGGGCCTCAGAAAACCCACCCAGTCCTCCCACTGCTCATGCTTCCAACCCAAAACAATCAACTCTAAGTTCACACCCCACCCACACAACACAATCAACTCTAAGTTCACACCCTACCCATACTTCTGATCTTATTCCCCTACTTCACACCTTACTGATTCCTCCAATCCAAACACCTCTGTATCCTTTCACACTTCTTCCTTGGCTCCTCCTTCTCATCCTACACAATCCACTTTAAGTTCACATTCCAACCTAAATTCACACCCTACCTCTGAATTTTCTGACACCATGGGACAACAACAAACCCTTCCTTTTAATGTGCCCAACTCTTCTATTTCTCAGACTTACCCAACTGAAAATGGAGCAAGACTCCTAGAAACAGGAGTACCAAATAACTTAGATAGCTTATTTCCTTTAAGGGCAGTACCCACTTTTAATAAAAATGGAAACTTGGTATCTGTAAGACATCATACACCTTTTACCCCTGAGGATTTAAAAAATTGAAGGAAGATATGCAATCATTTGAGGATGAACCAATATTAATTATAAAAAAATTAGAGAACATAATCAGAACTTTTGACCCCACTTGGTTGGATGTTGAGAATATATTAGAAGCATTATTGACAAAGAGAGAGAAAAATAATATCGTCTCTCTGGCTAATCAAAAACGAGGTAAAAAAGGAAGTTATTGGCCAACTGAAGATCCACATTGGAACCCCAATGTTGAACTTGATTACACAAAACTAAACCAGGTCAGAGAAGCATTATTGACAGCCATGAGAGCTTTCTCTGAGAGACCTGAAAAATGGTCAAAATTTGAAAAAACCCAACAACATATTGATGAAACACCCTCCCAGTATATGGACAGACTTATTGATGTAAGTAATACATATATGGACCTTGATTTATCCAGAGAAAGAGACATTAGACAAATACATAGGCAATTTGCTAAGAATTGTTGTTCAGTGGTAAAAGACTACTTTAGAACTAGCTGTCCTAATTGCGACTCTATGGACCTCGATGAACTAAGGAGAGTAGCAAAGGTCCTGTAAAAAGACCTGAGGAAGATGATCCATCAGGGGAAGATTTAAAGAAAGAAATTGAAATGTTAAGGAGACAATTGAAAAATAAGGGAGAGACTATAGCCCCTTTGCGGGAATTCACAAATAAATCAGTAACTTGCCACTTCTGTGAGAAGAAGGGCCACAAAATGATGGAATGTAGAACCTTTCTTAAGATGATTGGAAGAAATACACAGTTTAATAATAGCTTTAGAAATAACAACTATAGAAATGATGATAATGGTCATAGAAACCAGAACAATTATAATGATGATAATGATCATAGAAACCAGAATTCTAGAAATTTTAGAAATTATAATAATGACTATGGAAATAACTATAATGAATATAGAAATAAGAACTTTAGAAACCAGAATTATAGTAATAGGAATTGGGAAAATAATGACAATGCTCCAAATGAAGAAAATGATAAGACCCAACAACAAAATATAAGAAATGGAGCTCATCCAAAACATAGTCGAGGTGCTAATGACCCTCAGAGAGGTGCCCTTCACAAGGGTACCCAAGGAGCTTCCCAAATATAATGAAGGTGGTTCTTCTTAGACTCTATTAAATTTGTTGATATTAATTAAACTTTTTCAGTTTTTTCTCCACTCCAAATAGTAGAAAAGGATGAACAAAGAACTTAAAACTATGATTGGAAAACTATGCACTGAGACACATTTAAAATGGCCTGAAATTCTCCCTCTGGCCCTATTTTATCTCAGAAGCAGGCCTAGAGGAGACCTACACATCTCACCATTTGAGATGCTTTTTGGACATCCATCTATACAGGCTAAACCTTTTCCCCCTGCATATACATCACTATTAGGGAGAGATACTACTATTGCTTCCTATATATAGGAGTTACAGCACAAACTACGTGAACTTCATGAATCCGGAGCTGCAGTACAAGCCGTACCACTAGATTTTTCTCTGCATGACCTGAATCCAGGAGATAAAGTTTATATTAAGAATTTCAAGCAAACTGGAGCAACTCAGCCTTCGTGGGAAGGACAATTCCAAATATTGTTAACTACTCCAACATCTATAAAGGTTGGAGAAAAGGACTCTTGGATTCACTGCTCACATGTGAAGAAAGCATCTTCTGTTGAGACTGATTGACTGTATCTTATCACATATATTGGAGATAATAATCCATTGACAAGTGGATGCTATTTTTTGAAAACACATTGAATTACTGATTTTTTCCTTATTTTTATTATTTCTTTTCTTTATTTTGATTAGAATATTTGATTTTTTCTCATTTCTTGTACCAAAGATACATATAAATATTATTTTTTTCTGCAGTAATACAAATTTATATATATATATGTATATATATATATATATATATATATATCTGTATATATATTCTTGCTATAATGTCAATGCAATACCCCAAAAGTTTTAAACTATGGGAACCTGCCATTTATTGATAAAATATTATAGGACTGTGATTAATGTTTGTGTCTGATTCCAGGAAAAGGGATAAAAAACAAGGAGCACAGACTTAACCTGAATAGTGCCAAAAAAAGAGAACACAAGAAATACTAATGTGAGACTCGAGGTTGCGACACTTGACATACGTTAAGTCGTAGGACTTCCTTGTATCTACACTCTTTGTGAAGTACTCATACAAGTACAAAATTTGACTATTAGGCTGGCTCCCTATATCCCTTAGAATGAAGAAAAAACTCAGAAGAGGGAATGACGCTTCCCTATCAAAATAGAATTCTAATTCTTCTCTTCTTATATTATGGCAACTTCCTGTAGTCTTGGCTACAAATGACTAAGTGAAATATTACTGCATTCTGTCCTACATACTTGTGGGATAGAAATTACGTTAAATTAGACCTATACAAGGACCTGTTTTGGATTTTCCCTTATGTTTTTGATTATTTTTCTCCTCTTTTGATAATTGACTCATACACCCCCATAACTGAACATTACATTCTGAGCTAAACTTGATGTTTTTGAACACCTACTTCAGGGGGGATTGTATTTTAATTTAAAATCTAAGAATTTTTGAATTTTTTTGTTTGAGATTGTATTTTTATAAAAATCCAAGAATATTGATTTTTTTGTTTAAGATTGTACTTTTATAAAAATTCAAGATTTTGATTTTGTTCAAGAAAAGATCTTCAAGAAAGAAGCTTGAAACTTTTATATCCAGAGAATGAACTGTTGCAGAAAGATGCTGGAAAACCTACACTTCATCAAGATCAAGAGTGAACTTTGGATATGATTGATTGAACTGAACTTTGATTGAACATTTATTGTAAATGTACACATTTATGCCAAAAGGGACTGCCCCTAATTTGGCTTTCTGTCAATGCGCCTAGCAAAACATTGGTTTTGCTTTCTTTTCTTTTCTATTTCCTCCCTCACTATTCTAATTCCTCTTAGAAATTTGAATATCATGTATATCTATAGTTAGAAGTGCATTTAGGATTACAAATTGATTATGTTAAATGATCAATGGGGAGACTAGTCTCCCAATGATCATCAGGGGGGATTATAAATCTTGAAATTTCTCAGACTTGTGAATGTTAAAAATTTCCACATTGAGGAATCCTCCATTGGAACAAATTCCCTACTGGAAACATTCCCCATTTTGATGTGAGAACTCGCCAGGATCAGAAATGGGAGGGCCTCTACTCTACCCGTACTTAAGACTGCTTTAAAGGAGAAAATTCCTTGCAATGGGAGGACCTCTACTCCACTCGTACTTAAGACTGCTTTAGGGGAGAAAACTCCTTGCTAAACAATGAAAGTACTTGGACCCATGTGTATAATAAGACAAGGAGTTCTTTGAGCCATGCCTGTTTTTTTAGAATTGATACAATGGGATGCTAGGTACCTAAAAGGGTCGGGCAAGTTTTCTCTTAATGAGATTAGTCGACTCAGCTGTGTTTTCTCTGGTTCAAACTTACTGAGGAGATTAGTCGACTTAGCAGGAATTCAGATGGGCTGTCCTTTAGGAAACATCTACGATGATTGGTAGATGGAAGAACCTAGGGGAGGTGACATAGGGAAAAACCCCCTATATAAGAAAAGGTATCTCTTGAGCAAAGGGAGGCTTGGAGATCCTTGGAGATAGATCCTTGGAGGCTTGGAGATAGGATCCTTGGGTCCTTGGAGATAGATCCTTTTGGAGGAGGCCCTTTGAAGATCTCTTGAGAAGAAGTCCCTTGGGAGGCTGACTCTGGCTGGAACTCTCTCTGGGGAGACTCTGTTCCCCAGACATCCTTTCTTTAGATAGACCTTGTGGTGAGTGATGAAAAACTGACTGATTCTCTCTCTCTTAAGACTCAGGTCTAGGCCATGTTGGCTTAAGGCCCTTCATACTTATTTCCTTTTTCTCTCTTTTCTTTAATTACTCATTGTATTATTAATTAAAATCTCTATAAAACCCAGTTGACTTGGGTATATTGAATAATTGGTAATATTTCCCTGATGACCACCTTATATATTTGATTTAGAAACCAAGACACTGTAGTGAAACATATTTTCTGCAGTCAAATTTACTCAACCTCTCTTATATCTATCACAATTTATATCTTCCACTATTTTAACTCACTACAGTTTACAGCTTTCAACCATTTTAACTCTTACAGTTTATGACCCCATCTCTTTTAATGGCCCCAGTTTAAGCCATATACTATTTTAAATATTACACTCTCTTTTTGGCATATCCCTATTCAGAGGCCCAGTTTCTTCTGTCCACTGTCTCTCTAATCTGTGCCCCTTCTCACACTCCTCCCTTGTCCTCTCCCTTTTTTTGCCTAGTTCTTAATTAAATTAACCTATATTTCTAATGGTCCCTCCCTGGTCACTTCCACCTTACCCCATAGTTCTTATTATATCACCCCTTCCAAAGTTCCCTTCCTCATCCCCCCACTCTGCCTCTTAATTTCTTGATATGAATCCCATTCTAAAAATCCCTTCTTAATCTGGTCCTGAGTGACCTTCCTTCATCCCCTCACCTTGCTCGCCTACTTCTTGATATGTACTCCCTTTTAGAAATCCCCTCACATTCTCATCACCTTGCACTCTTTTCTCTTAATTTACACTTCTTTGTCTTAGTTTCTTAAGGACACTTTTAGTCCATCTCTTGTCCTATCCCTTCATCCTATTGTTTCCCTATGCAGTGTATTTTACCATTTCAGTTATATGTGTTATTCCCTCTTTAACCTAGATCTGATGAGAATAGGGTTCTAATTTTACCAGTCCTCCATATTTCTTCCTCTCTTCTTTGACTGTTCTTACATTTATGCCTCCTTCATATGAAATAATTGTTCCATTTTTCCTTCTCATGTTATTTTATTATTATTTTTAGGTCAATGCATTATATTCAACTTGACCTTGAGTCTTCTATCCATATATGTATATATACTTTCAAATTATCCAAGTAATGATGTCATTCCTAAGGGTTATAGAAGACATTTTTCCATATAAGAAGTAAACAATTGGACCTTATTCAGAACCTTATTATTGATCTTCCACATTTACCTTCTTATGATTCTTTTAGAATAACTTTTCTACTGAGTTCTAGTTTTTTCTTCAAGAATATCTGGAATTCCTTTAATTGATAAAATGTCCATTTTTTTGTGTAAATATTTTCAGGTTTGCTGAGTATGTTATTCTTAGTTGGGAACATACCTCCTTTGCTCTTCATTATATTTTATTTCATGGCTTTGGGTTTTTTCACAGTTGATGCTACTAAGTCTTTTGTTATTTTTATTGTAATTTCACAATATTAAAATTATTTTATTTTCTAGTTGCTTAAAATATTTTCTTCTTCATGTACTCTTTGAGGTGTTAATTGGTAGAGTCTTTCAATTTCTATTTTACCCTCTCATTCTAGAATTTCTGGAATTTTTTCTTTAATGATTCCTTGGAATATTATGTCTATTCTCTATTTTATCATAACTTTACAGTAGTTTGACAAATCTTATATGGATTTTCCTTGATCTAGTTTCCCTATCAGTTGTTTTTGTAATGAGATGTTTCATATTCTCTTCTATTATTTCATTCTTTTGATTTTGATTTTTATTTTCTTCCTCCTTGTTGCCTTAGGAAGTCATTAATTTTCCTTTGTCCAATTCTAATGTTCATGGATTATTTTCTTTTGTGATTCTCTGGATCTTTTTTTTTCCCATTAGGGTGTTCTTATGGTTTACATTTTCTTGATTTTCTAGCATTGTTCTGATTTTTTCCCTAGATTTTCTTCAATCTCTCTCATTTGATTTTTGAAGTATTTTTAAGTTCTTCCAATAACTCATTTGGGCTTTTAACCATTTGATTTTTTCTTTGCTGTTTTAGAAATAGGTATTTTAACTTCACTGTCCTCTGAATTTGAACCTCGGTTGTCTCTGTCCTTGTAATAGCTGTCTATAATTGGGCTCTTTCTCCTTGGTATATTCATTTATTTTTCCCCACTTTAGCAACCAAACTAATAGGCTTAATTGTTAGTTTTGCTGAATTAGGCTATGTTCTCAAATAATGGGGGATGATGACACAGGTTTTATCATCTTTGGGGGGATTGTTATTTCCTGGTCCCTACTTAGTTTTGTAAAGATAATTTTAGCATTTTGACTTAAAATCTCAATTTAATTCATCACCAGGGAAAATCCCAAATATTAAAATACCCAAGTCAGCTGGAAATTTATGGTGATTTAATTGATATAGTGGAACGAGATTAAGAAGAAGGAAGAAGGAAAGGGAGTAGGATTTTTGCCACCTGACTAATGCCAGAAAGTAGACTAGAGACTCTAGAAAGTAAGGAGGAAGGAACCAGCCTGAACTCCAAAAGGGCTCAGCCAAGATGTCTGAGCCTGAATCAGCTCAAGGGCAAAGCCACCGCCAAACTCAGATAAATAGCTGCTGGAATGCTTAGCGGGAAAAAAGAGGCAAAGAGAGAGGAAGTGAAATGCCTTATATAGGCAGTTATACATCACTTTCCTGCATCTCATCTGTACCAATTATAGCTTAGCTTGACTTAGGACAGCCCAAGGGTCTGTCACTGTTTCTGATATGTCATTTGCTAGCACATGCCCATGTAATGTGGGTGTGCACATTCCTGGGTGCTAGACCAAGCAAGATTGAGAGAATCTAAAAATCACAATCCCCCTGATGATGATTGGGGGACTATACTCTCTAATTGATCACTAAACAAAAGCATCCTGCACCCCCAAAATTTCTAACTGCAGGTGTATATAAAATTTTACCCTCTAAGAGGAAAACTACAATAGTTAGAGATAAGGGGGAAATAGAAGAGAGAGAGACAGCAAAACCAATGCTTTGCTGGGTACATTGACAAAAGCCAAATAGGGGGCAATCCCCTTTGGCATAAGAGTGTTCATTCAAAACAAATGTTCAGTCAAACTTCAGTTCAATCATCCACATCCACACCCCAAGGTTCATTCTGGATCTTCCTTTAGTGTAAGGGTTTAGGTATCTTTCTGAAAACAGTTCATTCTTTGGATTTAGGAGTTAGCAAGCTTCTTCTCTGAAGATCTTTCTTGATCAAAAATTTAAATCTTGGATTTTATGAAAATACAATCCCCCCTGAAGAAGGTGTTGAAAAACATCCAGGTCAGCTCAGAATTTAAGGTTTAGTTATGGGTGTGTGAGTCAATTTAAAAAAAAGGAAAAGCAAAAATTAAAACAAAAAACAAAAGAAAAAAAAATTGAATGAAAAATTAAACCCTTTTATTTTATATCTATCTATATATTTTTTTAAAAGAAGAATTCAAAATCAGTATCAAAATATCAAAAATCTATGTATACAAAATTTTGAGTGAGCAAGAATAAATTTTTCACAGGCCCTTGTATTATGGTCCAATTAAGTAATTTCCAATCCCACAAATCTGTAGGACAGAAAGCAGTAATATTTCACTTACCCATTTGCAGCCAAGGCTACAGGAAGTTACCATACTATAGGAGAGGCAAAAAAAGGATGAGATTTTTATTTTGATAGGAAAGTGTCATTCCCTGGTATGATTTTACCTTCATTCTCAGGGACAGAGGGAGACAGGATGATAGCCAACCTTTGGTACTTGTCTGTAAGTATTTTCACAAAGAGTGTGGATACAAGGAAGGCCTACATTTTAACGTATGTCAAGCATCGCAACCTCAATTCTCACACTGAGTTCAAGTCTTTAGTATTGGCTTAGAAGTACATCAATCCTACCTGAATTGGTTTCTTCTTCTTTTTTTTTTTTGTTTGATCTGTGTGCTCTTTTGGTGCTATTTCAGGTTAAGTCTGTGCTCCTTTTTAAATTTTTTTTTTCATTTCCTAGAATCAGACACAAACAATAATCACAGTCCCATAATGATTATCAATAAATGGCAGGTTCCCACAGTCTAAAGCTGTTTGGGTAAGTATTAATATTATAGCAAGTATGTATATATATCTATATATATATCTATATATATATATATATTTAAACTAATATTACTGTAGAAAGAGAAAAAAATAATTGTATATACCTTTAGTACAAGAAATGAGGTAAAGGGGGAAAATCAAATATTCTAATCAAAATAGAAGAAAAGCAATAATAAAAAAAATAAGGGGAAAAATCAGGAATTTAATGTGTTCTCGAAAAAAATCCCTAGTAAAAAAAGAATATAAGGGGCTACCCCCAGATGCAGATAGTGGTAGATCCACTCAGAGAACACCCAGAATACATCAGCTGGGTATTACAACCTCCAGCTAGCGAGAATGAAACTGAATCATTTTCTCTCACTGATCCAGTTGTACAAACTCCGTGAAGACAATATAAAAAACCCCAGTATCTCTTTTATTTTAAGAGGTAATACAAACTGAGAATCAGAATAAAGGGTCCCTAAGTCTAAGGGATCTAACTAATTTCCCACAATCCTCTATGTCCCTCACAAGAGGGAGTCTTCTGCTCTTCCAGCTAACTTATCTCCCTATTTCTATGTGTCCCCAAAACTGACTAAGCTATCTATGACCCTCAATAGTTGGTTTGATTTATTTCCCAAAAGCTGTCTCCAAAAAACCATTATGAATGAACTCCAATGGCTAATTTCACCCAAAGGGGTCTGACCCCTGAGGTAAAACCTCAAAGCCAGTCTGAAAGAATTTTTTAGATAAAACCTTCTGAAAATCACTGCAGGTATGGCCAGAAACTTTTCTAGATCTTTCCCAGTTAAATAGAGTACCTCCAAAGATGAATTAGGGATATACTCCTTCTCCACAGTCAGGTGAGGTAGATGAGTTCAGATAAGTTCACCTTTCCTCCACCATGCCCTGATAGGAAGCTTCCAATCTCCAACAAGAAATCATTACTTTATCAATTGTCACTTCTAAACTGTTCCGCCATTGCCTTCTGCCTGCTAAAAGTTTTTTCCTTGAGTTCCTAGTATGTGAAGACAGCCTTCCACTTCTCTTAAATCTTATCTGATCTCTATCTTTTTCCCATTACAGAATTCATCTTCTAACCTGCAACTTTGCTAAAGTTGTTATTTATTTCCACTAGACTTTTAGTTGATTTTCTAGGATTCTTTAAGTAGACCATCATATCATCTGCAAAGAGTGATAGTTTAGTTTCCTCATTGCTTACTTTAATCCCTTCAATTTCTTTTTCTTCTCTAATTGTTACTGCTAGTGTTTTACTACAATATTAAATAATAGAGGTGATAATGGGCATCCTAGCTTCATTCCTGTTTTTTATTGGGAAGGCTTCTAATTTGTCACCATTGCAGATGACACTGGTGGTTTTAGATATATACTGTTTATTATTTTGAGGAATGGCCCTTCTATTCCTAAACTTTCTATGTTTGCAATAGGAATGGGTGTTGTATTTTGTCAAAGGCTTTTTTCTGCATGTATTTACCTAATTATATGATTTCTGTAAGTTTGATTATTGATATGGTCAATTATGTAGATAGTTCTCCTATTAATAAACCATCCTTGCATTCCTAGTATAAATCCCATCTGCTTATAGTGGATAATCCTTGCGATGACTTGCTGTAGTCTTTTTGGTAGTATTTTATTTAAAATTTTGTATCTATATTCATTAAGGAGATTGGTCTGTAGTTTTCTTTCTCTGCTTTTGACCTGCCTGGCTTTGGAATCAGTACCATATTTGTGTCATAAAAGGAATTTGGTAGAACTCCTTCTTTGCTTATTCTGCCAAATAGTTTGTATAGTATTTTCATTAGTTGTTTTCAAATGTTTGATAGAGGGGACAGCTGGGTGGTTCAGTGTATTGAGAGTCAGGCCTAGAGATGGGAGGTCCTGGGTTCAAATCTGGCCTCAGATATGTCCCAGCTGTGTGACCCTGGGCAATTCACTTAACCCCCATTGCTTAGCCCTTACCACTCTTCTGCCTTGGAGCCAATACACAGTATTGACTCTAAGACGGAAGGTAAGAGTTTTAAAAAAATAAAATAAATGTTTGATAGAATTCACTTGTGAATCCATCTCACCCTGGAGATTTTTTCTTAGGGAGTTCCTTGTTGGCTTGTTCAATTTCTTTTTCTGAGATAGGCTTATTTAAGTATTCTATTACTCTTTTGTTAATCTAGGAAATTTTTATATATTTTTATAAATAATCAACCATTTCACCTAGATTGTCATATTTATTGCCATATAATTGGGCAAAATACTTCTTAATAATTACCTTAATTTCCTCTCCATATAAGGGAATACTGTTCTTTTTATTTTTGATACTGTTAATTTGATTCTCTTCTTCCTTTTTTATTAGATCAACCAGCACTTTATTTATTTTATTTGTTTTTTTTTTCAAAGTACCAGCTCCTAGTCTTAATAGTTCAATATTTCTTTTACTTCCAACTGCAATATAGGCCAGCAAGGGAGGTTACACCCCTCTACACTGGTTAATAGGGGAGAGGGAGAGAAGGGGTTGAGAGAATGAGAATGGAGAAGAGGTTGATCTTCTTTCTTCCCCCTGATGAAGACAACCTAAGTTTGTCTCCCTGAGGGACAGAGTATGTCTTCTCAGAGATTTGGTTTGGGAGGAAGAGGTTAAGGACTGGAGTTAGAGGGTTTTGGAGAAATGACCCACTGCCTCCCTTATTGATCTCAGTTGTGGTTGAGGGGCAGGATAGATTTTTCTGCTTCTGGATCCTCCCAATACCCCAACTACCACTTTCCCTTTGAGATCTGGGTTCACTCCCCAACCATAGTCTTGAGCTAATCCTCCTCCTTGGGGAGAGGTGTGATTCTCCCAAAATTTTCAGTCCCCTTCTTTGGTGTTGGAAATCAGATAGACCTGGTCTGTATAACAACATGTTAACAGAGAATCACTTAGGGAAGGAGAAATAGGAGGGTTGAGTAAGGAAAGTGAGTAGGAGTCCCTAAAAGTTGGCAGACTGACCTCCCCTCTCAAATCTAAAGGGTTCTGGGCTCTCAGCCTCACTCCCTTTCTGGTCAGCTGCTGATTTTTTACTACTCTGGTCAAATTGCTGGGGTTGAGGACAAGTTGGAGAGAAAGAGGTGGAGAAAATCCTTAGAGAGAAGCCTCTCAATAGATAGCTTTTTTCCAAAGTCCAATCAATAATAGTTGAGCTAAGGAAGAATTCAGGGGTTCACTAGGAAGCTATTGATGTCGAGGAGGGATCTCCAGCCACTGAGATCCTCATGTCTCGGAGTCCTTTTAGCCCGAAAGAGTCAGAGCTGAAGTGGCAGTTTCTCAGTTATCTCAGCTCTTGTTCCCTTTGGAATTCTGGGCCCCATCCTTTCTGCCCCTCTCCCATGTGGGCTGTTTCTTGTTTTTCTGGATTGGATTTCCTTCCTTTGCATCTTCCTCTCTTTTGCAAATTTTCTCTTACACAATTCTATTAATTTTTCCTTTATTTTTTAAGATTTCCAATTTAGTTTTTTTCTCAGGATTGTTAATTTGTTTTTTTTCTCATTTTTTAAGTTGCAAGCCCAGTTCATTGATCTCCCTCTCTATTTTATTGGTATAGGCACTCAGTGATATAAATTTTCCTCTGCATAGTACTTTGTTCATGTCCAATATGTGTTTATATAATCTGTCCTCATTGTCATTCCCTTTAACGAAGTCCAAGATTGTTTCTATGATTTCTTTTTTGATCCACCAGTTTTAAAGAATTAGATTATTTAGTTTCCAATTAATTTTAAATTTGCCTTTCCACAGACCCATTTTAAGAAAAATTTTTATCGCATTATGATCTTAAAAAGTAGCATTTATCATTTCTGCTTCTCTGCATTTGTTGGCAATATTTCCATACCCTAGTACATGGTCAATCTTTTTATATGTACCATGTACTGCTGAGAAGAAAGCATATTCCTTTTTATTCCTATTCAGTTTTCTCCAGATATCCATTAACTATAATTTTTCTATGATTTCCTTCACTTCCCTTACTTCTTTCTCATTTTTTTTGTTTTGGTTTATCTAGTTCTAAAAGGGGGAGGTTGAGATCCCCCAATAATATGGTCATACTATCTATTTTCTGCTTGAGCTCCTTTAATTTTTCCTTTAGAACTCTAGATGCTATGCCATTTGACACATAGTGGTAGTCTCTCAGTGATCGAATATGACGATTGTCTTTGTGCAGTTTCATCTACGGTGTACCCTCATGTGGGTTTGGAGTCCAAAGGCTGAGAAGCAGAGTTTGTGGCACATGGGACCTGGGACGCCAGTTGTTACGGGAGGGGCGGTTGTGGCCTGGTGTCAGCGTTCACGTGCAGTGGCAAGACGTCGACGTCACTCATCTTCAAAGGTGGTGGCGGCATGGTGAATGTGGGCTCGCCAGCTGCTTCTGTCAGAGGCAGCGAGTTCTAGTTGCTTTGGTGTAATGCCGCCCACTTCAGGTTTGACTTTAGCTGATCCTTGAATCTTCTCTTTGGTCGGCCTTGTTTCCTGAGTCCAGCTGACAGTTCACCATAGAATACCTGTCTTGGTATTCACTGTGGGTCCATGGGGATGATGTGTCCAGACCATCGTAGCTGGGCTTTGAGGACCTTCGATGCTGGTGGAGTTGGCTCTGTCAAGGACTTCCTGGTTGGTGATTCGGTCCTGCCATCGGATCCTCATGATTGACCAGAGAGAGCATTGGTGGAATTGCTCCAGCTGTTTCATGTGCTGTCTCAAGATAGTCAATTTTTCAAGACCTGCAGCGATGGGGGAGTGGCGACGCAACAGGAGGAGGTGACCACTGGCAGTTGTAGTCACGATCCTGCAAGTAGGAGGCCCATGGACCAGTGGTCCCTCGGCCCTGTGGGCAGCAGGGAGGGGTGTATGGGGTGCTCAGGGAGGGGTAGTATCTCTGGTATGGAGGGCTTGTCGTGCCCTTCTAGGGCAGCTCTCCAGCCTCTGACCCTCACCTGACACCCAGCTCTCACTTGTGGCTCCCAGTAGCTGCTAGCATGTGGCAGTGGCCACACCCCGGGCAACGGCTTCGACAGACCGGCCAAACCTTGTGAGGGTAGCCATCGGGTCGTCAACCCCTGGTGAACCAGGGCTTTGCTCACCCAGCATGTGAAGACTGCTTCGGCTGAACAGATGGAAGAAACCAATAAGAAGGTTCAATGGCTGAGAGGGCGACGCAGCAAAGCACTGTGGAGTGCTTAGGGCGTGTTGGAGCACAAAGGACAACACGGCCATCCAATGCAGCTGAGGATTTGACACATAAAGGTTTATTAATTATCTTACTTAATGGTTTATTGTAGCCTTTAACAGAATGTAATTTCCTTCCTTACCTCTTCTAATCAGATCAATTTCTACTTTGGCTTTGTCTGGTATCATGATTGCTACTACTGTTTTTTATTTTTTTTTTATTTTAAATGATGCATAATAAATTCTACTCTTGACTTTTACCTTGAATCTGCATGTGTCACCTTTCCTTAAATATGTTTCTTTTAAACAACATATAGTAGGATTCTGTTTTTTTTTTCACTCTGCTATCTACTTCCATTTAATGGGTAAGTTCATCCCATTCACATTCAGTGTTATGATTACTACCTGTGTATTGCTCTCCATCATATTATCCCCTATAAATCCTGCTCTGTTCCCTTTCTCTCTGTTCCTCCTCAGCAGTATTTTGCTTTTTTGTCAACTCCACTTCCCCTTCTTTCCAATTACGTCCATCTTCATTTGTCTTATTCCTCTCTACTTCTATGTGGGGTGAAATATAATTCTATGCCCCACTAAGTAGGGTAAGATTAAATTCTATACCTCATTGAGTATACTTCTTTTATCCTCTCTGAGTCAGTTACAATGAGAGTAAAGTTTAAGTATTGCCTGTCACCACCCTTATCCTCCACTCTCTATAATGATTTTTTACCCCTTTTTATGTTATATAATTTACCCTATTCTTTCTCTCCCTTCCATTTTCTCTCAGTAAAATCCTCTCTTTCAGCCCTTGATTGAATTTTATATATCATTCATATGCATATATATCATACATACATATCATTCTAGATCATCATATATACATATATATATTATATCATCATAATCAGCTTACTTCTTCACCCTCTTTCTGAATAAATTCCTTCTATCATCTCTACTACTAAGGGTAATTTTTGAGAATTACAGAAATCTTTTCATATAGACATAAACATTTTCAGTTATACACACACACACTCATATATATATATATATATATATAAGCTTAATGAGTCCCTTAGTTTTTCTCTTTCTTATTTACCTTTTTAGGTTTCTCTTGGGTCTCATGTCTGGACTTCAAATTTTTTGTTTAGGTCTGCCTTACTCCTCAGGAATGCTTGGAAATCTTTTATCTTATTGAATACCCATTTTTCCCCTGAAAGAATTTACTAAATTTTGCTGGATAGGTATGTGTATCTGGGTTGTAAACCTAGATCTCTTGTTTTCCTGAATATCATATTCCATTCCTCCTTATCCTTTAATGTAGAACTTGCTAGGTTCTATGTGATTCTGATTGTAGCTTCATGATATTTGAATACTTTCTTTCTGGCTGTTTGAAATATGTTTTCCTTGGCTTGGTGGCTCTTGGATTTAGCTATTATATTCCTGAAAGTTGTCATTGGAAGATTTCTTTCTGGAGATGATTTGTGAACTCTTTCAATTTCAATTTTATTTTATTGCTTGAGGATCTCTGGGTAATTAGCTTTGATAATTTTTTGTAATACTGTATCCAAGGTTTTTTTCTTGATCATGACTTTCAGGTAGTGAAATAATTCTCAAATTGTTTCCCCTAGATCTATTTTCTATGTCAGTTTTTAAAAATAAGATATGTCATGTTTTGCTATATTTTTTCACTCCTTTGATTCTGCTTCATTGTTTCTTGATTTCTCACAAAATCATTGGTTTATAGATGGCCAATTTTGACCTCAAAGGTCTGATTTTTCCTCTGTCAGTTTTTGGTTCTCCTTTTTCAATTGACACATTTCTTCTTGTATTGTTTTTATTTGTTCTTGCATCACTTTACTTTCTTCTTGCATCACTTTAATTTCTCTTTCCCACTTTTCCTCTGTCTTTATTAATTGGTTTTTGAAGTCCTTTTTGAGTTCTTCTAAAATCTGTGCCCAATTCATATGTTTACTTTGGATTCTAGGTGTGTTTCCTTTGCTTTCACTGTCCTCTTTTGTGTCCTTACCTTGCTCTTTGTCTACATAAAAATTCTTTAGATTTAGGTGCTTTTTTTTGTTATTTGCTCATTTCTGCTATCTAATTATAGGTAGGCTTGGGGGATGATATGATAATCTGAGAGCTGCTTCCCCCTGCTGTTTCAATTGACCCTTGAGATGCTGATAGCTTAAAGACTTGCCTCAGGCTTAAGTATAAGTTTTTGAACTCACTCTGATAATGATCAGGTCAGGGACTGATCAAATTCTAGCCTCAGGCTTAGTCTCAAATTTTTGGTGTACTTAATTCAATCAGTCAAAACCTTTATTGTCCTGTCTTGGAGCTCTACCCTCAGCTTTAGGCAAAAAGATCAATACTTAGTACTATAATCCAGCCCAAAGTGTCCTTGTCCCACATCCAAACTAGAATTCCCTGGCCTTAGACTTTGAAAGACTTCTCCATAGCTTTGAAATCTCAAGGGATATTGGTTGGCTTTTACCTCTATTTGCTCAGGCAGGGTCTCAGGGTCTTGATGTTGGTTCAGGCATAGATTCCCAAACCTTGGATAACAAATGTTGGTGGGGGGTGGTGGTGGTGTGGCTTGCTCTTGACTTGCTCTTACCTCCTTGGTATAGTTTCTTATTTGCTCTGCTCTCCTCTCACCCCAGTGTCCCAGATGTTTGTTGTCTACCTTTTGTGTTTTCTTCTCTTGAAAGTTGTTTCACTCTCTCTCCTTGCTGGCGCTCCTGTATTCCTTCTGTGGTGATATTTTCATCTTGATCAGAGAGGATTCTAATGTTGGCACAGAGCTGCTAAGGATTATTCTACTATCTTGGCTCTACCTCCTGTGGCTATATTACCTGTGGAAAGAATTATCCTTATTACATACTACCTTAATTTATAATTATCAGTATACATATCATATTTCTCAGATTGAACTGTAATTCTCTCAATTCAGATATTGTCATTTCTGTATTATACCTATCACCTCATATAGTGTCTTACATAAGTTGTTTTCCCAATGAATGAATGAATGCCTAAATTGACAAGCATTTATTGTTTAAGTGCCAGGCAGTGTATATACAAGACAAAAATGTAAATCCCTTCCTCAAAGACTTTATTCTCTTTCAAGTGAGAATCAATTGAGTTGAAGAGCCAAATTATCCTACTCATTACTCATAGCACAATAATATTTCATTACAGTCATATACCATAACTGTTTAGCCATTCCCCAATTAATGGATATCTCTTCAGTTCCATGGTCTTTGCCACCACAAAAATAGGTTGTTAGATGTATTTTTGTATATAGTGGTCCTTTTCCATTTTTGTGGATCTCTTTGGGTCACCTATTGCTCATGCCAGTATAGCAGTTGAAAATAAACAGACTCTTAATATGGTAGGCAACAGAAAAAAAGAAAGACAGTGCTGCATGTACGAATATTATGGAGATTAAATTGATAAGACTTTTTAAGAAACTGGATGTGAGAGGTAAGGAACACTGAAAAGTGAAAGTATATTTTTCTCACAAATGCCAGGTATGCTTTCAAAAATAGAACATTAAATCTTTGAGAATAGATTATTTTACTTTTTATTCTTTGAGTCCTCAGTGTCTTGCACATATCAGGAACTTGATAAATATTTGTCAATGAAGAAAAATGACTTAAACTCTTGCCTATATGAACATAGCCTATTCCCTATCACAGGCACTGAGAGAATAAATTAATTCTATGTGCTAAAAATTTACAATAACATCATGATCATCAATTATTCTTTGTCTTCTGTACTTTAATAAAGAAATACAGCAGAATTATTTGGAGGACAGCCAGAGATCCAAAACTTCAGAGTATCAAATGAAAAGAGGTTTATGGTACTTTTATTTACGAAAAAGAGTGAAATCAGGATAAGAAGATTAAAAAGGAAAAATTGAGGTTGAATTTGTAATGTGATTTTTGAGCTACTGGGGGCATCAAGATGGGGTTATCCTTCATGCAATTAGGCATACAGGTCAGAGGTATAGAAGAAAGATTATGGCTAGTTATTTGGATTTCAGAGTCATTAGCCCTGGACTTAGAGTTGAGACCATGAGAATGAATGACCTGATTCAAGGAACATGTGAGAAGACAGAAGAGGGTCAAAGTCAGAATCATCTAAGACATCCACCTTAAAGAAACAGAAGGAGGACAAGTCACCAACAGATTCAGAAAGACTGTTTAGGGGGAATTAAAAGGAGAATGAATAAGGAAATGGTATCTCTGAAGCATGGGAGTATGATGTATTTTGTCAACATTTTCAATACCTGCAGAGAGTACAGGGAAGAGAAGTCACTGGATTTGGTGGTTAGAAGTAATTAATGACTTGAAAAAGCTATTTGGTAGAGGAGTGAAGGAGAAGGACAAATTACAAAGGGGGGTTGCTCCATTGATTTAGCCTGCTGTCTGACCTCTTCAAAGAGAAACTACATTTTAATTTCTGTCATAAGAAAATCTTTCCTTAGGATTTTCTTAAGGAAAACACTCTTTTCACTGATAGGTATGATTAGAGACACTGGGAAACCTCTTGTCCAGGTTTTCCAATAAGGGTTTGTGTGATGTGCATGCAAGAGACAGTGTTATGTAAGTAAAACATTTCACCCCTTGATTTTCTTTTCAAATTTCAGAAGGGAAGAGGAAGGGAAATCATAGAGTAATGTATAGAGTATGGGAGGTGGTAGGGAAATGATGAGAATAAATAAAAGTCAATATAACAATTTCTAATTCAATATAGGGTTTTAATACCATTTTACTTGCACCCTTAACAGGATTAAATTTCTTGGGTTTTACAATTAGGTATTTCCTTTTGTTGGTGTAGCATTGAACTTTTGATTTATAGTTTGATAGTTTTGCAAATATCCTTGAACTGCTAGCATCAAAAACCAGTCTCTCAACATTCTCTGTCATCTCTCTAGGATTAATGGAATCCACATAAATTTCCCGTATACTTGGGAAACATAATTTATTATAGTATTAATTATAATTTCTCATTATCCTTTTCTAAAAAATAGTCATTGTTATCCACTTTGAAATCTCTTTAATTTTCCAAAAATATCTTCATTCATTTATCCCTTTCTCAGAGAGCCATCCCTTATAACAACATTTAAGAATAAAAAATGCTTTTCAAAATTAACCAAAACATCAACTATATCCATATTATATGTGGTGTTTCAAACCTATGGCCCACTTCCTCTGAAAAATCATGCTAATATCTTTTCTTTAGGGTGAGCTTAGTTATTCAAATTTCATAGTGTTTATGTTTATTTTAATTGTTCTTATTATATCTATTTACATTGTTGTAGTCATTGTGTGAATTTTATTTTCCTGATTTGAGTCCAGATCTTCTTGATCACAGGGCCAGTGCTTTCTATTCATTATATAGTCACTTTTCTTAACAATACAAAAATACAAAATGACACAGTTTCTGCCTTCTGATAGATAGTGTACATATTTCTGAAAACATTATAAGGATCCCAAATTAGACATTTTCTATCTAGTTAAAGCTTTATAAAGCCAAAAAGCAGTGATGCGGGGTATCTCAGGGCATGCCTGGCAGAAGGAAAGGAACAAATCTAAATCCAAATAAACATGAAAGCACTCCATAAAAAAAAACAAACAATAATAACAGAAAGTGAACAAATGAAAGAACTTGCCAAAATGTAAATCTTGCGAAAACAACCACCACCACAAAACCCATATTAGCCACCTCAGAATAGCTGTTCAGTAGTTTGGAACACTCTACATTTCCTTACCCTAACCCCTTGTACATACTGTAGCTATGAAATGGGGAGTAAGAGCAAATAGGGGTAGTGAAGGCATATGGGGTCTTGGAGAGAAGAAAACTATTAGAACAGTTAGAGGACCACTAATGTAACTGTGTTTACAACCATTTAATACTATGTAGATAGTATTATCAAAATGAGTGAAAGAAAAATATCAAGGATAGACAAATCAAAGGTTTCTCAAAGTTTCCCCTGTCAGTGTTCCAAGGGACTGTTCCTCAATTCTTCTGGAGTAATGTCTAGGAGTCAGTGCATGAAATAAAAAAAAAAAATCAATCATAGGGAAGGAGATGGACCCCCAGCGAATAGGTCATGGAAAGATGAAAAAAAAGGCACAATTCAGAGAATACAACAGGGTAGGATGTCTATATAGGATAAGAGCTCAATACTTAAGAGGAAATCTAGCTTTTGAGTAAGATAATGAATCAAACTCAGCTGTGAGATAAAAACAGAAAGAATGAGGCAATGAATGGTATGAAGGACTTTGACAATTTAAGGTCTCAGTCCTACAACCCATGGTCATCCAAGACTGCCATCAACTTAACTTAATACAAAGGGATTTAGATAATGGCACATTATTCTGTTGTTCTAGCCTATGCTTGAAACACCTCTAGATATGTAAAAAGAAAAGAAAATCTGGGCCAGGATATTCTGAGCAACATTGACTTTATTGTGAGAGCTGTAGTCACAAAAGTCAGGGTTCAGAAACATAGCCAGCATTATCAGAAACTCCTAACACCAAAACAGACAGGTATTTATGCTATATTCAGAATGAAGAGCTTTTTTAACATTGGGGTGAATTGCTCCACGTGTACATGTAGGTCCTTGCTTAAAAAGATTATCTTGATTTTAAAGGTATTGTATCTTTCTGGTATTCCTCCACTGAGGGAAAGAGACTTTGGTCTCCGAGGGCTTTGGGGCTAGATAATGTTCCCTTTGTGGACAGAGGGACTTGGGTCCCCTAGTGGTCTGTGCTACCCACTACCCTTGGGTGAAGAGGAGTCCAAGATCCCCATGAGTTTTTTCTCATATCATATATCCTATTATATATCCGTAATCATCAAAACAATATCCTATAGATCATACCATGAAAATATATCAGTGAAACAATTAGGGAAAGAAGCAAAAGGAAGAATTGAGGGAATCTAAAAAAGTTCAAAAAGAACTACTGAGGAAATAGGAAGGCAGTTTGGGTAAAGAAAGTCTAAAACACCTTATATCCCTTGCCATTTTGTGAGCAGCGAAGTGACCTCCATGTACCCAGAGCAATTTCTTTTGCCTCCTAGAATGTTCCTGGAGTCATCAGGGGTCAGGTGAGAGGTAGGTGATGGTAACCTAAACTGCCCCTTTCATTCAATGCTGCCAGACATGGGCCAGGCAGTCCAAGACAAGAACATAGGCAGTAGCTAGGGTTGCACAGCAGTTAAGACCCACTAAGGCTTGGTCTCCTTCTGGACAGGAACCTCAGACACTGGCAACCCTTTCTTGGTCTCTGCTAGTCCTCACTGCCCATGGAATCTAGGGACCTCTGACCCTAGGCACAACAGCCTGGTAGGTCTCACGTTGATGGTCAGTCCCTCCTGGGGGCCCTCAGTAGACTTCTTTTACCCCAGCCTTTTGTGCCCTTTGCCTTGATCATGGATCTATCTCATCTTCATCAAGTGGTGGTACCTAAGTCCAGTGGGTCACTTCTCCTTGGAGGGTATCTTAAGCCACAACAATTGGGTGAAAAGTAGTACAAATTACTTTACCACCAGAAGTAACCACTCCCTCCCCATTATTGAGGACCCTTTCCTGGTGTACTCATGGGGACACAGCAAAGAAAAGATGTTGGATTCAACTTTAAAATCAATAATTTTACTTTATATTATTATAATTATACATTATATATTTATATATAATATTATAAATAATTAATAATAAAATTTAAATTAGTCTCTGTTGAAAAGGCTTGGAGAGAAATTTTACATGCAATGATGTAGGTTGTTTGTTGGAAATCTGTGAGCTGATATTACAAATTATGGATTTAAAAGTATTGCTAATTATGGAAAAGCAGGTGAAATCTTTATCAACAAGGGTAAAGAATTTGGATTCATCAAAATGGAATCTAAAGCCCTGAAAGAAATTACAAAAACAGAACTTAATGATATACCCATAAGAGGGAGAAAACGTCACGTTTGTTTTGCCACACATGCTGCTGCCCTCTTTGAATAAAATCTTTCACCCTCTGTTTCCAATGAATTACTGAAAGAAACATTTGGCTAATTTAAATCTATTGAAAGGGCTGCTGTAATTGTTGATGATCTAGGAAAATCTGCAGGAAAAGGAATTGTTAAATTCACTTCTAAGCCAATGTGAAAAAAGCATTTGATCAATGCAGTGAAGGAGCATTTTTATTATAAACTCCTCATACAGGTCATTGTGGAACCACTTGAACAACTAGATGATGATGATGTGTAATAATGAATGTACCTAAACAGAGGAACTGAATAGGATTGAAGAGGTACAGGGAATATGGAAGGGTTTGTAAGAGGGAATGAAGGAGGTGAAGGGACAGAGGGAATATGTTTGATATATAGAAATGCTAATGACTTGTATCCTGAAACTTTGCTAATGTTGTTGATTGTTTCGACTAGCTTTTTGGTTGATTCTCTAGGACTCTTTAATTAGACCACCATATCATTGGCAAAGAGTGATAACTTGGTTTCCTCATTGCTTATAATATCTTCAATTTCTTTTTCTTCTCTAATTGATACTGCTAGTGTTTCTAGTACAATGTTAAATAATAGAGGTGATAATGGGCATCCTTGATTTACTCCTGATCTTATTGGGAAGGATTCTAGTTTATCCCCATTGCAGATGATATTTTCTGATGATTTTATATATATATATATATATATATATATATATATATATATATATATATATATAGTTTATTATTTTTCAGAAAGGCCCTTCTATTCCTATACTTTCTGGTGTTTTCAATAGTGTAATATTTAGTGGGAAAGGAAATGGGGGATTTAAAAAACTGGGGATAATTTGATGTTTGTAGCAGGTATGGAGGATTTGAGCAGGGAGAAGGAATAATTCTCAATGAGTCAAAGGAGAGAGATGCCCCCTGCTGAGAGGAAGAAGCAGGGGTCCGATAAGGACTGTTTCTTGTTGAATGACAAAACTGATGTTCAGCTCCCTCTATGCCCAGAAAAGATCATCCACTTACCTGACTGCGAATTCAAATAATATAAAGTTTAATAACCAGTTGGGATTGGAGTTTTTCTTCAGCTTCAGAGCTGAGGCCAGGTCCCAGAGGCTGGCTGAGTTTTTCTCCCACTCCCATCTACTCTATATCAGTCCTCGCTTTGACTAATTCAGAATCTTAGTAGACAGAAAGCAAACAAGAACAGTTCTGACATTCAGAAGTGATTGGGCCTGAATCTTTGGGCTGAACCAAGAAGAGGCACACCACACCAGACTGGGCTGAACAAGCTCCACCCTCATCCCACCAGGAAGGAAGTAAAGGCCAGCAGGAAGGAAGTACTAGTCACAAGACCCAACTACCACTCCCAGTTTCCACTCCCAGTTTCCACTCCCCCCATCAACTGTCAGTCTTGTTTCCTTTCCACAATAGGGATGGGTGTTGTATTTTGTCAAAGACTTTTTCTGCATCTATTGAGATAATCACTTGATTTTTGCTGGATTGCTCATTAATATAGTCAATTATGTGGATGGTTTTCCTAATATTGAACCACCCTTGCATTCCCGGTATAAATCCTACCTGGTCATAGTGAATTACCCTCATGATCACTTGCTGGAGTCTTTTTGCTAGTATTCTATTTAAGATTTTTGCATCTATGTTCATTAGGGATATTGGTCTGTAGTTTTCTTTCTCTGTTTTTGACCTGCCTGGCTTTGGAATGAGTATCATATTTGTGCTGTAAAAAGAAATTTGGTAGAACTCCTTTACTTATTCTGTCAAATAGTTTGTATAATATTGGGATTAGTTGTTTTTTGAATGTTTGATAGAATTAATTTACGAATCCATCTGGTCCTGTGGATTTTTTATTAGGGAGTCTTTGATGGCTTGTTCAATTTCTTTTTTCTGACATGGGGATGTTTAGTTATTCTATTTCTTCTTCTGTTAATCTAGGCAATTTATATTTTTGTAAATATTCATCCATGTCACATAGATTTTTATATTTATTGCCATGTAATTGGCATAATAATTTTTAATGATTACCTTAATTTCCTCTTCATTAGAGTTGAGGTCTCCCTTTTCATCTTAGATACTGTCAAATTGGTTTTCTTCTTTCCTTTTTAAAATTACATTAACCAGTACTTTTTCTATTTTATTTGTGTTTTCAAAGTACCAGCTTCTAGTCTTATGTATTAAATTAATAGTTCTTTGACTTTCAATTTTATTAATTTCTCCTTTGATTTTTAGGATCATTAATTTAGTTTTCATCTGAGGATTCTTAATTTGTTCACTTTCTAGTTTTTTTTTTTTAATATGCATGCCCAATTCATTGACCTCTACCCTCCATAATTTGTTAATATATGAATTCAAGGATATAAATATCTTCCTGAGTGCTGATTTGGCTGCATCCCATAGATTTTTAAAGGATGTCTCATTGTCATCTTCTTCAATGAAATTATTGTTTCTGAGATTTGTTCTTTAACTAACCAATTTTGGAGAATCATATTGTTTAATTTCTAATTAATTTTTATTTGCCTCTTGTGGAAAGGAAACTAGACTAACAGTTTGTGTGGGGGAGGGCCAACTGGGAGTGGCAGTTGGGTCTTGTGACTAGCACTTCCTTCCTGCCCGGTGGGACATGCGTCCTGGTGTTGGAGGAGAGAGGAGCTTATTCAGCCCAGTCTGGAGTGGCATGCTCTTCTTGGTTCAGCCCGAAGACACAGGCTTCTGAAGGTTAGAATTGTTCTTGTTTGCTTTCTGTGTACTGCTAAGATTCTGAATTAGAACAACGAGATTAGACGGGAGTGGGACAAACTCTCTGCCAGCCTCTGGGGCCTGGCCTCAGGTCTGAAGCTGAGAAAAATTCCAATCCCAATTAGTTATTAAACTTTATGTTATTGAATTTGCAGTCAGATAAGTGGACTATCTTTTCTGGTCATAGAGGGAGCTGAACTTCAGTTTCAGTCATTCAAAGACAAACAGACCTCTTTGGACCCCTGCGGTTTCCTCTCAGCAGGGGGCATCTCCCTCCCTTGCCTCACCAAGCAATATTCCCTCTCTCCCCTTAACTCCTCAATACCCTGCTACAAACCTCCCATTATCACCCATTTTTCCAATCCCATTTCCTTTCCCAATAAATATATTACACTCTCCATGGACATTTACTAATTATTATTTTCATTGCACTGTGCTTTGAGAAGGTTGCATTTATTATTATATATTTTTGTACTTATTTGCAATGTTTTTATCACCTAGTACATGGTCAATCTTTGTGAATGTTCCATCTGCTACTGAAAAGAAGGTGTATTCCTTTATGCCCCCATTTATTTTGCTCCACATATCTACTAAGTCTAATTTTTCTTAGATTTCATTCACTTCTCTAACCTCTTTCTTATTTATTTTTTGGTTTGATTTATCTAGTTCTGATAGAGGAAGGTTCAGGTCTCTGATTAGTATAGTTTTTCTATCTATTATATCCTTGAGCTCCACTAGTTTCTCCTTTAGAAATTTGGATGCTATGCCATTTGGTGCATATATGTTGAGTACTGATGTTTCCTCATTGTCTATACTGCCTTTTGTCAGTATGTAATTATCTTCTGTATTAGAATTGTATTAGAGAGGAAAATTTGTGAGAAATAAAGGAAATCAAAAGATGTTACTCCAGGAAGTAATTGAAGGAAGGAAACTGATTTCTCAGCTCCTCCTTTACTTCCTGTTCCTCCTCACTAAGTAACCTAATGAGGCATTTCTCACAGATGGAAGGTCAGTTCCTCCCTCTAATAACAAAACCCTTCAGACCAATTTTGTTAGTTAAAGGATCTATTTATTCTCTTGTGGGGGAAAGAAATAAGGAGAAGACTGGGAAGGAGGGAAGGGGTTTCCCTAATTCTAAGTTGTATCACTTGTTGAAGCCTGCAAAGTAAGTCTCTTCAAAAGGAATGAAATTTCTTCCCCTGAGGGAAGATAGCAGTAACCAGACTAGGGTCTTTCCTGGACAAGACTATCTTTCAGTTCAGAATAGAAGTAGAAAGGTAATGGCCAGAGAGAAGATGAACTGGTCTGTCTTCAAACCACCTTCAAGCAGAAGTGAAGTCCTGCCAGCTGAGGGTATCCAACTGTTTCTTCTTCAAACTTCCATGGAATTCTCTCTCTCTCTCTCTCCTCTCCCAGTGATCTGGGTTCCTTGTGTTCTTGAGCTCTTCCTGCTTTGCATATCATTTCTTTGGTCTATAACCAATTCCTCCATCACACTTCCCTATCTCTTTTGACTAGATCTATTTTTACTTTGGCTTTGTCAGATATTATGATTGTGACTCCTGCCTTCTTTTTCTCAGTTGATGCCAAATAGATGTGGCTTCATCCTCTTACTTTTACCCTATATGAGTCAACCCTTCTCATGTGTGTTTCTTGTAGACAGCATATGATTGGGTTTTGATTTCTAATCCACTCTGATATTCACTTGCATTTTATGGGCAAGTTCATCCCATTCACATTCAGAGTTATGATTACCATCTGTGTATTTCCCAGTATTTTGATTTCCACTTCTAGTCCTGCCCTTTCTCCTTTCAGTATTTCTTCTACACTTGTGTTTTGTTTTTAATCAGTCCCCCTTATTTTACTTCCCTTTCTAACCCCTTCTTATTCCCCTCTTATTTTCTTTACAGTCTTTTTAACCTACCCCCAGCCTCTCCCTCCTTTGTATTGCTTCCTTCCCCACCAGTCTGTTACCCTTCTACTTCCCTATAGGGAGCAAATAAATTCTCTGCCCCAATGTATTTGATTGTTCTTCCCTCTTCGAGTCAAATCCAATGCATGTAAGAATTGAGTATTTCCTATCTCCATCCTCTTTACCCTTCTAGTGTATTGATGTTCTCCCCCAGTCCCACAATGCACTTCTTCTACCCCCACCCCTGAGAAGAAGGAAGAGAAGAAACCTCCCCCTCCTGTGCCAAAGAAGCCAGCCAAGTCTCTGAACCAGGACAAGGCCTTGGATTATGGGGACAGGCAGCACCAGGAAGCCCAAAAGTGTCTCTTGGCCTCCAAGAAAGCCACATTGGTGAAGCAGAATTATGCAACACAAAGCACAGGCAGCATGGAGACTATGTCTCAGAAGCCCAGACAGGACTTTGAGTCAAGAAAACAGAGAGGGAAGGAACACATACAATTTTTAAATCATTAAAGGGCAAATGAAATAAAAAGGGGCGGGGGACAGCTAGGTTGCTCAGTGGATTGAGAGCCAGGCCTAGAGATGGGAGGTCCTAGGTTCAAATCTGACCTCAGACACTTCCCAGCTGTGTGACCCTAGAGAAGTCACTTAACTCCCATTGCCTAGCCCTTACCACTCTTCTGCCGTGAAGCCAATACACAGTATTAATTCCAAGACAGACAGTAAAGGTTTATTTAAGAAAAAAAAAAGCACTCCCCACTCCTAAAGTTCAACCTCCACTTCCAGGACAACCTAATGCAGGATTACAATCATATTAAATCTAGAGAAAAAAGCAGGTAAATCAGTTTCTCCAACAGAAATTAGAGATAATTTTATGAATGAAAAAGTAAATTTAGAACAGCCTAATAATGTTGCATTCCTGACTCCTAGAGATCAAAAGCAGGATAATGCAGTGTGGTAATGAAGCTCCCATCACCAAGGAGCTGCTGGACAAGATAAGCCAGCAATCTCTAAAGCCAGATCATTGGTCTCAAATGAATCTGTACTTTTTGCTGAAGATTTCTTAACTTGAAATTTCTATTTCAAAAGTTATGCAAGAAACAAGCTAGATAAAAAAATTAAAATTATTTAAAAAAATAAAGAAATCCATGTGCTCATTACCTATGATGAATTAACTGGCACAGGTTAGAAGTCTCAATAGGCAATTGTTATAATGGGAACAAACCTTTAATCAAATTGGGCTAGCTGTACATGGGTCAAGGGTTTATGGTTGGGAATATAGACTCTAAATGAACATCCTAATGCAAACACCAACAACATGGAAATAGGTTTTGATCAAGGACACATGTAACATCCAGTGAAATTGCACATAGGCTACTGGAAATAGTTGGGAGAGGGGAGGGAGGAATAGAATATGACTTTTGTAACCAAGGAATAATGTTGTAAATTGACTAAATAAAATTTATAAAAAAGAGGAAAAAATAATCGGGTTAGCTACTAAAATAGCATGGCAAATTGTAACTAAACAATGTAATGCTACAGATTGCTTTGAGTAGACAATTCCTCACAAAAAAAGCTATAAAAACATACCAAGACATAAAATCTTTAGCCCACAAAAATCCAATGGCAGATTAATTTAAAAAGAGAACATGTGTTTGCTTTGTCTAATGCAAAGCTGGATATTTCAAGCCATCATGTCCCAAATTAAAGCTGAGATGGTCTTATAAATTTTTCAGAGTGTCCCATAGAATAGCATTGGGTCACACCACATCTACTGAGACCAGAGGCCTAAACAAAATTTAAACTGACTGGTGGGATAAAACTGAGCCTCTTTAAAATTCAAGATACCAAAGAAAAGGTTAGTGATCCCAAAAAAATTAAAACTGGCAGAAATTTTGCTTTTCTTTATCAGGAAAGATCAGCGTAATTTAGCATATCAAAAGAGGATCTGGGAGACTACCTTAAATTTCTTTAAAACAATCCCAGGGAATCCAGCTCACCTATTGTTTAAAAGCAAAAATATCATTCCTCAGAATTTACAAACTTTAAGCATTGTTAGGGAGAGATACAAATAACAACTAAAGCCTTTCACATTTTTGCAATTGGTAATGACAGAAAAAAGTATACACCTGATTCTTTTTTGCTAAATGATGGAATTACTGTGAAGTCAAATTTAAAATCAAATACTCAAATTTATATTGGACACGGCAAATTAAAAAGAAATAACTGATTATATTTCTTTCTTTGGAAAGTAAAGATTTTTTCTGGTATTTTTAATATACCAGGGTCTCATTGGACAAGAAATATTTTATCTGTAATGAATTTTACTCTAAATTTTTAGTCTAATTTTAGTTTAAGCACCAAAGTACAAATATAATTTTTAATGCTTTTAATTAGATATGAAGCTACATTTGCTGATCCAGCCACGTGACTTGCTTCTAAACCTATTTGGATCTTGAAAAGAAAATTACTCCAGCAGAATGATAAATTAACCCTGCCACGAGGGTGGCATAACACCTTCACCTTAGGTTAAAGGTTTTTACCACAAGTACTGGAATTTGTCAACGAAAAAGTTAATACTCAGTACACTTGTTTTGATGACAAGCCTAAATTGGTCTATGCTTCTGAGAAATTTCAAATATTTCCAAATTTTAAATATGTAAGGACAATTGTTTTTCAACAGGACATCAGGCCACCAAGAATAGACATAAGTAGAAATTGTCAAAGAAACCTGAATGATTTTCAGGAACTTTGTATGAGACACATTGACTTAGACATTTAAAAAAAATTAAACACAGGAGAGCTGATATAATCATTAGTTACTTTAAAAGAAAATTATATACTCTTCTCAGCTAGAAAACTTACAACTGAGGCTAAGAAAGAAATGCATAAACTTGATACAACTTTATCTAAAAGCAAATGATTTAGAATTAATTATTGTCAAACTATTGTAGCCTCAATTTTAAAGACGAGACACAATTTCATTGATGCATTGTAGTAGAGTGGACATATTATTGGATGGATTCAAATTTTTAACCAGTAGACAGTTATTTATTAGTTGTTTAGAATTGGCAGAATTACTACTTACTCAAATTGCAAACATTGGTCCTGATACTGATGTTAGTCTAAACCCAATGACAAGAATACCAGTTTAAATGTTACTTGGACCATATCTATTTTGGCAACTGAATTTTGCAAAGTTTATAGGTAAAATTGATAATCATATTCCTAGTACCACAATCTTGCAAATTATGAATTTACATATAATTATTTTTAAAAAATAACATTATTGCACCTTGTTGATTATGTTGTAAATGCTTTCACTGCATCAAATCAGGAAAAAGCAGAAGCTATATATCAGACAGTCACGTAAGGTTGATGCATGCACAGTATAGATTTTTGCAGAAAGCAGAGTTGACTGCAGTTAGACACGTGCTTAAGATGATAGCACAGACTTGTAAAATCACATGTGATTCATTATATGCTGTTTATATGGTTATTTGTTTAAAATATATGAATATTAAACTAATGCAAGATGCAGAGCTTGTTCTGTTATTTCACATCACAATGAATACTATCATGCAGTCGAGTGAAAATTTTATAACACGCCTTTACTCTGACATGAACCTCCCTTGACCTATGTATGAGGGAATTTCAAAAGTAAATGGCCTAGCAGCCACTGCTTTGTAGGAAGCAGGTAATTTGCACTAACTACTATATCAGGGTGCCAGATCTATTGAACCCTAATATTCTATATAAGCAAGTGAAATTACTTGGCAGTGCAAATTTTGTGGACTATATGATGTCACTCCTTCACCTCAAGAAGGTAAATGCAGAATTTTAATAACTGCACAATTTTAGCAAAGGGAGGTATTACAATATGCTCTTGTAAAAATTGAAAAATAATATGTGATTGGAGATAATTACTCTCATGATGTATGAGCTAAATCTCAAAATGAAGAAGTATGCAATATTATTGTACATCTTTTAAATAATCTTGCACATTTGGTCATACCAAAAGAGTTTTAAAAAATTGAAATAACAGTGCTTCTGTCAGCAATAGATGAGCTAAGTTAAACAAATCATGGAACTTCTCTCATAAGACTTAATAAGACTGGTATTCCAGAATTCTTAAAAACAAGCAATTCTGTAGAAAGGGCTAAAAGAAATTTAAAAGTCCAAATTAAAAAACAAAAAGGATATTTTCAGTCACTTTCTAATTGAATTAGACCCAATAGGTCTTTCATTTGGGGTCGAGATTTTGCTTCTATTTTCATATATATCAGGAATCCATGGAAAAACCAAAGTCATGAAGCATTTCCAAAGAAAGCCAGCCCTGAGATAGGAGAAAGCAGATGTATGTATAGCACCAACCACAGCACAACACAGAGGCCAGACACCAGAAAAAAAAAAAACAGCACATGAACAAACAAGGCAAAATCACTGACTTAGGGACAGGACTAATGAACACAGATGAACTTTTAACTAAGAGAAAGTTTACCTACAAAAGACTATCATTAATTTACTTAGAGACATTCTATTATAAAAGTATGTGGGTATTTCTTGTAAGATCAACTCTTATCTTGTACCTGAATACTTCAAATTGTATTTGTACAATATGTAACTTGCAATTATTTTATTGGAATTATTCCATGTTACTCAAATTTGATCAAAAAACAAATTGTATAATTGAAAGTGTTATAACAGTACATTGGGTACTGTTCAATTGCAACAGAAATTATTTATATTCGACAAAATGTATATATATGATAATTGTCTTAACTGGTTCATTCTATAGTTGTGATAAAGTATGTCTTTATTAGAATTAGATTTATTTAAAAACCAAGTTAGTTGGAATTTGCATTTAAGCTTTTAAATGTAAAGGGAATATAATGGTACTCCTAACCATCAATCACTTCTCCATCCCATAAGAGCTATGCAATAACATTTTGAGTATAATGATAAGAATTACACTGTATAGCAGCCCTTGATTTTTTGGATATTACCAGGAGATGAAGACTATAGGGGACCCAAGAGGATGATCACATTGGTTGGAGGGTTTTCTTGTATTTCTACAGATAATGGAAACATCTGGATATCCACCAAGCACATCACACCATGTGGCACAGAACCAGTTAGAGAAGTAGACAAACACAGATGACATCAATCACCAGCAGAACAGTCATACTCAAGACATACTTGCTGAGATGCTCACTGGTGACTACACAAATATCAAAGACTAACATTACACTTCTCTCAATTATATTCATTATTATTGACCTTATGGACACTTGTCATGCTGAAATCTATTGGTCTATTATACCTAAACCCCCAATATTAAGAATGCTAACTTGGATGGACAAGCCCCAACCTGTATATGTTAATGATACCAAATGGCTACCATACTCAATTTTAGCCAAAGACATTACCATGGAATCAGAAGGTACTAGCTACAATTATTCAGGCACTACTGAATACCCTTCATTTTGTACTGACAAAAAGAATTCATTTTGTTTACATTGTAAAATTCAAACTTGGATTGTAAGAAATGCTACTGATAACAACTATATGGGCATAGGTAGGGGTGTCTTAGGAAAAGGGGATAGAATACACAAACCACAACATAGACCTAGTAACCCTGACAACAAAAAAAGGTGTTTAAATCAGGTAGTCAATGCCTAGGAATTTATCATGGAAAGATTGTCCTGGTCAAACTCCTAGAAAGGTTGAGTTGTCAGATAAAATAGACTTTGAGATTTTTAATTGAGTACCTAATTTATATTATAGATTTTATGATCTATTGGTACATTCAGATGGAACTAGAGGACATGAACAATGGCACATTCCATGAAAAACACAGTATAAGACTGATGAATTTATACAAGCTGATGTATCATATCCCAGACTTGCTATTGAAGCACGTCTCATTCAAAATACTCAATGGGAAATCATGGATGACAACGAGTCAATTGTAAATTTTAGGTCAATAATACACATATAGGGATTGATTTCAAAAATGTCACTCACATCAACATCAAAGCTTGTGTATTTGCTCCTTATGTAATGTTAGTAGGTAGTAAACTTAACATCTCTAAAATACAATAAGGGACTGTATGAGATTCTAGGCTTAAACTGTCATTTATATCAATGTATAGATTCTATTCATGACAATAATAATATAGCTGTTATGTGCCAACCACCATTGGTGTGGTTACCTGTTAATCTTACAGAGACAAGGGTATCTACTCCAAATGTCCATTTTTGTTCACAAAGCATTTAATTAATTATGCATTGCTCTAAACATTTTATATTGACAATTATAGGAGCAGTAGTTTCAATTATTGCTATAATTACAACAACAATTGTATTGACTAATTCTATACAAAACCAAGGTTTTATACAAGAGGTTATATCTAATTCATCTGAACTGTGGCACACACAATAAAGTCTTGACCTTGCTTTTAAGGATGAATTAGAAATTTTGAAATATGCTTTATTTTAGCTAGGAAAAGTGGTTGAAGTTTTACACACTAGAATTACTTATCCATGTCATTTCAACCAAACAGGATATTTTATTACAACTTTTAGAAATGATAATGTTTCATATGTATGGCCATCCATAGTACATTAAAGATGCTTGGTGATGTCATAATAACACATTGGATATTATACATTTACAACAAAAAATTAATAAGGTAGACTAAATTGTATATGAGCAAGAAGCTGTAGAAATTGCTTCTAAATGGGAAGAAACTTTAACTTCTATTAATCCTAAAAATTGGTTTCTCAGAATTGATTTTACAAACATTGGCAATGTCATATTCTTGGTTATTATATTGATTGGTTTACTTATACAGAAGAAGAGTTTTAAATAAGGTTTATATCAGAAATATCCAGCCAGATGTGGCAATGAAACTTCATTCTCTTCATTTTTGTTGTTTAAAAAATGATATAGAGCAACAACCAATCAGAATATAATGTTTCTGGTAATATTGGTACTTTAAAAAATTGCATTAATTGTTATATTAATATTTTTGGAAAGTTTTTCATGGTGAAAATATTTGTACACTCACATTGTGAATCTTGACCAACTTAAGTTAGGAAAATAGAAATAATTTTTGAATGAAAATTCTTGTATTACACACTGGCTTAGCTAAACTATTGCCACATGAAATATGAGCCATGAGTTTAAAATTTTATATTAATTTTATTCTTATTTTACCTGATTATTTTTCAGATCATTTTCCCATATATTTTCTAAGTACTCAAAGTACATTGAAAGCAGTATTAATATAATGATCCTGAAATATGAGTTAACAATAACTCTAAGTTTTTATATATGTACATACCCAAAAGCTTGAGACTGTAGGAACTGTAAACCTTAAAATTTCTTAGACTTATAAATGTTGGAAATTTCACCATTGGGAAATTTCATACTTGAAAAATTTTCTATTGATAGTGGGAACTCTATTGGAATGTGAACCCCATTGGCATGGGAGGTTCCTCCTCCTCCCTTCTTAAGATTACTTTAGGACAGCAACCTTTTGCTGAACAATGGAAAAGGATTTGACCTATGGTTAAGCATAGAACAGGAATTTCTTTGAGTCATGATTGATTTTAGAATTGATACAATAGAGATACTTGGAATGACAGAACCAGGTCTTGGAAATTACAATCTCCACCCTACTCAGTCCTAACAGGATTTAGGAAGGGCTGCAGCATAGATCAAAATTTAATTATTCCAATCTCTACCCTACTCAGGGTAACAGGATTTAGGAAGGGCTGTAGCAAAGGATCAAGATTTAATTATTTGAGAATATGACCTCCAACAGACATGTGCAAAGCCACAAGACCTCTGGGCGGTCCTGGGTTAAGCTAGAGCCACCATTGGCACAGGGAAGACATGGACAGTGATTGGTAGATGTGAGAACTGAGGGGAGGGAACTTGGATGGTTTGCTTAAAGAGAGAGGGGTCTGAGGACTGAGGGGTGGTTGGTTGGAGAGTTTTGGCTCTGAGTGGTTGGAGAGGTGCTCTGAGAAGCTTGCTCTGAAGGAAGCTGGAGGTGGAGGCCCCTGAGACTGTTTCTCCATTTTGGTCAAGTGAGTAATAGGGACTGATCTCCTTTCTTTGCCCCAGCTATCTAAGGGCTTGGGCCTTTTGGCCCAGCCTAAACAGAAGGGGTATTTAAGCCCTATTCCCTTCTCTCCCCTTTTTCTCTCCCTCTCTCTCTCTATCTCTAATACCTTTCTTCATCCTGTTTGTAATTAAACTCCATAAAAGATTGACTGCTGACTTGAGTTTTCATTTAGGAATTACATAGCTGAATTCCTTGGCGACCTTAAATTAATATATATCAGTCTTTTAAAGTGACTTCCTTGTCACATTGTGGCACCACGAAGGGACTTGAACCCTCAATCTTCTGATATTTGTTAAACCTCATGGAACTAATATGAGTTATTGTGTCTGATTGCAGAAGAAGGGATTGCAATGGATTCATTATACTTTTCCAGAAAGGCTATGCCATAGAGAGGCCTATAATCCAAACGAGATGGATAAATATTGGTTGCTAAGGTTGGAGGTAAAAGGAAGTGGTGTTTTGATACCCTCAAACACAGGTCGACCTGATACCAAAGTCCCAACCAAATATCTATGTGGCTGGCATCTTGGCTTCAATATCCCAAGAACTCTATCCATAATCAGACCAAAGGAAAGGAAAGACTTCCCTCTCTTATCAAACTATAGTCCCTTTCTTTGGATTTAAAGGTCTGGCAACTTCTTACAGTCTTGGCTGTAAATGATAATTTTAGCATTGTGACTTAAACTATATTAATTATTGATTGCCATGGATATCCCAAATAAAAAAATACCCAAGTCAGCTGGAAATTTATGGTGATTTAATTGATATAGTGGAGGAGATTAAGAAGAAGGAAGAAGGAAAGTGAGTAGGATTTCTCCCGCCTGGCTTGAGCCAGGGGGAAGATTAGAGGCTTTAGGAAGGTGAAGTTTTTGAGAGTAAAAGAGGAAGGAATCAGTCTGAACTCCAAGAGGGCTCAGCCAAGATGCCTGAATGTGAATTTGTTCAAGGGCAAATTCACCGCCAAAACACAGAAAAATAGCTGCCACCATGCCAAGATGTCCAAATGCTTAGCACGCTGCCAGCCAGAGCAGCCTCTCCGTGTAAAAAGGGTGAAGAGAGGAAGTGACGTGCCTTATATAGATGGTTTTATGTCACTTTCCTGAGTCTCATCTGTACCAATGATATCTTATCTTGACTTAGGACAGCCCAAGGGTTGGTCAGCTGTTTCTGCACATGTTGTTGAAGGCCATTTTCTTAGATACTTAAACCTTAAGTAAGTAGGGTGGAGCAATGTAGAGTTCCCAAGACCTGATTCTGTTAGACCAAGTATCTCTATTGTTACAAATCAGGAAATAGCTAAATAAAATCTTCTAAAGTATGGTCTTAGTACGGTCTGAGAAGGGTGAAGTAGTTTTAAAATTCATATGGATTAACATGTATAAAATGCTATATTATTGCACCTGTCCTACAAGACTTTGGGACTGATATCAAATTAATTCAGGATCACTAGTGAGTTAAAGTCATTTGATTAATATTTTTTATTATTTGTCTTACATAAACTTTTTAATTAACTATTGCTATTTGATTTAGAATTCATTTTTATTTATTTGTTATTTTTGCTATATTCATTATTAGTTTTGTTATTTTTCTTTAGTTTATGATTTCTTTTTAACATTATACACTCTCATCTTAATTTTTATACAAAAAGGGGGATATGTAGCATACCAGGTATATTAGCATCTTGAAAGTATGATTAGTGTATTGATATTATATCTTATGTGTTCATATACCAGACTCATGGTCATGTTACTTATTGATTATTATATTTCCAAATCTTCAGTCCAAAGGACAAAATAATTCCTGAACAGGACAATATTTGCCACAGGTCCTAGCTCCTACCTTGTTAGACCACATTCCTTTCCAAGCAACATGTTTGATTAACCTCCTTCTCTTTTATTATGTGATTGTCAATTGAGTCAGTGTTAAAATCTATGCCATGTCACATGTTCATTAGCTACCTTCCACTCCACATTACTAAAATCTCCAATAAAAGTTTGGAGACATGTGTAGAGCCCTCTCCCAATTCCATCAGAGGGGCAAGCATGATGAAGCCTATATTTTTTAACTCTTTGTCTCTGAGTCCTTATTACTTTCTCTCTTTCTCTCTGTCTCTCTGTCTCTATCTCTGTCTATCTCTGTCTCTGTCTGTGTCTGTCTGTCTGTCTCTTTCCTCTATCCATTTTCCCTCAGTTTCCAATCTCCTTTTCAGGTGTCTACCTATGAAAACATTAATATATAACTGTAGGAGGTTACAAATTTCTAAATCTTCTGTTTTGTAAATGAGGTGTTTCATATTTTTTTTCCCATTGTTTTGATTTTGTTTTATAGTTTCCTGCTGCCTTGTGAAGTCACTTGATTCTAATAGTTGTATTCTGGTTTTTAAAGACTGAATTTCATCCCTGGATTTTTGGTCAGCCTTCTCCTTCTGGTCTGATTTTCTTTGGAGGTCATCTTTCATCTTCTTTGCCTCATCTTTCATTTTCTTCGCCTCATTTTCAAGCTGATTAATTTTGGCTTTCAAGACACCATTTTCTCTTTCCAGATGACTTATGTTGCTTTTTAAGTTCTTTTCTCAGTTGTCTTTAGCCTCTCTTAATTATGTTTTGAATTGTATTTTGAGTTCTTCCAAAGCCTGTGTCTAATTCACTGGAGTTTCTGGGATTTTGCTTGGTGTTCCTTGATATACCTCTGTTACATTTGCTCTTTGTTCATTGTCTGGATTGAAGCTGTCAATCGTAATTTCTTTTTTCTTTTTCTGTTGTTTGCTCATATTTGTCCCTTCTCTCTCTCTCTTCCCGCCCCCCCCCCCCCACTGTAGTTGCCTGTAGTTCTGCTCCTCTTATTATGTGCTGGATCTGTGGGTTTGGGCTTTTCTGTCAACCTTCACCCTTAGAGCTTAGCAAGGCTCTTAGAGCAGTCTTTAGGGGAAGGGTGTTGGAGCTTGAGCTTCCTTGCTCTCTGAAGGCTTGATAAGATTAAGCCCATCAGAGTTGAACTTGCAGAGCTGGATGTGTCCTGAGCCCAAAACCTCGGGAAAGGGGGTGCAATATGGAGTCTCTCAGCTGCAATTGGGCTGCCTTCTTTGGGGTTCCCTCCAGTTGCTTCCCTGCCACCTATGATCAGAGCCCTGAGTCTGGCACATTTTTGCCTGCAAGGTACTCCCTCTATATTAGCACCATTGAGTGCCCAGAGATTCTAGCCACTTCTGGAGGCTCAGTACTGTAGGTGGGGGAGGGGTCCTGAGACTTCCTTCTTCCTTCCCCTTAAACCTGAGTGTTCTTGAATTCAGGCTTTTGGGGGGGGTGTACTTTTTTAGTTGAGTCCATTAGGAGGGTTACTTAGCTCTATCCTGTTATTAGATTTGGTTTTCAGTCCCCTATAAGCATTTTGTTTTTAATCAGTGAGGAAGGGTTTTCAGAGGTCTGAACTTTCACTGCCTCTACACCACCATCTTGACTCCACCTCCATATTAAGCAATTTAAATAATGGTACCAAGTGTAAATTGATATGAAGCCCACAAGTACAACAAAAGTGGCAAAATATAGAATGATCATAACATGAATGAAAATATCACTAAAATAAATCAAATTCTGGTTGTTCAAAAAAATTTATGATAGTTCTGGAGGATACAATTTTTAAAGTGCTTCCTTCCTCATAGAAAAGAGGTGGCAAATTCAGATTAAAATGTGGCATGTTGGCAAAAGCATTTAATATATGGTGTAGTTTTGCTTAATTATAAGAAAGTTCAAACTAGAAGAGTAGGAAAGTCTATTCACCCCCATCCCAGAAATGATTGTAATACAGAGACTAAAGGCTTAGATGAATCCTACATGTTGCAAACAGTACCAAAGGAATTTTCAGATAAGTACAGATGAACATATTTCAGTGTATTCAAACAAAGTGAAACTAGAAGATTAAAAAAAACTAAAAATAAAATAATTTAGACTGAATAGCTGAAGAAATCTCCTTTCTCTGGTTCTAATGTAAAAACCCATCTCAAGAGTAGTAAAAGTTCAAGGTTTAGGAAAAAAATCAAAGTAAAAGCTATTTCTTGTAAATTGTAGAAAGATAAAACAGATGTGATTAACAATAAGAAGAAAAAGAGTATTACAAGTGGCTCAATTTCTCTAAAATTTAGAAGGATTTTAAAAAGTCAATTTGCCTAGATAAGGAATATTTTTCTGCAGAACAACAGATATGTACTTATTCATTTAAGCTTGATTGAAAAGCTGACATTGTTGGAAAACATGTACAAAATAATAATAATAATAATAACACACTGTAAGAAAATATAGTTTTGCTATATAAAAACAGGAGTGCAGAGAACTTTGAAAATATATTACAACAAAATTTGTGCTGCTGAACAGACACAATAAATTTAGGTTTATTTTGGGAGGCAGGATTAAAATAATCATGATGATGATGATAACAACAAGCATTTATTTAAGCTTTAAAAGTGCTTTTACAGTAGCATCTCATTTGATCCTCACTACAGCACTGGAAGGTAGGTACTATTATTTTTATTTTATGGAAGAGTACAGTGGGGCAAATAGAATGATTTTCTAAGGGTCATAAAGCAGGTTTTAAATTTGTTAATTTGAGACCTTGATTCACATAGAAGAAATAGAAATTTTTATGAATAAGGTATCAACTTGAAAACAAACGCCCAAAAGTCTTGCATTCTGATTTAAAAATGAGTTTTTGCTGTCCTTAAATCAATCAATAATAAATGATAATAAAGCAATCAATAATTAACACCCACTCTGTGTTAGCAGTTTGCCAGACCAATAGTATTTAAATATAATGAGCAAATTAACCTCTCCTTAAAAAAGTCTTGTTTTAAAATAGGAGGGACAAGCAGAAATGCAAATCTATAGAAAACAAGTATAAAGAGAATACAAATGCATATAAAATAGTTGATACAAAGTATTTTGGGTACAGGAGCACTAGCAGTTACAGGCAGAGATAAGACAGAAGGTCTACTGAGAAGGTTTTTGAGATACATCTTGAAGGAAGAGAGGGATTTTCCAAAGATCGAACTGATTGCAGGATTGAAGGATTCTAGCCAGTGCAAAGGCATAGAACAGGAAAGAGAATAACTTTGTAATATTGGAAAGACAAGTTGGGTAGTAGAAGTCTTTGACAACTAAAAAGAGGAGTTTATATTTTATCTCTTGAGGAAAAAGGAGTCCCAAAAGTTTGTTGAATACAGGCATAATTTGGTCATAAAGAAGTCACTTTGGCAGAAGTGTCAGAGATGAATTAGATTGTGTGGTGTTATGTCATAAATTCAGATAATCTAATGCTTCATTCTTCAGCTGAGGGAACTGGGGCACAGAGTGTTTAAGTACTTTACCCAAAGTCACATAGTGGATAAATGTTAGAGTTAATAAGAGTTAATATTTGAACTCAAGTCTTCCTGATTTCCAGAATTTTTCCATTCTACCACATAAATGCTTTGAGTGATACCAAATAGGGGGCTATTACAATAATTTAAGTAAAAGGTAATGGAAGCTGGTAGTGAGATAATAGCAATGTGAGTTGAGAGAAGCCAGATGTGAAAGATGTTTTTGAACTAAAAACAAGGTTTTGTCAAATGATTTAAAAAGGTCAGGAGAGCGAGTAATCAAAGATAATGGCAAGTTTATGAATCTGGGAGATTGGAAGAATGATAGTGCTTTTGACAGTAATAGGAACATTTAGAAGAGATAGGTTTTGGGGGAAATTTGTGTAATATTTTAGACATAGAGACCTTGAGAATCTTTGGGCATACGCAATATGAAATGACTATAAAGTAGTTAGTGATGAGAAAATGAAGCCTAGGAAAGAAAATGGGAAGGGATACACCTACCAATCAATCAACAAGTACTTTTTAAATGCCTATTTATGCTTGGCAGTATTAGGTCCTCCTTATAAAAGTGCAAAGAATAGAAATAATCTAATAATGAAATATAGATCTAAGTCACTGGCAGACAGATGACAATTAAACCCATGAGTACTAATGATTTCAACAAGATAATGTAGAGAGAAAAGTAAGGGCCTAGGGAAGCTGCTACTTATGGAATACTGAGAGGTTAGAAGATAATATATGTGAAAAACTAATAAAGACTAAGGTACAATAATAATGGAAAAAGAACCAGGAGAAAATAGAATCATTACAGTAAAGAGAGGAAAAGGAGAGGAAGAGAGGGGGTGGGCAAGAGGGAGATGGAGAGAGGGGGAGAAAGAGAGTGAAGGAGAGAGAGAGGGAGAGAGAAAGAGGTAGATAGAGAGTGTGGGAGGGAGGAAAGGCAGGAGGGACTCCCCCCTCATATTCCAATTTTTTGCTATCACAAAGAGTGTAGCTATAAATATTTTTGTACAAGTTTTTTTTTCCTTATTATTTCTTTGGGGTACAAAAGCAGCAATGGTATGGTTGGGTCAAAGGGTAGGCATTCTTTTAATGCCCTTTGTGTATAGGTCCAAATTGCCCTCCAGAATGGTTGGACCAATTCACAACTCCACCAGCACTGTATTCTTGTCCCAATTTTGCCACATCCTTTCCAACATTTATCACTTTCCTTTGCTGTCATATTGGCCAGTCTTCTAGGTATAAGATAGTACCTCAGAGTTGTTTTAATTTGCATTTCTCTAATCAGGGGGGATTTAGAACACTTTTTCCTGTGCTTATTGATAGTTTTTATTTCATCCTGTGAAAACTGTCTCTTCATGGCCCTTGACCATTTGTTGATTAGGGAATGGTTTGATTTTTTGTAAATTTGACTGCTGAGGAAAAGGCATGTTCCTTTCTTTTTTCCATTCAATCTCTAGAGATTAATCATATCTAATATGTTTAAAGTTCTATTTACCGCTTTAGGTTTTTTCTTTTTTTTCTTTTTTTGGATTTATCTGTTTCTGAGAGAATCCCCACGAGTAAAGTTTTATTATCTATTTCCTCTTGTAAGTTCTATAACTTTTCCTTTAGGAATTTGAATGTTATGCCAAGTGGTATATATATATATATATATATATATATATATATATATATATATATATATATCCTATCAGACTAATCTATAGGAGATGAATTTATGAGAAAAAAAAAGATGGAGAACATTATGACATGTAAACTGGATAATTTTGAATGCACAAAATTAAAAAGTTTTACGTAAATAAACAAATATTGTCAAGATTAGACAGAAACAGAAAAATGGGGTAAATTTTCATAGATAGTCTCTTGGTTAGAGGTCTCATGTCTATAATATATAAAGAACTTTGTTAAATTCATGGGAAGAGCAATTTTTCAATTGAAAAGTGGACAAAAGATATGTACAAACAGTTTTAAGATGAACAAATTAGAGCCATATATATGTGTTTATCTTGTACCCTGACATTGCCAAAGTTGTTAATTATCTCCACAAGGCTTTTAGTTGATTCTCTAGGATTCTTTAAGAAGACCATCATATCATCTGCAAAGAATAATAGTTTAGATTTCTCATTTCCTACTTTAATCCCTTCAATTTCTTTTTCTTCTCTAATTTCTACTACTAGCATTTCTAGTATAATATTAAATAATAGAGGTAATAATGGGCATCCTCACTTCACTCATGATCTTATTGAGAAGTCTTCTAACTTGTTTCCATTACAGATGATACTTGATGATGGTTTTAAATATATACTGTTTATTATTTTGAGGAAAGGCCTTTCTATTCCTATACTTTATAGGGTTTTCAACAGGAATGGGTGTTGTATTTTGTAAAAGGCTTTTTCTGCATCTATTGAGATAATCATATGATTTTTGTTGGTTTGATAATTGATATGGTCAAATATGTGGATGGTTTTCCTAATATTGAACCATCATTACATTCTTGGTATAAGTCCCCTCTAGTCTTAGTGAATAACCCCTGTGATCTCTTGCTGTAGCCTTTGCTAGCATTTTATTTAAGATTTTTGCATCTATGTTCTTTAAGGAGATTGGTCTGTAGTTTTCTTTCTCTGTTATTTTGCTTATATGAAATGGATTGCTAGGAGGAGAGGCTTCCATAATGCTAAGAAAAGAAATTAGAATAGTTCTGCCAGTTAGATTTTGGATAATCCTCAAAAAGACAGATTTCTTTATTGAATCCATATTTGAAAAATTCAGAACCTAAAATTATATAATCAAATTATGAAACATTATATAATATTAGAACACCTCTAACTGAACTAGAGATGTTTGAATCCAAACTCTGGATCACCATATCCCTCTTGAAATATACTTTTAGCAGTTTCTGCCTTAAGATTCAGAGAGTCTGGGTTCAAATATGACTGAAACATACTATTTATGTGATGAATCCCTTAAAACCTCCCCATTCCTCAGCTTTATCATTTGTAAAGTGTATATGTGTGTGAAGTTGATTTATACTACCCTGTTTCATCTTTTAATCTATATTCTTTTGATCCTAAGAAATCTTCTATTCTGTGTTCTGTCTCATAACAGCTATGATAAACTAATACCCCCTTTACTCCTATCTCCACTGTTTTTCATAACTTCTTTATAGGTACTTAACCTATAGTTAGAAAACATGCCATTGATATGATTGAATAAGAAAGAAAACCAGTGCTGGAAATGTTTTTGATAGACAATAATATAAAGAAACATGATGTTACAGTAAAATTCTTTAATTTATGAAAAAAAGTAGTGAAAAGACCAGATGAAAGCATAAAACCTAAAGCACAGGACCTTAGAGCCCTAACAAAGGAAGCTATGGAAAAATACACTTGTGTATCAACAAAAAAATTGGTAGCCCAAGGGAAACTAAAAAGTATATATTCTAAAGAGAGAATCAAAGACTATCTCAGAAAGGATGGTAAATGGTTCAGACATTAAATTCTACAGTAAAGATGGCATCTTTAATGGAACAATATTTCACACTCTTAATTTGATCTTAAACAGAGAAGGGAAATACTATTGTGTATTAAGAATGGTAGACAAAACATCTAGAGAATATTTGAATTTAGCATTCAATGGCTACCTATAGAACTCAATAATAAATTAAACAATGGTATAAGCAAATGAAAACAAGGAACTTAAAATAGCATGTAGTTGCACTGGCTACCCATCAAATAGGTACATTTGTAAATATGTGTTCAGTTGTGCTACAGATGGTGAGAAAGCTGCTCCTAGAATAGTTTGGGGAGAAGATAGTGCTAAATCACATTTGGAAACAGTACAGCATTTTCTGTGATCCCAATCTGGTTGATATAAAAGATCATTTTTAAACACCAATATCCTGCTGGTGATACTATAAGGAGATGAATCATGAAGCACCTCTGTCTAAATAGAAACAAATTTGCAGGCTATATATCTATATGGCACCAAAATAAAGCTGTTATATGAGTCTAGAATCAGAAGGATGAATTCTTAAAAGATAGTAATCTATTAAAATACAGACATTTTCCTGCTATGAAAAAGTTGGTTTCTAGTAATCATCATCTACTGTTGAACCCTAAGGCTTGTGGTTATCTCCAGCTGCAAAAGCACCTAATTGTTGATAACTTCTATCACTTCTACCTGGCAAGCAAATGGAATTGTTATATGAATATATGAAATTTCCTGTTCTGACAGCATGTTGTGTCTATTCAGCATAATTTAAATTTGGGTTTTATAGCCAGGCTCTAAGTAACAAGTATTCATCAACAAGATAAGCAGAGAGACTTATTTATTACAGGAACTTCACTCTAATTTTTAAGCAATAATAAATAACATTTTTATTTTAATAAATTCTCAGGGCATTGTCCATAGGGATACACTACCTCTGCAATCTCACATACATACATCCTTGTGCCAAAGCCTAAGCAGCTTAAAATGAAAATAAAAAATACATCCATGGCTTTTAAAAACAGGTCTAGTCATGAGATTTACTTTCCCAAACTCTTGCTACAATAGAAAGAACAGTGAACATATAATCTCCAAACATAGTTCATATCCTGGCATTGTCACTTACTGTTTGATTTGATAATTTTATTTGAATTGATAATTATTTCTATGTATCTTTGGTTGATTATCTGGGATTTTATAGGCATACCATGACACCAGCTGCAAAGAGAAGAAACTTTGTTTCTTCATTGCCTGTTTTTTTTTTTCAAAATTTTCTGCTTTTATTGCTATAGCTAGTATTTATAGGACAATACCAAATAATAGTGGCAAGAATGGGCACTCTTTCTTCACCCCTGATCTTAATGGGAAGAAGCTTATCCCTATTAGAGATATTGTTGCTGATGGTTTTTGATAGATGCCATTTGTCACTTTAAAGAAGTTTCCATTTAATCCAATATTTTCCTAATATTTTATAGTGACTTTTTGTGGTTTATTTTGTCAAATGCTTTTACTGCATCTTTTGAAATAATATTTCTGTTGATTTTGTTATTTAAATGGTTGATTATGCTGATGGCTTTCCTAATATTCTGGGCATATCACTTATCATCTGTGACTGTAGACTAGATAACTTCTAAGGTCCCTTATAACTCTAGATATATGATGTTTTTATTGCCTATAACCCCAATTATCTGGGAAAAAATGAATCATCTGGGACAATGTCAAGTAGATAAAAATGGTAAGATGTCTTTTTTCATGAAAACAATAGGCAATCTCTGAGATTCAAAGAAGAGAATCAAACCTCTTTTCCATTCAAGAACTCTTAAAATATTTCAAAAAAGTAACTTTTTTTCTAAATCTCCTTTAGAAATGAAAAATCCCCAGTTCTTTTGCTTATTCTCTCCTGGAACATTTCCTAATCTTCGTGCCATTTTATTTGCCCTTCTCTATCTGAACTATCTATCTCAATCAATTCTTCTCTTCAAATGGGGCATTTCAAAGTGAACACATTTTCCTTTTTGTGGCAATGACCAGGGTATAGGGTAAAAGGATGCTCCTAGTACGAAGACTAATTATCCATTAATTCAAAATAAAATTATACATATGGGTGTTTATAGAATGGAGGGTTGATCTATAATTCTATTGACTCATTGAACAGTTAATCCACCAAAAACTCTATGTATATAACTTTATGTATACATTATTGTCTATTCATACAATCTTTTTCTTATACTTCTCCATTATATATTATATCATTAGGTATGAGTTACTTAGACCATTTGGAATATTGATTCTTCTTTCTAATTGATTAGTTGCTTTTCTAACCTTCAAACCATCTAAAAGTTTAATAAGGAAGCCATCATTGCCATTATCCAGGCCATTACCAATCTCATGTGAACAAAAAGAGGGACCTGAGGGACAAAATATTCATGAAAAGAGAGAGACACATTTCAGTAAATCTGTTGCTTTTGCAATTAACCAAAGGTCTGATCTTTGGAGCCTCATTTGGGGTGGAACAAGTACAATTTTTCTATCATTCTTCTGGAGCTCACTTTCTGCTAGGAAGGCCCTCTCCATTTTTTTATTTTCCATTCTCCCCATTTCTGAGTTTCCTTTCAACTATTACTCAAAACAGAAACTTTTAGCCTGGGGTCTATGATTTTAATTATAAATAATATATGTATGTTTGTGTATATATGTTGATAACTATTTCATTATAATTGTTTTACTTTATAACTCTATTAATATTATTTTATGCACATAAAACATTCTTAGAAGGGGTTCATAGTCTTTACCACACTCCCAAAGGATTCCATGACTTAAAAAAATGTTAAGGCACCTCGACCTAGAGTGACCGTATATGAATTGAGCAGAAAGAGAACACGAGAAGGTGTCATGACCGAGGGGAAAAAACTGAGTAAAGGTGTAGAAGTTTGAATAAGACTGGCATATGGAGGGGTAGTATATGTGTTTGTGCATGTATACAGGTTGTATGTGTTTCTGTGCACCTGTACTTCTACATTTTGGCTTGGGGTAACACTAGATAAGTAAAGAATTGCAGGATTATGGAGAGATTGACTTCTGGACACGGAGTTTGGGACATGTCTAGTGAACTATTGCTGGTTTTTGAGCAGGGCAGTGACTTGAGAAAGTAAGTCTTTTAAACAAACTAATCCAACACTTTACATGACTATTAGGAGAGGGAAGGAGTCAGAAATGGGAAAAGCAAATAAATGGTGATAAAGGTATGGGTGAGGGTGGTAGAAAAGAAAATGAACAAGGGACAATTTTGATAAACATTATGAAGAAATAATGGCTCAAGTTTAATGACTGATTGGATACAAGTGCTTAAAATGTTTTTCATCCCTCATTGTGCTTCCTAGCAGAGGGCTAAATGAGCCTGGGTGATTGGAAGAATAATTGAGCCATTGACAAAAATAGAACTATAGAGGAGGCTTAGGAACAAAGGGAATCAGTTCAATAATGGCTCTTTTGACTAATATTAACACCATGATTTTCTTACCAAGTTATTCAAGAGGAGATTTTCCGGTTCATGAATTATACTGGCACTTTGCTTTTCTCTTCTGCCTCTCTTTTGGGCATTAGACATATCTTCTCTACTAATGTAAAAGATGGCTAAAAAAAGGATGAAATGAAAAATCTTTCCATTTTCTACTTATATAACATCTTGAATAAAAGCATTTCATGATAATTGATTCTATCATTTACTATTTCTCTGGTATTCTGATCATCAGAGGGCAAAATGATAAAATCTTTGACAATAGTTCTAAATGCAATTCAGACTCATATATATCAATTACTTGGAGATATTAATCAAATAGACTATAGAATTACAACTACCAACTTTCATTAAGTATATTTTTTCTTTCATTTATTGTATTTATCTTTAGTAAGTATTGAAATTTTAGTGTGAATTTGTTTTAATTGTTATCACTTTCTTGTATGTCTTAAGAGCTCTGAATTTGCAAGTTCAATTGAGCAAATAAAAAGTCTTGGGCCAATAATTACCTTTTCATATACTGGTAAGTCTATTAATTCTTTTGAAGAGAAATAAAGAAGTATGACACATTCAATTTAATTTAAACTCAAAGGTACAAAAATAGATGGAAAATCCAAGTCAACTTTAAAAAAATAATAGATACCAATAAGCATTGATTAAGTACTTCAAGTTTTTAGCCCATGCAAAATATAGAAATTATATAAAAGACATAAAAAAAGAAGATATGGAAATGTGGTCCTTGAATTTAAGGTGCACTGGCATTATAGGGCATTAAGAGAAGTTGAACTGTTAATTATTCATTGTCACCCAAATAATGAATCATTATCAATACTACACCAAATGCACAAAATTTTATATGTTCAAATTTTTAAAAGAAAATGATAAAGGAATGGAAACACTTAACAAAGGTGGACACAGTTAACAAAATTATGATGAAGGGAGATTTATACCTTCCATTCTTAGAAATGTATAAATTTAATAAAAAAAGAAAAAAGATTTAGGAGATAAATAAAACCTTAGAAAAGGTATAGATTTATGGGGAGAATTCCATGGGAATAGAAAGTAATATACCTTTTTCTTAGTGGCTCATAGTACATTTATAAAAAACAATTGACCACATAGTGAGATTAAAAAAGTAATTAAGTGCAGAACAGCATAAATATTAAATACATTATTTTCATATGATAATAAAATTATATATAGTGAGATACCATAAAATTAATTGGAGACTAACTTAAAAATGAGTGGATTAAAGAACAAGGCAAATAAACAATAATCAGAGAAAATTATAATGAGACAATATATCAAAATTTATCAGATACAGTTGAGAAAGAGAAATATTGAAGGAAATACGATTAGATTTGCAGTGTTATCTCATGAAAAAAGGAGATAGAACTCTGGCTGCCAATGGGGGATGGGAATGGAACTTCCAGCTAAGAGAAGGAGAGGAACAGTTGAGGATTCAGCTTTTTTCCCTTTTGAACTGATGAGGAAGGAGCAATTCCCACTGAGCTTATCTAACTACACAATCCCTTGTTGAATAGAAAAATGTCCAGACTAATCATCTGTCTCATAGTGATTGGATAGAAACTTTTTCCCTTCGGAGAAGTCAATAGCCTATCCTTCAGATCTATATATCTGTGCCAAGAAATACAATAATCTTGAACCTACAAAGATACTAAGATCATCTGGGACTTAGTACCTAGACTTGATCTTCAAACCCCTGAAGAAACTAGAGGAGGAAGTGTTAACTTGGAAATAACATGGAACTATCAAATAGTCAGAAAAACCAAGTCTTTAATCAGGATAGGGATAAGTCCAGTATTTAATTTGTTACTCAGAGTCTGGTGCCACAATTTTTACAGGGTATAAACCCTGGACTCTGGGGATGTGATCCCTGGGAGTACCACCATGCTTGATGTCTACTACAAGGAACAAAAGAATTTGGGGAATCTATATACCATTTGGGGAATCCAGGGGCAGGGAAAGATGATTGATTTTACTATAGCTACAGAGAAAATGGGAGTGTTGAAACTACACTGAGAGGATAAAATCAAGCTTGGGAAAGGAATCATAGCTAGAGTCTAGGATGTAAGAGAAGGGGCTACTTACAATGGATACTAAAGCATGGTTCCTGCCCTGGTGTGGATCTTCTTGGAAAAGGGTCTCAGATATAATAGGGGAGACCACCTAAAACAAAGAGGGTCCTTATTATATGCTTAGTCCCAGCTTACAAGGATTGTCATTCACCTGAGGGTCCCTCACTCAGTGTGAAATTGCTAACCTGGGATTCCCTTCAGGGTGGATTCCCATGAGAAAAAGGAACAGGTACAAATTTTGGGGTCTCCAACCTACAAGCTAGTCCTGAAACCTGGGGTTCACTAGATATCACTAGGCCACAAGTTTGGGGTTTCTAGATTCCATGTTGATACAAGATAGTTCAAGGACTTCCTGTTCCCTCTTTCCAAACCTATTATATCAAACCCTTGATCTAATAAATAGATATTTTAACCAATTGAGAAATCAGATATCTTCAATGTACTAAAGGGGATCATAGATATGTCAACATGGAAATATAGAAATCCCCAGTTTACTTAGTTTAAAGGCAGAAACCTCCAGTTTTGACCTTGTCACAGGAGAGGTTTCCCCCTGAGGGAAGGTCCCACTTCACCAGACCATGAACATCCTGGTAGTTTTGGGTGGGAACAGCTAATCCCATCCAATGCTAAGTATCTCTTTTGTCCCTATGGTTTCTCCCCCTAGGCTAAGGTCCATTACCAAAGTAGCCCAGCCCTGGGCTGAGTCTTTCCCTTTTGTGTCCATTGTTGGGCATCAGCCCCTTTACTGTTATTCCTATCTGGAACTCCTCATTTTCCTTTCTTACCATTGTAAAGTCAACCAACTGTCCCTCTCATCCTAAGCCCCCAGGTCATCTAGAGTGCTATATAGGTTCCCCAAGTTCTTTTGTTCTTCAGAATCCATCTTGAGTCAGTGGCTCTCCCAGGGGTCAGTGACCAGGGCGTCCAGACTTTGTGCAGTCTCTGGAAGCAGCTTTGTTGTCACAACCTAGTAGCACTAACCCCTTTTCCCCTTGATTAAAGAGTGATTTTGACTATTTAATTGTTCTGTGTTTTTTCTATTTGACAGATATAATCAACTAAATAAGAAAGTAGGAACAGCTGACCATATACAAGGCACAGTACAAAGAAAGAAGTCTAGCAATATCCAACTTCAAACTATATTATAAAGCAGTAAGTATCAAAACCACATGGTATTGCCTAAAAAATAGAAAAGAAAATCAGTAGTCTATAGTAGAAAAACAAAAAACAGTCTTAAAAGATTCTAGTAACATTGTGTTTGATGAGGGTAAAGTTCCAGGTTTGGGGAATAAGAATTTGCTATTTGATAAAAATTGGTGAGAAAACTGGAAAGCAGTTTGGCAGAAATTAGATATAGACCAATACCTTACATCATTTACCAAGATAAGATAAAAAAGGATATATGACCTAAATATAAAAGGAGATATAATAAATTAGAAGGTCAGGGAGCATATTCCTCAGCAGATTTATGGATAAGAGAAGAATTTGTGAATAAACAAGGTATAGAAAGCATTGGGATGTGTAAAATGGGTAATTTTGAACACATTAAATTAAAATGTTCTTGTACAAATAAAATTAAGGTAACCAAGATTAGAAGGAAAGCAATGCATTGGAAAAAAAAAATCCTAGACAAGTTTCTCCAATAGAGGTCTCATATCTAAAATGTATAGATATCTTTATAAAATATATTAAGAATATACACTATTCCCAATTAATAAATGGTCAGAAGCTAGGAACAGTTTTTAGATAAAGAAATCAAAGCTATATAAATGCTCTCAATTATTATTGATTAGAGAAATAAAAATATCTCTATCACATATAAGACTGGGAAAAATTATAAAAGTGCAAAATAACAACTGTTGGAGGGGATGTGGAGAAATAGGGATTCAAAGGAATATTATCAAAGGAACTACGAACTGATCCAACCATTTTGGATAGCAATCTTGAATTATACTCAAAGATTAATAAAACTGAGCATATCTTTTGATCAAATGGTATTATTCTTAGATTTATTTCCTAAGGTGGTCAAAGGAAAAGGAAAAGAAACTATATGTTTTTAAAAATATGTAGCAACTTTTTTGTGGTAGAAAGAAACTTGAAATTTAAAGGTTGTCCATCAGCTGAGAAATGGCTGAGGAAGATTTGGTTTATAAATATTTATTGTAATGGAGTAATATTGTACTATAAGAAATGAGAAACGAGATGATCACAAAATATATAAAACTATGTAAATCATACCAAAAAAAAGTAGAGCTGATTTCAAGAGATATGTAGGTTAAAAATCTGTCTCTGAAACCCATTAGGGAAATAGCTATGATTATGACATATAACCCATTGAACTCAGTTTTCTCAGAAAAGGATCCATGATGTAGAGCTAAAAGGGACAAGAAATGCTATCTAAATTAAATTCCTAATTTCCCAGTATAAGAAACTGGACCCAGGGGGGAAAAGTGACTTATCCTATTTCAAAAGTAGTGAGATTCAAAGATGGCATTTGAACTTAGGTGTGTTCTAACTCCAGACTTGGCATTCTTTTTCTTGTACCATTCTAGACAGAAATACCATATAGAATAATATTTACTTTATATTGTTATTGTAGTATCAACTAAATAGTATCTATTTTTTTAAATCTTAGATTCCAATGTATATGTCAGTGACAATTATCTCTGAAGAAAATAAGTTGTGCTTCTTTGAAACCTGTAATACTATATATACACTCTATATTTCATTTTTGGAAAAAACTATTTAAGTCATCTATTTATAGATGGATATGAACAAATATCCAAATTTTCTCTGAAATGTCCTTAATGTGATTTCTGCAAAATGTCTCTGAAGGTATCACTGAAAAATTGTTAGCTGCTTTATGACAGAAGGGAGTAATCTCAAGTATCCCCACAACTATCCCTGTCCCCTAAGTTGCAGAAGTCTTCCCTTCTCCAGGATAAATATTCCCAATACTTAAAAAGGATTCTTTTTATAGGATATAGTCAGAAATTTTATATAATTTGACTTTCCTGGCTTCTTGCAAATTATGCAACATATCAAGATTCCTCTTGCTAGGATATTGAGAAGTTACTTTCTATTTTGGGGAAGCCAAGAGAAGAGTAAGATGGCCTAGGGGAAAAAAATCATCTGCACAAAAAAAAAAAAACAAAGGATCACGCAAAGGAAATAATCATGTTATGTTAGTAATGAAAAGAACCTTAGGATAAAATCTACTGATATTCAACCTCATGATTTTATAGACGAGGAAACTAAAATTCAGACAAATTAAATTAATTTTCTGAGGTCATATGGCTAATAAGTGGAAGAGCAAGAACTGGAAAACATAGTTCCTATCTTCAAGGACTAGGGTGTCTTGTTTTATTTTGTTCTGCCCTTTAAATATTCCATCCTCTCCTCATCTTATTAAATGAACAGCAATAATAAATAACAATAATAAGCAACAGCAGCATAGTGGCACAATAAATCAATTGCTGGTTCTCAAATTAATAAAATTTTATTGTTGTTTAGTTGTTATCTGACTCTTTGTGACCTCATTTGTAGTTCGTTTGACAAAGATACTGGAGTGGTTTGCTATTTCCTTCCCTAGCTTCTTTTAGAGAGGAGGAAACAAAGGCAAACAGGGTTAATTTTCTTTCCCAGGATAACTTAGCTAATCAGTGTCTGAGGCCAGATTTGAACTTAGGAAAGTGTGACTTCCTGACCCTGGGACCTGGCACTCTATTATCTGCATCACTTAGAAAGAAAGAAGACTTGAGTTCCTATCTGACAACAGACACCTGCCAGCTATAACCCTGGACAACTCTCTTAACCTTTGTTTGCCTCAGTTTCCTGAAGTATAAAAGATGAATAAAAATAAGACTTACTTCACAGGGTAATGATGAGGATCAAGTGAGGCATTTTAAAGCAATGGTCAGTGCGTAGCACACAGTAGCAACTGTGAACTTTAGATTTACTCCTCCCTGCTTAGTCTAACAAAACAGGGATGTCTACACCCCTACTTAAGGATTGAATATTGAGAAGGATGGTCTATGACAGACATGTGCTAGCAAATGACAAATCAGAAACAACTGACAGACCCCTCGACTGTCCTAAGTTAAGCTTAAGCTGCCATTGGTACATGTGAGATGAAGGAAAGAGATGTAAAAATGGTCTACATATTTCATGTCACTTCCTCTCTTGACTTCTTTTGGCAGCCAGGTGGCTCTGGTGGCAGTATGCTGAGCATCTTAGCATCTTAGCATGGCAGAAGCTATTGTCTGGGTTTGGTGATAAGAGTCCTTGATACACTACTGGGGAAGCTTAATAACCTAGTTCAGGTAAGGTGTCTTCTCTGACCTCTCTTGGAGTTTAGGCTGATTCTTTTCTCCTTTACCTTCCAAAACATTGTCCTCTTAGGAAAGCCTCTAATCTTCTGAAAAGACCTTGTGGTAGAGGTCTTTGAACTCCCCCTGGCACAGGCTAGGCAGGAGAAATCCTATACCTTTTCCCTCTCTCTTCTCCTTAATTCCCTCCCTCTATATTAATTAAACCAGAATAAATACCCAAACTACTTGAGTATTTTATTTGGGATGTTCCCTGGTGACCAATTAAATGTATTTTTTTCCATTTGAATAAGTTCATTTAGTCAGTTTATAACATTATTCCTTGGTTACAATAATCACATTATTTCCCTCCCTCCCCTCCACCCATCCTTCTGTTATATTTATTGTTGGAAAGGATTATGGGGGATTGGAAAAATGGGAGATAAAGGGAGGTTTGTAGCAGGGTAATCCCCCCCATTTCCTTGTCTGATAAATATTACACTTCCCACAGCCAAAACGCAATTTCATTGGGTATTACTTGTGTCCTTCATCAGAACCTATTTCCATGTTGTTGATGTTTGTATTAGGATTTTTATTTAGTCTACATCCCCAACCATATCCCTTCAATTCATGTATTCAAGCAGTTGTTTTCCTTCGGTATTTTTGCTCCCACAGTGTTTCCTTTAAATGCAGATAGTGGTTTTTCTCATAGATTCCTCCAAGTTGTTCAGGATCAATGCATTGCCACTAATGGAGAAGTCCATTACATTCGATTACACCACAGTGTATGAGTCTCTGTGTACAATGTTCTCCTGGTTCTTCTCCTCTCGCTCTGTATCAATTCCTGGAGGTTGTTCCAGTCTCCATGGAATTCCTCCACTTTATTATTCCTTTGAGCACAATAGTATTCCATCACTAACATATACCACAATTTGCTCAGCCATTCCCCAACTGAAGGGCATCCCCTCGTTTTCCAATTTTTGGCCATCACAAAGAGCGCAGCTATGAATATTCTTGTACAAGTCTTTTTCCTTATTATCTCTTTGGGGTACAAACCCAGCAGTGCTATGGCTGGATCAAAGGGCAGAAAGTGCAACCAATTAAATTTAGGTTGTCACAACCCTAAAATTTCCCCCTATACAACTATATACATAATTTTCCTTTATTTTCCCTTCTCTTAATATAACTAGGCCAAGAAAAAGAAGAGGACAGAACCAGGTGTTCAGGGCAATTCATTGTTTTATAAAGCATTATTTTGTTTGTAAATTCTCAGTTAGACACTCATTCAGAAGACAGGACCCTAAAACCAATTCATTAATATTAACTGCTGAGTTACATCCAAGCTGAAAGCAATTAAGACTGAATCAAACAAAACAAATAATAACAATTATGACATCTAGAATACCAGTTCCTTACCCCAGATTCCCTAATTGTTCTTGTATAATTTAGGTAACTTTTTCTTGCTGCAATATGTTTTCTAACTAACACTACAACCCTTTAAAACAATTTTTTAGAAGGAGATACTTATTAAGCAGTAGAACATCCTTCCTTGTCCTTGTTGTTTTTAGGGAAACAGAATAACATTAGTGGACAGAAAGGGTTCTCAGGAATTTCCCATCCTGTTTTCCATAATGAGTCCAGTGAGGTCAGATCAATAACTTGGAAAAACTGTATTATATCAGCACTAGACCACCCCTGGGTAATTTCTTGCTAAGACTATTGCATGCAATAAATTAATGCAAAAACTATCACATTTATTGTAGAATATATACTATGTTGTACATTCCTGCATGGAAATAAAGATACTTTCAAATACTTAACAAATTGTTTTCTCTTCCTCATATAAATAACCAGGCCCAAAATTAATTGGTATCTTTTATTTTCTTTCTAAAGCTATTAAGTATCAACCATGTGTAAAGCACTGTGATTTTAGCTGTAGAAAAAAAAAATGTAGATGCCCATTAATTGAAAAATGACTAACAAATTATGAAATAAATACAACTGAATATTATTATGATGTAAGAAATTTTAAACATGAGAGATGAAGAGACATAGAGCAAAGAAAGCAGACAAAGGAGAAAAATACACACAGAATTGTTAGTAATATAAGTAAAAAAGAACAACTGTGATTAAATGCAAGCCCAAATCTTGATTTAAGAAAATAGATGGTGAAATTCTCTAGGTTGACATACAGGTACATTTAGGTACATAAAGATAATAAATAAAATAACCTTTGCCTAGAAGCCACATATGTACATATAAGTAAGCAATGTCTACAAACCAAATATAAGATAATTTCAGGGTCTGGGGTTCTTTGGATTCAAGCCAAATTGAGTGAAGTAACTTTTTTGTGTGTGACTATTATGTGCCAGTCATTGTATTAAGTGCTAGGGATATGAAGACATATAAAAGGAGTCCTTAGCCTCAAGGATATTACAATCTAATGGGGGTACCAGATTCTAACAGTTATGTATCAACAGGTGATCAAGGTAAACTTTTAAGGAAGCAGGGAATTCCAGGAGATAACAGTTGAAGAGTTAATATGATTTTGAGAGACATCATATTCAAAGGCTTAGAGATGGAAAAAAAAGAAATGTATTAAGGATAGCAACTAGACCAGTTTGGCCAAAATTTAGAGTGCTGAAAGGAGAAAAATGCCAGATTTTGAAGAATTATAAATAGCAAATAATCAGTAAATATATATTTATCACTCACTATATATACATAGGCCAAGCACGCTGCTAAATGCTGGGGATACAAAAAGAGGGAAAAGACTGTCCTTGTCCTCAATAAGTTCATATTCAAATAAGGAAGCAATATGTAAACAAATTTATACATAGTTAGTTATGCAAAAGATAAACAGGAAATGATAATCAAGCAGAAGGCACTGCAATTAAGAGAGTTTGGGAAATACTTCTTGTAAAGGGTCAGAAACTGGAGGGACTTAAAGGAAACCAGAGTTCAACAGCCAGAGCAGAGGTAGGAGTGTGGGGAACAGCCAGTGGAAATGCCTCCAATTAAGAGACATAGTGACTTATTCATGGTACATCCAGGAAGTCAGTGTCACTAGATAAAAGAGTACATGGCAAGGAAAAAGATGTAGATTACTAAAAGATAGGAGTTAGGTTATAGAGGGCTTTGCATTTCAAACAGAGCTTTTTGTATTTGAATCTAGAGCCAATAGAAAGCCACTACAGTGTAGTGAGTATGAGGATGACATGATTGGTCCTGCACTTTAGGGAAATCACTTTAATGAATGAGTGAAGGCTGGATTGGATTGGGCAGTGCCTTGAGATAGGCAGATCCATCAGCTTGCTATTATAATAATAAAGGCAAGAGATTTGGAGAATCTAAATTAGAGTGGTGGTAGTCTGTTGACAGAAGAGGAAAGAAAAGCATATTTGATCCTGGAAACAATAGGGAATTACTGGGATATCTTAATCAGAAGAGTAACCAGTTCAGACCCATGCTTTAAGAATATCTCTTTGAAAACTAAAACTATTATGGATTTCCAGGGGAATGACTGAAGGTAAGGAGACCATTTAGGAGGTGATTAGAATATCCTTGATGGGTTAGTTCCTTCAAAGAATCAATGAGCATTTCTTTCATTATTATCCTTTCTGTTTCATGGGGTATTTGATATCCTTAGTATCTGGGTTTTCAATCATTTTTTAGGAATTCCCCAGGACCACCCTTATTCCACAGTAAATCTTAATTTAAAACCTGATTATAAACCATCTTCTTGACAAATGTATTTATCATAGTCTAATAAGATGTTTCCTGTATAACATTTTTTCATTATTTTAAGTAATGAATAAACAAAAGTTTTTGATGATGTTAAAGGGATTGTCTTAATCTCTTCTTCTGTCTCTTTAAGAGGCAAGAGAAGGAGATTTCTAGGTGGAGCAGAGCTGACCAGAGTCTGTGTTCCAGAGCTGAAGATTCTGTTACTTAGGAGAGGAGAGAGTTAAGGAAGGAACAGTTGGCAGTTAGAGGTTTTTTGACTCTAGATCTCTTGAGAGCAGGAGGTCTGTCTCTGTCTCTGCTACTGACAATTTACTACTGACAGAAGATAAAACCTTATTTAAGGAGGTCATGGGTAGTGGTTGTGGATTTATTAGTGTAAGATAGGTAGTTAGTGAATAAATTTTAGATGGTGTAGTTTAGAAAGGCCTGGTCTGATCAGGCAAGAAGAACCTGTTCTCAGAAGACAGTTAGAAGTAGGGTTTTATAAATTTTAGTTAGTATTAGGAATTTAGGTACAATCATGGGGTATTAGAATGATAATCTCTCTTTCCCCCTTTCTATTTTCTATCTGTACTTCTCAAATTAAATCAAGTGTTTTATTAAACTTTTGTCACACTCCTACCATTTAACCCTTACAATAGATTTGTGGCTTCATCAATAAACACAAAGGAAATAGATTGATCCATTCTCAATATTTTCCCATGCTAGATTATATGATCCCCTAAAACACAGTGGTTACACACCATTTTCATTCCATACTTCTCTAGAGTAATTTAATGATGGCTCTTCTCCAGGAGTCTACAGAGAACCTGCCTTTGCCATTGGTTAAATTCACATCAAACTCCACCAACCATTGATATAAGGCTTAAACTCTGGTTGGGATTTTTTCTATATTTGACTTGCACTCCTCCAAAGAATCTTTTTTTCTTTGATTCCTTTCATTGGGGCAGCTACTCTATCCAATACTCTACACAATCTTTGAATACAAAACATTTCTTTGCACAAAGCATATTATAATCTCTCCCCTAACATTCCCCTCACTTATAATTTGAGATTATAAATATTTAAATTAGGAAGGAGGAAATTAAGCATTACTAAAAATACTATAGCAATTAAAGTATAATTTTTAAAATTTCACATTCAATATAGGAATTAGATTTATTATCTTTTCATATATTGCATGTACATGATCCATGTAGGCTATATATATCTACATGGTGGGTTGACATATGACTTATAGAGAGGCTTTATTAGATATTTCTGCCACCTTCCTTACTCATTTCCAAGAGGACATTAGATTACTGTCTGGAGGAGAATAGGAGAAGGAACTACAAAGATGACTCACCTGACTGAAAAGAATATTGGACTAAATTAATAACTCTCTGCCCATTCTTACCTCTAAATATTGCTAGTCTCAAGGCAGGATTTTTTAGGTTCAAATTATATTATTGGTATCTATCACTTAATGGGGGAAGTAGAAAACTTATATTCATAGGTCTGACTCCTCCCATCAAATCCTAGTTTGCTAGTTATACAAAAGTATATTACATGTTAGTCAATAGTGAATAAAGCTATGTGTCCAAACACAAACAAAAATTAGAGAAGTTCTGCTAGAATTCCAGAAAACATACAAAACATGGAAGTGAATGATATCATCAGATTGGAATGAGATCTCAGCTCCCCCCTGCCCCCTCCAATAATAAAGCCATGGTATTACTTACAAGACAATTTCTTGATATTTCTAAGGAGGGAACCTTGAAATTCTGGATGCATTGTAGAGCTGTCTTTTCTAAATAGCTGTCACTTCCCCAAGCCAGTTTTCTTTCTCCATAAAGAGATCTTTAATCTCGTCTTTAAATCTAAGTCAAAATGATAAAGAATATTTCTCCTCTACAAAGTTATAATATGAATTACACTGCTTGCACATTCATGGACTTAGTGGGGAATGTTAATCTATCTCCATTACTTCTGAAGTAGGTTTTCAGGTAGCTTTTAGCCCAGGGTTGCCTTTTTCCACCCAACTTGAATGGGAGTTGGATTACATAGAGATTTTTTAAATGGAGGCACCCTTGATGTGTTACTCTTTTTTTTTTTAAAAAAATATATTTTATTTGATCATTTCCAAGCATTATTCGTTAAAGACATAGATCATTTTCTTTTCCTCCCCCCCACCCCCCATAGCCGACGCGTAAGTCCACTGGGCATTAGATGTTTTCTTGATTTGAACCCGTTGCTTTGTTGATAGTATTTGCATTAGAGTGTTCATTTAAAGTCTATCCTCTGTCATGTCCCCTCAACCGCTGTATTCTGGCAGTTGCTTTTTCTCGGTGTTTCCACTCCCATAGTTTATCCTTTGCTTATGAATGGTGTTTTTTTTTTTCTCCTGGATCCCTGAAAGTTGTTCAGGGACATTACACCGCCCCTAATGGAGAAGTCCATTACGTTCGATTATACCACAGTGTATTAGTCTCTGTGTACAATGTTCTCCTGGTTCTGCTCCTCTCGCTCTGCATCACTTCCTGGAGGTTGTTCCAGTCTCCATGGAACTTCTCCACTTTATTATTCCTTTGAGCACAATAGTATTCCATCACCAACATATACCACAGTTTGTTCAGCCATTCCCCAATTGATGGGCATCCCCTCATTTTCCAGTTTTGGGCCACCACAAAGAGCGCAGCTATGAATATTTTTGTACAAGTCTTTGTGTCCATTATCTCTTTGGGATACAGACCCAGCAGTGCTATGGCTGGGTCAAAGGGTAGATATTCTTTTGTCGCCCTTTGGGCATAGTTCCAAATTGCCCTCCAGAATGGTTGGATCAGTTCACAACTCCACCAGCAATGAATTAATGTCCCTACTTTGCCACATCCCCTCCAGCATTCATTACTTTCCTTTGCTGTTATGTTAGCCAATCTGCTAGGTGTGAGGTGGTACCTCAGAGTTGTTTTGATTTGCATCTCTCTGATTATAAGAGATGTAGAACACTTCTTCATGTGCTTGTTAATAGTTTTGATTTCTTTATCTGAGAACTGCCTATCCATTTCCCTTGCCCATTTATCAATTGGAGAATGGCTTGATTTTTTGTACAATTGATTTAGCTCATTATAAATATGAGTAATTAAACCTTTGTCAGAGGTTTCTATGAAGATTTTTTCCCAATTTGTTGTTTCCCTTCTGATTTTAGTTATATTGGTTTTGTTTGTACAAAAGCTTTTTAGTTTGATGTAGTCAAAATTATTTATTTTACATTTTGTGATTCTTTCTATATCTTGCTTGGTTTTAAAGCCTTTCCCCTCCCAAAGGTCTGACATGTGTACTATTCTGTGTTTACCCAATTTACTTATGGTTTCCGTCTTTATGTTTAAGTCACTCACCCATTTTGAATTTATCTTGGTGTAGGGTGTGAGGTGTTGATCTATTCCTAGTCTCTCCCACACTGTCTTCCAATTTTCCCAGCAGTTTTTATCGAATAGTGGATTTTTGTCCCAAAAGCTGGGATCTTTGGGTTTATCGTATACTGTCTTGCTGAGGTCGTTTTCCCCCAGTCTATTCCACTGATCTTCCTTTCTGTTTCTTAGCCAGTACCAAATTGTTTTGATGACTGCTGCTTTGTAATATAGTTTGAGGTCTGGGACTGCAAGGCCCCCATCATATGTGTTTTTTTTCATTATTTCCCTGGATATCCTTGATCTTTTGTTCTTCCAAATGAACTTTGTTATGGTTTTTTCTAAATCAGTGAAGAAGTATTTTGGTAGTTCAATGGGTATGGCACTAAATAGATAAATAAGTTTGGGTAGGATGGTCATTTTTATTATATTGGCTCGTCCTATCCATGAGCAGTTAATGTTTTTCCAATTGTTCAAGTCTAGTTTTAGTTGTGTGGCGAGTGTTTTGTAGTTGTGTTCATATAGTTCCTGTGTTTGTCTTGGGAGATAGATTCCTAGGTATTTTATTTTGTCTAAGGTGATTTTGAATGGGATTTCTCTTTCTAGTTCTTGCTGCTGAGCTGTGTTGGAGATATATAGAAAAGCTGATGATTTATGTGGGTTTATTTTGTATCCTGCAACTTTGCTAAAGTTGTTGATTATTTCAATTAGCTTTTTGGTTGAATCTCTAGGATTCTTTAAGTAGACCATCATGTCATCCGCAAAGAGTGATAACTTGGTCTCCTCCTTGCCTATTCTGATGCCTTCAATTTCTTTATCTTCTCTAATTGCTACTGCTAGTGTTTCTAGTACAATGTCAAATAGTAGAGGTGATAATGGGCATCCTTGTTTCACTCCTGATCTTATTGGGAATGCATCTAGTTTATCCCCATTGCAGATGATATTAGCTGTTGGTTTTAGATATATACTGTTTATTATTTTTAGGAATGACCCTTCTATTCCTATGCTTTCTAGTGTTTTTAATAGGAATGGGTGTTGTATTTTATCAAAGGCTTTTTCTGCATCTATTGAGATAATCATGTGGTTCTTGCTAGTTTGCTTGTTGATGTGGTCAATTATGTGGATGGTTTTCCTAATGTTGAACCAGCCCTGCATCCCTGGTATGAATCCTACTTGATCATGGTGAATGATCCTTCTGATCACTTGCTGGAGTCTTTTTGCTAGTATCCTATTTAAAATTTTTGCATCTATATTCATTAGGGAGATTGGTCTATAGTTTTCTTTCTCTGTTTTTGACCTGCCTGGTTTTGGAATCAGTACCATGTTTGTGTCGTAAAAGGAGTTTGGTAGAACTCCCTCTTTGCTTATTATGTCAAATAGTTTGTATAGTATTGGGGTTAACTGTTCTCTGAATGTTTGATAGAATTCACAGGTGAATCCATCAGGCCCTGGGGATTTTTTCTTAGGAAGTTCTTTGATGGCTTGATGGATTTCAATTTCTGATATGGGATTATTTAAGAATTCTATTTCCTCTTCTGTTAGTCTAGGCAGTTTGTATTTTTGTATATATTCATCCATTTCTCCTAAATTGGTGTATTTATTGCCATATAATTGGGCAAAGTAATTTCTAATGATTGCCTTAATTTCCTCCTCATTGGAGGTGCTGTCCCCCTTTTCATCTTTAATGCTGTGAATTTGCTTTTCTTCCTTCCTTTTTTTAATTAGATTGACCAGTACTTTGTCTATTTTGTTTGTTTTTTCAAAGTACCAGCTTCTTGTCTTATTTATTAAATCAATAGTTCTATCACTTTCGATTTTATTAATTTCTCCCTTAATTTTTAGGATTTCTAATTTGGTTTTCTGCTGGGGGTTTTTAATTTGATCGCTTTCGAGTTTTTTCAATTGCATTTCCAATTGATTGATCTCTGCTCTCCCTTGTTTGTTAATATGAGCTTTCAGGGATATGAATTTGCCTCTGATTACCGCTTTGGCTGCATCCCAAAAGGTTTGAAAGGATGTTTCGCCATTGTCATTTTCCTTGATGAAATTATTAATTGTTTCTATGATTTCTTCTTTAGCTAAACGGTTTTGGAGTATCATATTGTTTAATTTCCAATTGGTTTTAGATTTGGTTTTCCATGTACCATTACTAATCATTATTTTTATTGCCTTGTGATCTGAGAAGGCTGCATTCATTATTTCTGCTTTTTTGCATTTGTGTGCTATGTTTCTGTGACCTAATGTATGGTCAATTTTTGTGAATGTGCCATGTGGTGCTGAGAAGAAGGTGTATTCCTTTTTGTCCCTATTTATTTTTCTCCATATGTCTATTAATTCTAATTTTTCTAAGATTTCATTCACTTCTTTTACCTCTTTCTTATTTATTTTTTGATTTGATTTATCTAAATTTGATAATGGTTGGTTTAAGTCTCCCACTAGTATGGTTTTATTGTCTATTTCTTCCTTCAATTCTCCTAGTTTCTCCATTAGAAATTTGGGTGCTATATTATTTGGTGCATACATGTTGATTAATGATATTTCCTCATTGTCTAGAGTCCCTTTTAACAAAATATAATTACCTTCCCTATCCCTTTTGATCAGGTCTATTTTTGCATTGGCTTTATCAGATATCATGATTACCACTCCTGCCTTCTTTCTATCAGTTGAGGCCCAGAAGGTCTTACTCCATCCTTTAATTCTGACCTTGTGGGTGTCAACCCGCCTCATGTGTGTTTCTTGAAGACAACATATGGTAGGGTTTTGGATTCTAATCCATTCTGCTATTCGTCTACGTTTTATGGGTGAGTTCATCCCATTCACGTTCAAAGTTATGATTGTCATTTGTGGACTCCCTGGCATTTTGATTGCCTTCCCTAATTCTAACCTTTTCTTCTTCGGCTCTACCTTTTAGTCCAGTGATTTACTTTGAATCAGTCCCCCTTGTCCCCTCCCTTGATGTTTCCCTTTTTAGTCCCTCCCTTTTTGTTCCCTCCCCCTCCCCCCTCTCTTTCCCTCCCTTTTTGTTCTCCCTCTCCCCCTCCCCCCCTTGGTTTTCCCTTCTCCTTACCCTTGTTGGGTAAGATAGAATTCAAGATCCCAATGGATCTGGATGTTTTTCCCTCTCAGAGTTGATTTCCCTGAGATTGAGGTTTAAGTAAACCCCCCCCCCCTCTCTTCCTCTCCTTCTTATAGGAGTTTTCTTCCCCTCCCCTTCCCCTGTGAATCTTTGTGTGAGAACCATTATTCTATTTGGTCTTTCTTTACCCCCTATTTATACATTACATTTTCCCCACATATTAGTATACATAGATTGATATAAATGTAGTCCTTATAGAAGAGAGTTTGAGTAAAAGAAGAAGATAATATTTTTCCCCTTTCCTTAATATTTACCTTTTCAGGTATTCCTTGCTCTTTGATTTTCGGTATCAAACTTTCCACAGAGCTCTGGTCTTTTCTTTGCAAAAAGTTGGAAGTCTTCTATTTTGTTGAATGCCCATACTTTCCCTTGGAAGTATATAGTCAGTTTTGCTGGGTAGCTGATTCTTGGTTGGAGACCCAGCTCTCTTGCCTTTCTGAAGATCATGTTCCATGCCTTACGATCATTCAGCGTAGAACTTGCAAGGTCTTGTGTGACCCTGATTGGCATTCCTTTATATCTAAATTGTCTTTTTCTGGCTTCCTGTAGGATTTTTTCTTTTGTTTGATAGCTTTGGAATTTGGCAATTACATTCCTGGGAGTTGTCTTTTGGGGGTTTAGTGTAGAAGGTGTTCTGTGAGCTCTGTCAGTGGCTGTATTGCCCCCTTGTTCTAGAATCTCTGGGCAATTTTCTTTGATTATATCTTGTATCACCATGTCCAGTTTGGTGTTTATTTCTGGCTTTTCTGGGAGTCCAATTATTCTTAAATTTTCTCTTCTCCCCCTGTTTTCCAGATCTATCACCTTGTCGGTGAGATATTTTATGTTCTCTTCTAATTTCTTGGTGTTTTGGCTTTGCTTTATTAGTTCTTGCTTTAAAGCCTGGTTTTCTTTTACAGTTTGGTCAAACTGGTTTTGTAGATGCGTGAATTTCTTTTGCATCATTTCCCACTTTTCCTCCCAGAGGGCTTCCATCTTTTTGGTCCTTTCTGATTCAAATTCTTCATGGGTTTGTGGAGAGTTTCTATTTCCTTTGGAAGATTTTGGAGAATTTTCTTGTATATCTTCTTCTATCTGCTCTGTATTTTGTATTTTGGCTCCATAGAATGTGTCCAGAGTCGCCCCTTTCTTCTTATTTTTCTTGGTATTTTGGGGCTTCTGTGCTTCTGTGGAATTTGTCATCTCTGAACGTGGAGGATTGGCTTTTCTTGTCTTTGTCTGGTGATCAGAGGCTTTAGTCCTGGGCAGATGTTGGTTCTATGAGCGTTCCCTGGGTTAAACTGAATATGCCTCACTGGAACTGGAATGGAAGGGTCGGACCACGAGGCCACACTCTCCTCCTGGCTCGATTTCCGGAAGTTGCCTTCAGAATCCCTGGCCGTGAGGCTGTTTCCTCGGCCTGCGGGGGGATGGGCTGCCGCTTCCCCAAGCTCCGAGAGCACAGACTTTCACTGAGACTTGGATAGCAGGATCCAGCCCGTGAGGCTGTCTTGCCCGCCCTGAGGGTTGCTGTTGTTTTGACCAGCTCTCTGCAGCGGAGGCCCCAGGCAGTAACTTTCACCCGGACCGATCAGCTCTTTGCAGCGGAGGCCCCAGGCAGTAACTTTCACCCGGACTGGGACTTGGGTAGAAGACCCTGAGGGTTGTTGTTCCTCAGACCCTGCTCTCTGAGCCCGGCGCGGCTGCCGCTTCCGGGAGCCTTGGACTCTGCGCTCCTACCCCTGAGGTCCGAGGGATCTCGGGTTCTGGCTTTTAAGGGGAGCCGTACCTTTTGAACCGGGTCCAGGTCCAGGAGGAGGGTTCCCAGGGTCTGTGCTGTTGATCGTTTTGAATTTCGGCGCCTTAGGAGCTTCTAGTTTGAGATCGGTCGGGAAGGGTTTTCCGGAGATCTGAACTTCAGCTTTCTCTAAGCCGCCATCTTAACCGGAAGTCCTACAACTCTTGATGTGTTACTCTTGTTGGGATATGATTGAGTACTTTAGATGAGTATAGTGGTAGTCTCTCAGTGACCGAGAATGACAATTGTCTTTGTGCATTATCATCTATTGATGTACCCTCATGTGGCTTTGGAGTCCAAAGGCTGAGGCGCAGAGTTTGTGGCACATGGGGCCTGGGACGCCAGTTGTTACAGGAGGTGTGGTTGTGGCCTGGTGTCGGCGTTCACGCGCAGAGGCAAGACGTTGATGTCGCTCATCTTCAAAGATGGTGGCGGCATGGTGAATGTGGGTTCGCCAGCTGCTTCTGTCAGAGGCAGCGAGTTCTAGTTGCTTTGGTGTGATGCCAGCCCACTTCAAGTTGGACTTTAGCTGATCCTTGAATCTTCTCTTTGGTCGGCCTTGTTTCCTAAGTCCAGTGACAGTTCACCATAGAATAACTGTCTTGGTATTTGCTGTGGGTCCATGCGGATGACGTGTCCAGACCATCGTAGCTGGGTTTGGAGGACCAGGACTTCAATGCTGGTGGAGTTGGCTCTGTTGAGGACTTCCTGGTTGGTGATTCGGTCCTGCCATCGGATCCTCATGATTGACCGGAGGGAGCGTTGGTGGAATTGCTCCAGCTGTTTCACGTGCTTCCGGTACAGTGTCCATGTCTCACAACCGTACAGGAGCGAGCTGAGGACCACTGCGTTGTACACTTTGAGCTTCGTCGCAGTGCTTACACCTCTGTGTTGGAGGACTTTGGAGCACAGCCGCCTGAATGCCTGGCTGGCCTTATGGATCCTGGCATTGATCTCGTGGTCTAGGGACCCGTCGTGGGTGATGGTACTGCCCAGGTACTTGAAAGTGTTGATGTTAGAAAGCTGCGTGCCGTCGATAGTTATGCACGGCTGGTTAGTTGGCCTCCCTGGTGCAGGTTGGAACAGCACCTCTGTTTTGCTGAGGCTGATAGTCAGGCCAAACAGTTTTGTTGCTGTAGAGAACCTGTCCACAATGGTTTGGAGATGATTTTCTTGGTGGGCCATGTGAGCACAGTCATCTGTGAAGAGAGCTTCCAGGATGGGTCTCTCTGTTGTATTTGTTTTTGCAGTCAGGCGGCAAAGGTCGAATAGTGAGCCATCCAGCCGATATTTGATGTCGACGCCCAGGTCTAGATTCATCACAGCATGTCGTAATACTTAGGTGAAAAACAGGTTGAATAGCACCTGAGCGAGGACACAGCCTTGTTTCATGCCATTGGAGATATTGAAGCGATCAGAAGTCTCTCTACCAGATAGGACTTCCCCTGACATGTCGACATGAAAGAGCTGGATCAGTTTAACGAATTTTGCTGGGCAACCGAGCTTGCTGAGGATCACCCACAATGCATCCCTGTTCACTGTGTCAAATGCCTTTATCAGGTCTATGAAGACAATGTAGAGATTCAGGTTCTGCTCAAGGCATTTTTCTTGCATTCGCCTCACCGTGAAGACCATGTCGATGGTGCTTCAATCTGGTCAGAAGCCACATTGTGATTCAGGCAGGTTCTGCTCTGAAACAGATGACAGGAGTCTGTTGAGTATAACATGGGCGAGGATCTTTCCAGCAGTGGAGAGTAGTGAGATGCCTCTGTAGTTGTCATAGGCTGCTCGTGAGCCTTTGTTCTTGTATAGGGCTATGATGGAGGCATCTCTGAGTTCTGGGGGCATGTCTTCCTCTTCCCATATGCTGATCAGCACTATGTGGAATGCCTGGAACGCCTTTCCATTTAAGGCCTTGTACACCTCGATTGGGATCCTATCTTTACCAGGTGCCTTGCCTGCACTCATTTGTTTAATGGCTTTTTGGACTTCCTCTATTGAAGGAGGGATGTCAAGTTGTTCAATGGTGCGGTTTTGGAGGATCTGGTCAAGGGCCCTTTGGTCAACTGAAGAGGGTCGCTTGAGAAGCTGACTGAAGTGTTCTTTCCACCTGTTGCTGATGCCTTTTTTATCTTTTATGAGAGTGTCACCGTCAGAGCATAGCAAGAGAGTGGTGGTGGGTTTTAATGGCCCATAGACAGTCTTGAAGGTACTGAAAAATTGTTTGTAGTGTTTTGTATCAGCAAAGCGCTGGATTTCTTCTGTCTTTTTTCCCCATCATCGGTCTTGCATCTTCCTGATCTCACACTATGCTGTGGCTTGGAGAGACTTGAATCTGTCCTTTTTAGGAGCAGAGTTTGGGTTATTTTGCCACTCCATAAAGGCTTTGTTCTTCTTGCTCAATAGGTCTTCAATAGCAGTGTTGTTCTCATTGAACCAGTCCTGGTGGTTGCGTTGTTTTGGGCCTAGGACTGCCTTTGATGTTTCCTTCACTGCGTCTCTGAACTGGTTCCATTTCTCGGTTGAGCTTCCAGTGAGTGGTCCCTTGGCAGACAGCTTGTCGTTCAGGCAGGACTGGAATGTTTGCAAATAAGGTGGATCTCTAAGACAACTCACGTTGTAAAATGCACGAACTGTCTGGGCACCTTTTGGATGATGAGGAGTAATGCGCATTTGAAGAGTCTCTCTAACCAATTGTTAGTCTGTCCAGCATTCAGCTCCTCGCATGGCTCTGGTGATCTGTACATCCTGGATGTCTCGTCAGCTTACAATGATGTAGTCAATGAGATGCCACTGTTTTGATCGTGGGTGCATCCACATTGTTTTATATTTGTTCGCCATTCTGAACACAGTGTTCGTGATGGTGAGTTCGAACTCTGAGCATTTGCTGAGCAGCAGTAGGCCATTGTTGTTCATTTTGCCCACGCTGTGTTTGCAGAGCACTCCTTTCCATCTTTCATGGTCCTGGCCAATGCGGGCGTTGAAGTCTCCCAGTAGTATCAGCTTGTTATTGGTGGTTACTGAGTGCAGGGCGGCACTCAGGTCAGAGTAGAACTTCTCGATGGTCTCCTCTGTGCTGGTCAGAGTTGGAGCATATGCACTGATGATTGTGGCATACCCGTCTTTGCTGAGAGGTAAACGGATCTTCATGAACCTCTCGCTGATGCCCAACAGGCAAGTCTGGCAGCTGTTTGAGCAAACTGGTCTTGATAGCCAGGCCAACACCATGGATTCTGTCTTCATTTGAGGCTCTACCTTTCCAGAAGAAGGTGTATCCAGTGGTGGGTTCGCTGAGTGATCTCTCTTCTGGTAAGCGTGTTTTGCTTAAGGCTGCGATGTCGATGTTATATCGCGCCAGTTCTTTACCGATTAGAGCTGTTCTTCTCTCAGGTCTTGGGGTATTCTCTCTGTCAAGTAATGTCCTGATGTTCCATGCTCCTAGTAGGAGTTTCTTTGTATTTTTTCTTTGATTTTGACCACTTAAAGTGATGACCCACCAGCTGCGGTGTGCTGACCAGGTGTTTGTAGGGCAGGCAATGTTTGGGACACCTTTTCTAGTCCCCTCCCTTGATTAGGGTGAGCAGTGCTGTCCTAGAGAGGGCTGCTCAGTCGCCCAGGATGCTGCCGAATGTCCCTGCTGCCCACAGGGTCGAGCGACCACTGGTCCGTGGGCCGCCCACGTGCAGGATCGTGACTACAACTGCCAGTGGTCACCTCCACCTGTTGTGTCACCACTCCCCCATCTCTGCAGGTCTTGAAGAGGGTTGACGGGGTTAGAATAGATGAGTGTTCACAAAGATACTTGTGCGTGAAGGAGATTTAAGTGGAAAAGTCGATGTACAGAGACAGTCCCACTCTCTTGGCGTTGGAAGCCTGGGTCCAGTGGTACGAAAAGTCGTTACACCTGGAGACTTCCTCAGCTGCATTGGATGGCCGTGTTGTCTTTTGTGCTCCAATATGCCCTAAGCACTCCACAGGGCTTTGCTGTGTCGCCATCTCAGCCGTTGAACCTTCTTACTGGTTTCTTCCGCCTGTTCCGCCAAAGCAGTCTTCACATGCTGGGTGAGCAAAGCCCTGGTTCACCAGGATTCGACGACTCGATGGCTACCCTCACAAGGTTTAGTTGGCCTGTCGAAGCCGTTGCCCAGGGTGTGGCCGCTGCTGCATGCTAGCAACTACTGGGAGCCACAAGTGAGATCTGGGTGTGAGGTGGGGGTCGGGGGCTGGAGAGCTGCCCTAGGAGGGCACGACAAGCCCTCCATACCAGAGATACTACCCCTCCCTGAACACCCCATACAACCCAATTTTACAAACCATGCACTTCCATTCCATTAGTGAAGAACATATATATATATATATATATATATATATATATATATATATATAAAATCAGTTTTCACCAAGATTTGTCTCACTTCTACCATCTACAATGACAGATGTGTTTGCAATAAAAATAAAGGATAAGGACCAGCTTAAAATATAATATCAATATCTCACTACCACCTCTCTATCATTATAGATGATAAAAATGGCTAAAAAAAAAACCCAAAAGAGATGACTATCTGATGATTATATCACTGATATCAAAGGCAGGATTCAATTGCAGTTCCTTCCTGATTCTGAGTTTAGGTCTTTTTCCAAAATATTGCTGCTCCTTTTCCTGATACTTTTATGAAAAAGATATTGTCATCATCATCATTATCATCATTAAACAGTATTAATTATCGCTAGCTTTCCTATAACTTTAAGGTTCACAAAGTTATTTATTAATACTATCTCATTTCATCCTCACAATAATTTTGGGAAGTACTTTTATTATCCCCAATTAACACAGAAGAAACCAAAGCAAAAGCATTTGCTTAAGTATCAAATATTGTCCTCAGGATCATATAACTATTAAGTGGCTGAGGCAAGATTTGAACTCAGATACTCCTGATTCCATATCTAACACTTCCACTATACAGTGTTTTAATTGTTCAGCAGATCTTCTCTTTCTTATATCATATTCTGCTCATTAAATTGCTCACTGTAATGTCAGTTCTGTAATAAATGGTGCTTGTGTTATCAATTGTAATAACTGAGATACTATGGCTGACTAGAGAGATACTAGGGGAAACCCTCAGGGTGCCTGGTTGTAATGGAGATACTACTATCAGGGATATTATCAGCAGGTGCCTATTGATCACTACTGAAGGCTAATAGATCTAGATATTTCCTACCCTCCACCCTTCATGTCCCAGGTTTCCAGCCACTCCCTCCTCCCTCCCTTCCCCTCCTCGTTAGTCAGCCCCCTTTCTATGTAACTCAAAGGTGAACTGTGAGGTTTAGAGAAGATACTCTTGTTCTCTTTCTCAAGTAAGGAGGTTTATTGGGGACGATAGGATAGCATGGAAGATGAGGTGAGAGGGATAGGGTTAGGAGGATTTTAGGAAATATCAGTCTTGTCACAACTGTGACACAAAAATCTGTTGGGGAGATGGGAGGACAACTGTTTAATCTTCTTTCTTCATCCTTCAAACTCAAATCTCAAATATACAATCAGTTCTTCAGGTTCAACTACCACCATTAACCACACAAAGCCTTCTTCTTGCCTTCGCTCTCCCAAGCCAAGAGAGAGTTCCATTCCACTGTGGGGTTAGCTTCCAACTGCTTCATCCTGGGAACATTCCATCTGGAATGCCACTTTTTGATTGGCAGATGAGGTTCCTCACTTTCTGTCTTGCATGCATAAAATTCTCTCTTCCTTCATGCCTCTTCCACAGTTCTTTATTAGTCTCTTAATCTTACTATCTCTTAGATTCATCAATTAATTCATCTGGTTAGGGTCATTTTTCCTAATAAACTGGAAGCCATTCTTTAATCCATTTCACCTTCTTCTGAAACGAGCAGACCAGGGTTGCAATTATTGTAGACAGTTGATAATTTTATACATTAGCATGGCAAACATATCACAATCCTTACAGGTCATTGGTATTGTTTCTTACCTCCAGTTTTGGGAAGGCTTTGGGGTTACACCAGGTTTAGTGACTTCCCCTGGAAACTCTTGCCACTGTCTGCCAAGATAATTTGTTTGTTTGCCATCTCTGCTTTTGGTGCTGCTGCTTGACTTGCCTATAAATGGCTTTGGGGGTGCTGCTTTTATGGTGGCCACCTGTCCATTCCTTATGGCACTAACATGCTTCATTTTGCTCTAAGTGGACCAGGTGTGATCAATCAGCAATTGCCCCTCTTCCCAGGTTTCCTCAAACCCTTTTCCCTTAAGCAAACACTAGACAGATGCAAACATTAGCCAGGCAATCAGCAAACACAGAACCATTGATTAAAACATTCTAAATCACTCATGTCTTCCTGTCTACATCTGTTCAGTGGCAGGGGAATGGCTGGGCTTTGAAATTCTGTGAGCTGCTAATTTCCAGGGCAGTTAGCCAAATATTTTTGAAGAATGAATATTAATCAGGAAGAATTTTATGTCTTTTGAATCATGGTTGGAAATAGATTTTCTGTGGTAAATTTAGAGCCATCCTGTTCCAAGTTTAGATGATTCTACCTTCTAGGTGGCTTTAGTGACCCTCAGAAAAACCCAAAGAGAATGGAATAGGGACATCATATGACTATCCTATGATACTATGATTTCTTTTACTACAATGGTAAAGGGACAATGGATGTCTTTCCCATGTGTTTTTCTCTTCTCAATCTGTATTACAGAAAGATTTCAGTTAACCTTTCCCCTAGGCTAGTGATATGTGCCAAATTACATTAACCTAAAGTAAAAAGGCAGAACTTGTGAGTGTGCTAAGAAAATGCCTCAAACTTTTATAATCCTAAGACCTCTGTGTTAATATCAATTCTGCAGAGGACTCCTAGAAGGAATTTAGTGGTTTACCAAAAGGCACAGGTACAGATTATGAAAAAGACAAGAGTTTAATCTAGAGGATGCTTGAGAAGGAAAGGTTCAAGAAAGTATGTGGTAACAATAACAATCTGGAACTCAGTATCATAGAACCATTTAGCTTTCAGAGAATAAGGACTGGACTGATCATAGTGATGCATGTCATTTTGTCAATACATAGGGGGAAGAAAATGAGAATAAAATAACTTGGAGAACCTCTGAAAATCTCCATCACATAAGTGAGTCTAAAAATGGTCAGATGAATAATGTTTAAATGAACATATTCATTCAGAAATCATTTCTGGTGTAGTAGGCTTTTAGGAGTGGTGAACATTTAAAGAGGAGATGAGAACCCAAAACTTTGCCTGCATCCATACAAATGAAAAATTGTGTATCAGAGTCTCTAGATTATCACACCAAATATCAATAGCTGAAGTTTGAATAGATCATTATTTAATTCCAGCACCATCAGAAACACTATTGACCATATCCTGACTTCATCTCTATACATTGTTCCATAGGACACTATATACAAATCAAGGATCTTCACAATAATATTTGGAAGGTGTACATGCATTCATATGGTGCAGTAATTGATCATAGCATATTTTATGTCTTAGGTTTTACAGTTCCATACCCACTATAATGTTTACCCCTTCTTCAGATTATGCCTTATCCATAAGGTGTGCCTAAGAAACTGCCTGATCATTTTCATACTGTGTAAAAATAATAGGCAATGAAGTGGTTATTGATAATAAACTGATTTAGATACTCTGCTTTCTGTGCTTACAAAGTATCTTCAGTTTATGTCCATTAAGTGAAGCTCTTAAGTGAACTTCTTTTCAGGGGCAGGCACAAGGATGCTAAGGAGATTCTTGTTATATAAAAATCAACTATTTATTGAAAATATAAGGATGAAAAGGATTTCTAACGCTAATGGATTCTAAATCCACTCAAATAAAACTCCCTGGTTCCTTAGGGAACCACTTCTCCTGTTTCCATAGGCTACAATGATCCTTTCTGATCTGACTAACCCAAATTTTTCCAATTTCTACAATAAACTGAACACTATTGTCCTTATACAAAGTATATAATTCTTAAATTTGTCTCAAAGTATAAAAATAACAAAGGCTAGCTGGCTTAGCCTCAGCAAGAACTTTGGTCTTCTCAAAGTAAAAACAATCGGAAAAAAAACAAAAAACAAAAAACAAAACAAAACAATAGACAGTCACTAGTGTTTCCAAAGTTGGAAAAGGAAATGACTTAGCTCCTTCAGGTTTTCCCCTTCTTTCCTTTTACTTCAGACAGTGAGGAGAGAAAGAAAAGAAAGATGTCACCTACTCCCAGCACTCTGAAAGGGTAACAGAGACCAACTGCCACAGATAAACTGTTACCCCTCCCCACAAACACTGTCAACATTTGAAACTGACACTCTGTCTTAGCTCTGCTTCAAACTCCAATTCCTTTTCAAGCCAGCTTCTCCACTTCTTACCTCTAAACTAATATAACAAGAATTAATTAAATTAATACCATCCTTAAATTTTAGAATACTAAACTCAGTTCCTCTAAAATTCCTTGTTGTTCATATGCTTTCTGATTATTTCTGATTAGCTTCTACTGAGCAAGACTGAAGAGAAGCGAGAATGTTTTCCCCATAATTATAAGCCTTGGCAGCTTTGTTCATTGCATTGGCATTGGTGGTTACTTCACAATTATGCCTGTTTTAAAAAAATACAATAATCATTCCTACGTTATTTCACTCTGGATTAAATATAACAACTTCTAGACAATCCATCATTTAGGGAAGGATGGTGGAGGCTATTTGCATATAATAAATTTGTCTCATCTGTTGGCTTTCTATAAATATCTGTTCTCAATTTGCTTATTTATCACCACCCACACATTGAGGTATTGAGTGTTATTTTCATCAGTCAGCGTTGGTTTTTTGATCTATGATATTCCAAATTTAACATCAAAGACATTATTTTCCCTACAAACCCTTAATCCTAATGTTCCCAATGACAGCTAGGACTATCAACAGTTGCAACATACTACAGTGTCCTCATTTACACTTTTCAAAAATTGAAGGTTATATTTATGGTCCTAAATATTCTTTTCAATTTGTAAAAATTGAGAAAAATGTGAAACAAAAAATCAAAGGGAATGTCTATCAGTCATTAATATTTTTGTAATTATATTTTAAGTCCTTTCTTCATGAGATTATTTTTGAAGTAGAAATAACTAAATTTGGAGTGAAAAAAGGCAGTTTCAACATGTCTCCTAATTAATGTTTTAGGGGGAGAATGGATAAAATTATGACTAAAAAAGTAATATTTGATATTCCTTTGTGTGAGCAGTGACAGAAAGATCCTCACAAATTCCCAAAAAGTCCAAAATAAATTAGGAGGTATAGTCGATTTCTTACTTAAGAATATCTTGTTCATGCCAGTGGTTATCCTCATGGACTTCAGTGAAGGAATTTCCTTTCCAAATTGTGACTTGACATCATCCTTCCATCTTTATGTTCCTTACCTGATGTTGCCAACTATAGTGAGGCTACTGAAACCAAATCCATTTCCAGGAACTTCTCATTTCTTTACTATAATACCCTGGTACTGCTAGGAATGCTCAACATTAAAAATTCCCCAAACACTCTCATTCCCATTATATATTTTTGCTAGTTTTAGAGATTCCTTACCATTGGACATCCTGTCCCACTAATGATGACCCTATTCCTATCCCACAAAAACAAGTATACCCTGCCACATTTGGATACTATACCCCACTACATTCAATGATAAAGTTGTAAACAGATATGATTTGCTCCTGAACCCCTGACCAAGCTTCCATCTCCAAACCTTCAGAATCGATCCTCTACCACTTATTCTAATTGCATCATAACATTCTCTAGCCATTACTTTGCCTATGATATCACCAATAGTTTAGAATTAGTAGAGTTCTCAGTCAAGAGGACCTTTGGGAAGGGGAGGAGAAAAAAGAAGTAAACATTGAATTTCTGAATATATTTTCCCAAGAGAAAATGGTATAAATAGTGTTAGGGCTCAATGACCCTAATAGGGTTTAACTTTAGCTACAATATGGGGGAAAACATAAGATTTTATGTGTGGACTTGAAAACAAATCAGTTTTTAGAGCAGTTTTTCTATGGGAATTTTTTTCTAAATTCCAAGGACCCAAATTATATTTAAACTTTGGGAAACAAAGTTTTGTCTAAGTTAAAAAGAGTGCCTGTGTGTAATATATATAGGGAAAGGGAATGGGATTTGGAAAAGGGGAAATAAAAGGAGGTTTGTAGCAGGGTATGAAGGAGAGAAGGGAGAGAGGGAACACTGCTTGGTGAGGCAAGGGAGGGAGATGCCCCCTGCTGAGAGGAAGCCACAGGGGTCCGATAAGGACTCTTTGTCCTGGAATGATTGAGCTGAAGTTCAGCTCCCTCTATGACCAGAAAAGATAGTCCACTTATCTGACTGCGAATTCAAATAACATAAAGTTTAATAACTAGTTGGGATTGGAGATTTTCTCAGCTTCAGACCTGAGGCAGGCCCCAGAGGCTGGCGGAGAGTTTGTCCCACTCCCGTCTACTCTCGTTGTTCTAATTCAGAATGTTAGCAGTACACAGAAAGCAAACAAGAACAATTCTAACCTTCAGAAGCCTGTGTTTTCGGGCTAAACCAAGAAGAGCATGTCACTCCAGACTGGGCTGAATAAGCTCCTCTCTCCTCCAACACCAGGACCCCAGACTCCACCGGCAGGAAGGAAGTGCTCGTCACAAGACCCAACTGCCACTCCCAGTTGGCCCTCCCCCACACAAACTGTTAGTCTAGTTTCCTTTCCACATGTGGTGGTATCAAAATTTAGCTAAATTAAATTCTGAAACTAAGCACTAAGTTTCTGTTTCAAATCTGAGACAGGTATAATCTCTTTAATCACTAGATCTGAAAGAGATTTGAACTGAGACTCCAAAGATTTGGTTTTGAGATTCACCTCAACTAATAACAAGTTGTCGTCTTAAAAAAATTTACCTTTCTGGGCCTCATTTTCCTCAGCTGAACATGTTAGATGATTAAGGTTACTTTAGGTATAAAATTATATAACAATAATGTTAATTAGTATTATGGTTCATATTTAGTTCATCTATCAGCAATACCTTCCTTAATATCTTTCAGAAATTAGTGTTAAAAGTTATATGGCCATTTTTTTAGAAATAAAAACTGAGGCACAAGGATATTAAGTAATTTTTCTAAGGACATAAATATACCAGGGCTAGACATTGGTCTTCTGACCAGTCCACAATGCCACTTTAACTCTATAATTGCAGTTTTACTACAAATAAAACTGTTCTGACAGAAATCATTTAGAAAAAAACATAGAAAACCTGTATAGCATGACTTCTGCTCATTGCTACCCATGTGACTTTAAGTAAGGCATTTAGCTTCTCTGGATGTCAGTTTGCTCAGGAAAAAAGGAATCGGTCTTAATGTTCCTGAAGTTTTTCCTTCTCCAAATGTATGTTTCTATGAAATCCTTTACGAGTTACCCTAGTTCTAAGCTGTAGTGTCTTCCCATTTTTGACTTTGGGGAAAGAAGGTTTCTTGCTATATGATTATTTGTGGGGAATGTAACTATAAGGTTTACTTAGACCTGGTGCTATAAAAGTTCTTGTTAGGGTCTTTCCTCTTTATCAGGGAAAACCAGAGAATTGAAGAGACAAACAAAAAGCAAAGTTGGGAGAAGAAATTGTTCTAAGAGGAGGAAAATATGGGGTGAGGAGATCTTGCTGCTTATATGGAATTAGTTCCCCCAATACAAATTGCAATCTGTGGAAGATGCAGGGGAGGAAAACTATTCCCCTCCCTATTCCCATATTCTCCTAATCTTTCTCTAACATCCTTAATTTGATGCTTGCCAGTGAACACAAAGGTCAGTATTTGCCTCTCTCTAACTAACCTCCTTCTTCCCCATATTGCCTTTCACCTTCCCTCACACTTAACTTTCTGCACATTCATCTCACTGAAATTTGATTCAAGTCAGTCACTAAAACCAGTACCTTAGACAAAGTGAGGCCCAACTACCAATTCCTTCTCTTTTTTTCATACACATAGAAATCTACATTTATCATTTTAGAGAAAAACATTACCAGCATTGACATTTTTGGCAGAACTCCTAATCATATTATATGGAAACACAAGGGATCTATGGGTCACAGTCCAGTAAACACTGCCATAAGTTATTAACATTTAGAAATATTAATGCTGACATTACTGATTTTTTCAAAACATGGATATCTAAAATATTATTTTTTCTGATAATTTAAGAAAAGCCTTCTTCCAACATTAAAATAAAATATGCATTAAATGTCAAAGCTATAATAAGGTCAAAATAACTGGATCTTTGTCCCAAGGTATCAAAATTTAGATGACAAAAATTAAGATACAGACTTTGAAAAACTTAAATTTTTTTTAATTTAACTTTTATTTTCATGATAATTACACCATTTAAAAAACATATATGTTTTCTTTTATACATCCATCTTTTATCTATCTTTACTAAAGTCAAGAAGTTATTAAATATTATGCTTCCAACCCTGAGGAACAAATATCACATAAATTCTTGTCTGGGCCAGACTTTTTTTCTGCTTCTTCCTGAACAATGCCTTCATAAGCACTAGTCTAATCCTGTCCTAGGGATTTTCAGGGCCTCCTTGTGGTATTGTTGTTCTATATACTTTTCTATGTGGCTGGTATTAATCTGAGGGCTCAGTTTAGTTTACTTTCCCAGGGCATCATTTTCTGTAGCTTATCTTGGGAACCAGAATATTTAGTTATGACTATGCTGGAAATGAAACTCATTTTACATTTGAGTCACTTATTTCTAACCCCTTCTTTCTTTTATTTCCAAATGTTATCATTAAAAGAAACATGGCAATGTTAATATAGTGTGTATTATATTACTAGCAATAATAGCTAGAGGACTTTTTTTTTACAATTTTATTTTTTTATATTTATTTTTTTCCACTTTAAACATTATTTAATTTGGTCATTTCCAAACATTATTCATTGGAAAAAAAAGATCATTTTCTTTTTTTCCTTTTCCTCCCCCCATCCCATCCCCTTCCCACCACCTCTCCCATAGCCGACGCACAATCCCACTGGGTATCACATGTGTTCTTGGTTCGAACCCATTTCCATGTTGTTGGTATTGCATTAGAGTGTTCATTTAGAGTCTCTCCTTAGTCTTATCTCCTTCCCCCCTGTAGTCAAACAGTTGCTTTTCCTCTGTGTTTTTACTCCCCCAGTTTATCCTCTGCTTGTGGATAGTGTTTTTTAGAACCCTGCAGATTGTTCAGGGACATTGCATTGACACCAACGAAGAAGTCCATTACCTTCCATTGTACTACAGTATATCAGTCTCTGTGTATAATGATTTCCTGGTTCTGCTCCTTTCACTCTGCATCACTTCCTGGAGGTTGTTCCAGACTCTATGGAACTCCTCCACTTTATTATTCCTTTGAGCACAATAGTATTCCATCACCAACATATACCACAATCTGTTCAGCCATTCCCCAATTGAAGGGCATCCCCTCATTTTCCAATTTTTGGCCACCACAAAGAGCGCAGCTATGAATATTCTTGTACAAGTCTTTTTCCTTATTATCTCTTTGGGGTACAAACCCAGCAGTGCTATGGCTGGATCAAAGGGCAGACAGTCTTTTATCACCCTTTGGGCATAGTTCCAAATTGCCCTCCAGAATGGTTGGATCAATTCACAACTCCACCAGCAATGAATTAATGTCCCTACTTTGCCACATCCCCTCCAGCATTCGTTCCATTGCTGTCATGTTAGCCAATCTGCTAGGTGTGAGGTGATACCTCAGAGTTGTTTTGATTTGCATCTCTCTGATTATAAGAGATGTAGAACACTTTTTCATGTGCTTATTAATAGTTTTGATTTCTTAGGCTGAAACTGCCTGTCCATGTCCCTTGCCAATTTATCAATTGGAGAATGGCTTGATTTTTTGTACAATTGATGTAGCTCTTTGTAAATTTGAGTAATTAAACCTTTGTCAGAGGTTTTAATGAAGATTGTTTCCCAATTTGTTGCTTCCCTTCCGATTTTAGTTACATTGGTTTTGTTTATACAAAACCTTTTTAATTTGATGTATTCCAGATTATTTATTTTGCATTTTGTGACTCTTTCTAAGTCTTGCTTGGTTTTAAAGCCTCTCCCTTCCCAAAGGTCTGACATGGATACTATTCTGTGTTCCCCTAATTTTCTTATAGTTTCCTTCATTATGTTCAAGTCATTCACCCATTTTGAATTTATCTTGGTGTAGGGTGTGAGGTGTTGATCTAAACCTAATCTTTCCCACACTGTCCTCCAATTTTCCCAGCAGTTTTTATGGAATAGTGGATTTTTGTCCCAAAAGCTGGGATCTTTGGGTTTGTCATATACTGTCTTGCTGAGGTCACTTACCCTGAGTCTATTGCACTGATCCTCCTTTCGGTTTCTTAGCCAGTACCAAATTGTTTTGATGAGCACTGCTTTATAATATAGTCTAAGATCTGGGACTGCAAGGCCCCCTTCCTTTGTATATTTTTTCGTTATTTCCCTGGATATCCTTGATCCTTTGTTCTTCCAAATGAACTTTGTTATGGTTTTTTTCTAGATCAGTAAAAAAATTTTTTTGCAAGTTCCATGGGTATGGCACTAAATAGATGAGTTTGGGTAGGATGGATATTTTTATTAAATTGGCTCGTCCTACCCATGAGCAGTTAATGTTTTTCCAATTGTTCAAGTCTAGTTTTAGTTGTGTGGAGAGTGTTTTTTAGTTGTGTTCATAAAGTTCCTGTGTTTGTCTTGGGAGATAGATTCCTAAGTATTTTATTTTGTGTAAGGTAATTTTGAATGGGATTTCTCTTTCTAGTTCTTGCTGCTGAGCTGTGTTGGAGATATATAGAAATGCTGATGACTTATGTGGGTTTATTTTGTATCCTGCAACTTTGCTAAAGTTATTGATTATTTCGATTAGCTTTTTGGTTGAATCTCTAGGATTCTTTAAGTATACCATCATGTCATCCACAAAGAATGATAACTTGGTCTCCTCATTGCCAATTTTAATGCCTTCAATTGCTTTTTCTTCTCTAATTGCTACCGCTAGTGTTTCTAGTACAATGTCAAATAATAGAGGTGATAATGGGCATCCTTGTTTCACTCCTGATCTTAATGGGAATGCATCTAGTTTATCCACATTACAGATGATATTAGTTGATGGTTTTAGATATATACTGTTTATTATTTTTAGGAATGATCCTTCTATTCCTATGCTTTCTAGTGTTTTTAGTAGGAATGGGTGTTGTATTTTATCAAAGGCTTTTTCTGCATCTATTGAAATAACCATGTGATTTTTGTTGGTTTGCTTGCTGATGTGGTCAATTATGTGGATGGTTTTCCTAATATTGAACCAGCCCTGCATCCCTGGTATAAACCCTACTTGATCATGGTGAATGACTCTTCTGATCACTTGCTGGAGTCTTTTTGCTAGTATCCTATTTAAGATTTTTGCATCTATATTCATTAGGGAGTTTGGTCTATAATTTTCTTTCTGTTTTTGGCCTGCCTAGTTTTGGAATTAGTACCATGTTTGTGTCATGAAAGGAATTTGGTAGAACTCCCTCTTTGCTCATTATGTCAAATAGTTTGTATAGTATTGGAGTTAGTTGTTCTTTGAATGTTTGATAGAATTCATTGGTGAATCCATCAGGCCCTGGGGATTTTTTCTTAGGAAGTTCTTTGATGGCCTGTTGGATTTCTTTTTCTGATATGGGATTATTTAAGAAATCTATTTCTTCTTCTGTTAGTCTAGGCAATTTATATTATTGTAGTTATTCATCCATATCACCTAGGTTGGTATATTTATTGCCATATAGTAGGGTAAAGTAGTTTTTAATGATTGCCTTAATTTCCTCTGTGTTGGAGGTGAGGTCCCTCTTTTCATCCTTGATGCTGTTAATTTGCCTTTCTTCTTTCCTTTTTTTAATTAGATTGACCAGTACTTTGTTTATTTTGTCTGTTTTTTCAAAGTACCAGCTTCTAGTCTTGTTTACTAGCTCAATAGTTCTATCACTTTCTATTTTATTAATTTCTCCCTTAATTTTTAGGATCTCTAGTTTGGTTTTCTTCTCGGGGTTTTTAATTTATTCGTTCTCAATTTTTTTGATTTGCATTTCCAATTCATTGAACTCTGCCCTCCCTAAGTTGTTAATATATGCACTCATGGATATGAATTTTCCTCTAAGTACTGCTTTGGCTGCAGCCTATAAGGTTTGAAAGGATGTCTCACCATTGTCATTTTCCTCAATGGAATTATTAATTGTTTCTATGATTTCTTCTCTAATTAACGATTTTGGAGTATCATATTATTTAATTTCCAATTAATTTTTGATTTGGCTCTCCATGTACCCTTTATGATCAATATTTTTATTACTTTATGATCTGAAAAGGTTGCATTTATTATTTCTGCTTTTCTGCATTTGAGTGCCATGTTTCTGTGACCTAGTGTATGGTCTATTTTTGTGAATGTGCCATGTGGTGCTGAGAAGAAGGTGTATGCCTTTTTGTCCCTATTTATTTTTCTACATATGTCTATTAACTCTAATTTTTCTAAGATTTCATTCACCTCTTTTACCTCTTTCTTATTTATTTTTTGGTTTGATTTATCTAAATTTGATAGTGATTGTTTCAAGTCTCCCACTAATATGGTTTTACTGTCCATTTCCTCCTTCAATTCTCACAGGGGCCTGTGCTCTGAGAAACCTCAAAGGCTGGGAAGAACTAGTCTGAGGCAACCTAAATTCACAGAAATCCCGCTCACATCACCCAGACCCCAGACCAAAAAAGAAAGTGGAATAAAACCACCAAAGGGATGGCTCACATGTCACAAAATCAAGCCTCCAAGAAGAAAGGTAGGAAAAAAAGTGACTATTGAAAACTTTTATGGAGGGAGTACCCAAGGAATAGAAGAGAATGAGGATGAAATCCAAACAAAATCAGAACATGCCTCCCAAAATGGAAACTATCCACAAGCTCTGGAAGATCTCAAACTGGAGCTTACCCAAAAGATGGAAACATTTTGGGAAAAAAAATGGGAGAAGGAGATCAGCAGTCTGATAGACAAAACTTCACAATTGGAGAAGGAGCTGGAAGCATCGAATAGAAGGGCAGACAAAGCTGAAAAGTAAAACCAGTCCCTAATGACCGGAATTAAGCAACTAGAAGACAGCGAGCATGCCCAAAAGACGGAAACGACCAGAATTAAGCAAATGGAAGATAGCAAGATTACAAAACAGCAAGAATCAATAAAGCAAAGCCAAAAAATTAATGAATTAGAAGAAAACATGAAATATCTCACTGAAAAGGTCACAGACTTGGAAAACAGAGGAAGAAGAGACAACCTCAGAATTATTGGTCTCCCCGAAAAACCAGAGATAAACAAAAACCTCAATGCTATTCTACAGGAGATTATAGAATAAAATTGCCCACATGTTCTGGAGCAAGGGGGCAAAATAGAAATAGAAAAGGTTCATAGAATGCACTCTATACTAAATCCCCAAAAGACAACCCCCAGGAATGTAATCGCCAAATTCAAGAGCTTCCAAGAAAAGGAGAAAATCCTATAAGAAGCCAAGAAAAGGAGCTTCAGATATAGGGGGGCTCCCATAAGGATCACACATGACTTAGCGGCTAACACACTAAGAGACCGCAAAGCATGGAACACAATATTTAGAAAGGCAAGAGAGCTGTGTCTCCAACCAAGAATCAACTACCCAGCAAAACTGACTTTATACTTCCAGGGGAAAGTATGGGTATTCAACAAAATAGACGATTTCCAAGCATTTGCTAAGAAAAGACCAGAACTTAGTGGAAAATTTGACATCCAATCACAGAAAGCAAGAGAAACATGAAAAGGTAAATATGAAAGAAAGGGAAAAGGAGATAAATCTTATCTTTTTCTTTAAGTCAAACTCTCTTCTATAAGGACTACACTTATATCAAATTATATATACTAATATGTGGGGAAAATGTATTGTGTAACTCTCAAAAATTGTATGCAAATTAAGAGTAGTTAGAAGAATCATGCATAGGGAAAGATTGGGGCATCAAGAAGATTTGGTGAAAGGGAGGGCAAAGAAAGAAAAAGGGAGGGGGGAATCGTTGATAATACTAACATTTACTTCAAGAAATATGGGGGGACTAAATAGAATAATCTTTCCCATACAAAGATACACATGGGAAGGGGAGGGGAAGAACTCTCATAGGAGAAGGAGAGGAAGAGAGCGTGAAGTGGTATTACTTAAACCTTACTCTCAGTGAAATCAAATCTGAGAGGGAAGAACATCTAGATCCAGTGGTATCTTGAATTCTATCTTATCCAACAGGGTAAGAAAGAAAGGAAAATTAAGAAGGGGGAGGGGTGAGTGAGTATAAAAAGGGAGGGAAGGAGACGGGGGAGGGGAAGGGATCATAAAAAGTGAAGGGCTAGAAAGGGAAGCATATCAAGGGAGGGAACTAGGGGGACTGACCTAAAGTAAATCACTGGTTCAAAAGGATATAGCTAAAGAAGAAAGGTCAGAACTAGGGGAAGTTATCAAAATGCCAGGGAATCCACAAGTGACAATCATAACTTTGAACGTGAATGGGATGAACTCACCCATAAAATGTAGACAAATAGCAGATTGGATTAGAACCCAAAACCCTACCATTTGTTGTCTTCAAGAAACACATATGATGCAGGTTGATACTCACAAGGTTAGAATTAAAGAATGGAATAAGACCTTTTGGGCCTCAACTGATAGAAAGAAGGCAGGAGTTGCAATCATGATATAGGACAAAGCCAAAGCAAAAATAGACTTGATCAGAAGGGATAGGGAAGGCAAATATATTCTGTTAAAAGGGAATATAGACAATGAGGAAATATCACTAATCAACATGTATGCACCAAATGGTATAGCATCCAAATTTTTAATGGAGAGCTAGAGGACTTTTAAAGAGGATTCAATTACTTTTTTTTTTTTTACAATTTAGAAGTATTAAGGCTCTTGCCCATGAAGATGATTTGAATAAATGTATCTGAATTGCTTCTAAATGGTCATGTAACAAACTAGATACAAGAAAATATCGTTGTCATAAATAATGCTAAATTAGTGCCTAGAAATCATGAATTATTCATTTTTACAAGGTAAACTATGGTTTTTTTTAGGGTCTTCAGTGTCAGAGTTCAAGTTCAAAATGCATATTCTTTCAAATGACTGTATAATTTCAAATCCTTGATTAATATATGAGCACATGTTCTGTGAACTAATACTTTAATGGATTGACATTTTATTTTGTGTCCTTGTGAATCTGATTGGGTTAAAATAAGATTTCACTAATTCTTTCAACTCTAATTCCTTTCTGTAATCATCACTCAATATAGTCATAGTGTATCTGTAATGCAAAGATACTTTCCAAATGATGTGTATGGATACGCATTTGTCTTCTTCTTTTTGAATTCTTTAATGAATCTTCTTTTGAGTTAGGACATCCTCAGACCTAACTCAATTCCCTCGTATAAAGGTCATGAGTTTTTAGAAGCAATCTAAATGAGACTCCTTTCAAAACTCCTATATTCATCCGCTTCAAAAGCTAATACTCTGGAGGTATATAGTAAAGCTTTTTCTTCCAGTATGAGTCTTTATAATTATGTATGTTTAATAATAATTCATAAGCATTAAATATAGACTTACATATTTTTATCATAATTAATTCTCTTTTTTCAAGTTTCACTTAAATATAATTTTAATATTAATGTTCTGATACATCATAATCTATATGGACTCATATTAATCTGAGATCATTGTAAGAAACTAATCATTTAGTTATTGTTAATATTATGAGAAGTTTGACATAATGTTTTTTGTTGGAGAGTGATAATACCTTCCAACTAACTGTTAAAGAATGAAGCATCTAAACATTCTGGTGTTGAAATTAATTCCAATTTTAAATAAGTGAATAAGATGAGAAAAATGTAAACAAAGGGGCTCTAAATAGAGCTCTTTAAGCAAATTTGTCAACATTTTTAAATAATGTAAATATTATTAAAATTATTATTAATTCCTTGAGGAAGCCAGAAGAGCCTCAATGTCAACTTAACTGTCACACTTGTCTTAGAGGAAAGAGAAAGGGGAAAACAAAATCATTTATAAAGCACCTACTATGTGCCAGGCATTGTGATAAATGCCTCATTTGATTTTTGAAAAAACAGAAAAACTTAGTGGTATTAGAATATAAACTCATTCCTTAAAAATCACAGAGGAGGAAGATGGAAGATTATGAGTAGGGTCACCTCACAAAACAGTAAAAAGCAGAAATGGTGAAAATGAGCATACAGAAATGCTTTGTAACTACTTCAGATTCTGAGGGAATTTGTAGATAAAACTGGGAAGATACATATAGAAATGAAATGGGGCATGACTGGAATCATAGTTTCATGGCAATATATTTCCATCTATTTTAAATTTGGAACCAGTCTATTTGAATTTTAATCAAGTGTGGTATATTAAGAAATGTAAATGGCTTTTGAGATAATGAAGTTAGGGGGAAAATGTATCTGGTTTTGAAAAAAGAAAGACTCAGAAAATCCCTTGGAGAGGATATACAGTTTTAAAATACCCAGCAATCAACTTTCAATATTCCTTAAAGAAAGGAAAATCTAAATAGCAATGGAAAAATATTATGAAAATTCATAACCTGAATACACAAAAAAGACATCAGAAAACACATCAGCAATCCTAAAATGTAGGTCTAAATTTTAATTCAATAAAATCTATTTGAGAGCTGTCTGTGGGCACATTGAGCATATGCTTGATGAAAATATAAGAAATAAACAGGCACAAGTTCATAGATATGTTTCTTGAGAGTACCATATATTATGCCATCACAAAACTAGCTAAAACTGTCATGAAAAAAAGATTCAACTTCATTTGAATTCATATGAATTAAAATTCATAATTACATGAAAGGATTCAACTTTTAAACATAACAATATTATTTTTTTCATATATTAAGGAGTCCCCAATGCATATATTAAGACAATTAAATTTTGTTTTATAGACAGCCACAGAAAAACTTTTAGAATCCTGCAAACATGTATAGGAGCTAAAGCAATAAAACAGAGAGATGTAGTCTTACCAAAGGTTGTTTGGTTTTTTTGTTTGTTTGTTTGTTTGTTTGTTGATATGTTGTCCTCTTTACAGTCCAAATAGATATTTCTGTTTGTGCATAATATTACACAGATGGTTTGAGCCCTAGAAAACTAAGGGATCTCTTCAAAGAAATGTACAGATATTCAAAAGGGAATGGCCTTGCAAGCAACACAGGAAAATTAATAATATATGCATATTCTCTAGACTATGTTATATATCTGAATGAGGAATACATTGTTTTGGAAAACCATACCTCTATCTTATAAGGTACTACAGGTAAACAAAGAATTGGGCACAAAATTGAAAAGGAGAAAGTGTATCGGTTCAATTACATTTTCAAATCTACATAGAACTAAGTTGTTACTGCTGCCAATACACATTTTTGGATCATTAATATTCATGTAGTGTGCTTTTCAATTATGAAAAATAAAAGTCTCAGAAGATAAAAAGTAGAGGTGATCCAATTTGTAAACAGAAAAATATGGTAGGTATAAGCAAGATGCCACCGATTACAAATAATTACTTGGATACAGTAAGAAGATAAATGGACCTCATTATTAATATGTTCAATTAGAAGAGGTAGTAGGACTAGGCATATAGCATGAAAAAGGCACACAAAAAATGGCAGACCCATTGCCTTACGTGAATCCACACAACATTAAAAGGCAATAAAATTGACTTCTGGTGCACTGAATATATTCATCTTCTACAAAGGATTTATGGACATATTGGGACAAGAATAACATCATCTAAGAAGACATATATTGGATGCTGCCTGCACTGGTAAAGGCTGAGATGATCATGGATCTATCAAAATATTGAAGTATAAAACCACTATTACTACTTTTGAAAACTGGTCATCATATAGGCAAAAGAGTCAAAATCCATGTGAAATTACTTAGATAGCAAAATAATTGTTTTCTCCAGCTAAGATGCCTTGGATTATTTCCTTTTCTCCAGTTTATGCAAGCTGACTTCATATGAAGTTTGGTACTTTATCATAGTAGTCTTAGACCACAGAGATCTGGACCAGGGGGTAAAAGGACAGGATATCCTGACATGATTAGGTGGCCTTGGGGATGTAAGGCAACTTTCAAAGTCCATTTTTCTCATGGGCAAAGAGAGTTTCTGTTAAAGAATAACAGCTATTGTTTTTGTTTTGTAAGAGAGGAATTTGTAAAAGAGAGAAATCAGATCCAGTGGAGCAAGGAACAGCTCATGTGGGGGAGGGGCAAGAAGAAAAAACACCGGATTCCAGTGAGAGAACAGAAGCTGAGAGAACTCAAAAACTGACAGCTCATCTCACTCCTCTAGCTGAGAGCCTGAGAAGAGGATCTTCTAAGCTGGGGTCCCTCTGAATATCAGCTGTTTCCCAGTGAACCCCTGAAATCTCTCACTCAATGTAAAATATAGTAGACTAGGACTTTGAAGGAAGCCATCTACTAAGAAATCTTCTCCCCAAAGATATATTTTCCACCTCTCTCCCTAACTTGTCCTGGACTCCATTCCTCAAGCTAGATTAGCTCAAGAGTAGGGACCAAACCAGCCACTGACTATAAGAGGGGTCAAGGCAGAGAGCCTGGGCCCTTGAGATTGGGAGCATCAGTCTACCATCTACCAGTCAATTGGGATTCCTGCTACCCATTTTCCTCTCCTAATATCTTCATTTCTCCCTTTCCTGAGTGAATCCAAATAAGGTGTTTACTACTTAGATCAGGTGTACCTAGTTCCGGAAAGGGGCCAAAGATTTGGGGAGACCCATACTTCTCCCCCCAAAAGAGGTTTAGCTCAAGATTCTAGGGATCCAAATAATTAGATCCAAGGAACAACATCTCTCCTTGGTGAGGATATAATCCAGGGGGTTTGAAGAGAAGTGGCAGTAGGTGTACTTGAGGGACCCAGAAACAGGAAGGTCCATCTTGCCTCTCTATAATATCTGAGACCAAGAAGGGAAGCTGTGTTCCATTTCACTTAAGCTCTTTCCTCTAGTTCTTAATCTTCATCTCTCAGAACCACTGTCTGAGGAGATATACTCTATCCCTCAGGGAGACAAAGCCTCCCTAAGCCTACCTTCCCAAAGGAGAAGGGAGGGGAAGATCAACCTCTTCCCCTTCTCCATTCTTTCAGCTGTCTCTCTCTCCCTCCATTTCCTCTGTGGGTAAGTAATCCCTTTCTGACCATTTATTACAATTTTTATAAAGAATAAAACTAGTGTTTTCATATTTCTATGATGGCATCAGAAATGCCTTGATATTCTTAGAGAAGTGTCTAATAATATGTAAATACCTGGGTATTTGGAATTTTTTTTTCTTTTTGTCTATGCATTTCTGCTGACTAGAGCAGTGCCTAGCAGAGCCTATACTCAACAAATACATTTTGGTCAATTGATATGATATGAATTTCATGGAAATGGAATCACATCCTTTTTAGCATTTCAAATAAAGCATTTGGTCAAATTGGTGTCCATAACTTGAGGAACTAAGATTTTCATTGTTATTTATACATGACTGGCAGAAAGAAGGTGTTCATGATCAGTCAGTCTGAATATTCTTCTATGTGTAGGAATTACAAAGATAAATGTGGGAGAGTCTTTGCATTCTAGTTGGTTATATTTTTTAAAAAGTCAGGTATGAGCATATATAGTGTACACTAAAAGTATGCAAAATAAATACCTGATCATTGGGTTGGGGAGGCACTAGTAACTCAAAGGAAAAGACCTTGAATAGAAGATGATGATACTTGAACTTATTCTTGAAGAAATTATGGAATCTAAGAGGTAGCAGAATAAGCCAGTTATGAGGCATAGCACAGAAATGGGTGATGGATTGTGATAACAGATCAGTTTTGATTAGATCTTAGTATGCATAAAGGTATATAATGTATAAATCAAGTCTAGAATTAAAGGAACAGAACTTCACCCTGTATTGTGCCTCTGAGATCTGTGAAAAGACAACAGATGTGAAAGATGTAATGGAGATAAGAAGAGGAAACAATGGCAACTGATTAGATGATGAAAGGTGAGAAGGAATGGGGTCAAGAACGTAATAATTGTAAACTTGTCTGGGAAGAAGAGTAGTGCTTATGACAGTAACAGGTAAATTCAGGTGACAGGCTCAGGATAAAAAGATAGTAGGTTTCTTTGGACTTGTAGAGATTGAGATGCATTTAGAACACAGAGTCTGATATGTCAAAAAGTCTGTGATAAAGAGAAAATGTAGGCCTAGATTTAACAGAGCTCAACAGACACACTAAGGCTGGCTATATAGATAAAGTAATAGACTGAGTGAGTGGAGAAGATAATTAAACCCAAGGAAGCTGATGAAATAAGTTAGAGAAAGAATAGGGAAGACGTTCCAGGAGAAAAAAAAATACCCAATCTTAGTCCACACCCACAAGTAGGGGAAGTGAAATGAATGGTAATCTAAGACTCTAATGTTCACATCTTACTGGAGAAACAGGGTCAAGACCACTCCTCCTCAATCAATTAAGTGTATCAAAGCTAATTTAGAATTAGAGATACTAAGAGATATTTACATAGAAAAGGGAAAGGCCCTTCACAGGAAGATTTCCTACCTATGAGGTCACAGGAAGAGATCCCAAGCATTAAAAAAAAAAGTTTCGAGCCTATTGATTGCAAAGAAGTTTCCATATATGAGAAGATTTTGAGGAAGGAACCATCCTTACAATCTGGTTTAAATATGAGTTACTCTTAATTCTTCACTCTCCTTCACCACATCCCATATCTGATAACTCACACAGTCTTATTTATCTCTCACATTCAGCCTTTTCTTTTCATGAGCATATACATCACTCTACTTCAGTCTCTCATTATTGTCTTGCCTGGGCTACTGCAACAATCTTTCTCCTTATAAACTATTGCTCACACAATTGCCTAAAGGATATTCCTAGAGCACTGCCATATCCTTGACATTCTCCTGCTTCTGAAGTTAATGACACAATCTGCCTCCAACCTATCTTTATAAACATCTAATATCACTCTCTCCCACATATTCTATATGCCAGTCAAACTTTTCTTTTTTCTACCACTTTAATACCAAATTCCATCTCCTGCCTCCATGTTTTTGTATAAGTTCTTTCTCATAATGAAAACTCATTTTCACATTTCTTTTGGCTTTTGGAATCTCTGACTTTCTTCACAACTCTGCTCAGTTATTACCTTGTATGGGAAGACTTCCTTTATCTCCTCCTACAAGTCCTCACCAAGTTGTTAATGCTCTTCTTCCAGCAATTAATTTTATAATTTATATTTAATCTACACATATGTTACATCTATCTAGTGGAATGTAATCTCCATGATGTCAGGTATAATTTCATGTTTGTCCTTGTATTGCCAGTGCATCAACAGTAAAGATTTCTTGAATTGAATCCCTATTAAATCATTGAGGATGAACTATTTATACACTGAGGGAAACATGAGAAAAATCAAGTATTTCAAGAGATTTTGTTCAGTGATCAAAATCTTCGTAACTTGGCTGTGGTATGAAGTACAGTATCATAAGACATGCTATTTAAGAAAGTTCTTTATATTGATCTTATAGATGTATCAAAATCATATAAGGTTCTATGGCAAACACAAATACATTAATATAATATACAGAATACAATAATAAAAATATGTTAAATAATCTCTGAGTCATTCAATTTTAATCATAAGCAAGATGGTAAATAGTAATATGTGGATATAAAAATATATTGAATTATGTGATTAAAACTAATTAAAATGAGTGGGTCCATATGCAGTAAGTCATAAATCTCTATTATTTTTATCTGGCTTTTCTTTTAAAGCAGACAATAAATTCAACTTTAACTTTCAAGGCTTTTATTTGGAACTTAATTTTCTTTTCTTAATTATTTTTGGAGTGGAAATAATTACCTCATGTTGATCAGAGATCAGATTTCATGTCTTATTTTGCATCTTGAGTCTATTATCTTCAGGTGATGGATAACATGCATCATCACTGACATTCTAGAATAATGATTGGCCATTTTATTGACCAAATTATTGAATCTGTTAAAGTTGGAAAATGAAATGAACTCATTTAGAAGACCTCTATTATCTGAATCAGAATGAAGAAAATAATTTATAATAAGAACATCATAGAGAAAATATCTTTAAAAGATTAAGATGCAATGGCAGACCCTAACTCCAGATGATTGAAGATGAATTATGATATCTATTTATGTCCAGGTAAGGTATTGACTCTCATCCAGAATGATACCTGTATATTTGGATATGATCAAGGTGAGAATTTGTTTTTCTGGACACTATTTATTAATAAGTACTTCTTAGAGAAGTGCTTTTTAATTGCTCTTTTTGGGGATAGAGAAAAGTAGGTTGAAAAATTAATAAAGGCTTATAAAAGTAAGAAAAATTTTATCCTTAAATATATATATATATGTGTGTGTGTGTGTGTGTGTGTGTGTGTGTGTGTGTGTAATATATATGTATATATGTGCCTAGCATATCACCAGGTACATAACAGGCAGTTCAAAAATGTTTATTTAATTAAATTGAATTGTCTACTCTGGTTGTTAAAGAAATGCAAATTATCTTTATTTTCAAATAATAAAGACAGCATTTCTTAAGTGTCATTTAAAATTTGTAATAAATGTGATAATTACTGGCTGATTTATTGAAACTTATCACAATCAAAATACAGGTATCCCTTCCTCATACTGGGTGGTTAGGAATGTGATACTCTGAAATCTGGAAAATCCATATAAAAATTTTTTGGCCTTCACTTTTTTGTTCCAAATAAGAAGTCAGAACTGTTTTCTTTTTCTTTTAAGGGAACATTACATTATTATGATCACTTGTGAGTTTCTAAGCTTTTTAAGATATCTCTACATGTCCATTCTTTCTGTTTCATCTGCTGAATTTCATGTTCTTTTCGCGAAGGAATTTCTCATTTATCTTAAATTTGATAAAAATATATGTATATATATATATATTTCTGGTATTACAAGATCAAATATGTTGATGTTATATAATATTCTACAAATATTTTATGCATTTCTGAATTTCTAAACTTTTCCTGGATCATCTGCTGGCCTTTGCACTGAAGAATAGGAAGAGAGAGAGATGGGAGATTTGCAAGGGTCTGTATGTGACTTTGTGGAGCCTGGCACATGCACAGAACTCTATGGACCCCATTTTGGAATGGGAGAACTGCTTAAAAGGTGAGACCTTTGGGGTCCATTCATTACGGGACACAGAGGAGACCAGATGGTTACTTATTGTGGCCATTTTGTATCTGACTGAAGGAGGTAGCTGGGGTTTGTTGATCAAAGAGGTTCCTGTGAGCAAGAAACTTCCTTGTTCCTGGGAGCTGTGGCATCTTTTTCCATCCTGACAATTTCTCTGTGTGTGAGCATCAGACCTAGCAACTCTATCCTATAGATGAGCCCAACCATCTTGGCTCAGGCCTCTGGCCTCTAGCCATCTTTATCTGACAAACTGTATGGTTTTTTTATTCATTAGTGGGCCAGCTAGTCAGGATTTAGGCAACTAGATTTTCTGTAGGTAGTGAGATGGAGTAGTTAGTGTAGCTCCAACCCTGTTGGAGACCAAAGAGACCTTTGTGGGTCAGACTGATTGGGTGGAGAAAGATATTGTTAGATCTAGGAACACCTTCACCTGGTCCACTAGTCCAGCCTGTGTTTGAGATATTTTTGTACTTTAATTATCTTACTGGCTCTCCATGAGCATTTTTTATATTAGCACAAGTAGACCAACGGCACACATAAACACATGTAAGCCATCCTCCTTGAGTGCATTATGTATGTTTGAAATGTAGTATAAATGTAATATTTATCCCATTTTTAATCAATGGCATTGAATTTCCTTTGACTAGCTATTTACAATTTTGTCTTATCAGCAGAAAAATAACTTTTTTATAAAAATGGTTCTCAGATAAGTTAAAGGTAGAATAATTGACCCCAAAGTAAAGCCTTCTGCATGATAAGATATCTGTTTTTGCTTAATCCATATTTAGTTTATTATGTGAAGGGCCAAACACTTTCTTTTCCAGAGATTAGTGCAAACATATGGAGTGGGAAAACCTCAGGGAAGGGAGTATACTTTGTTTTGTTTTCATTTATTAAAATTTTTGGTTCTTTATTATATTTGGAGCTTTTTACTCTAGGAAAACTAAAACTCATGATTGACTATACTTTCTGAGATAAATATAAAAAGAATGAGATTGTAAGTGGTGACTACCAGCATCCGCTATTTGATCCTGCTAAAGTACAATAATGTTCCTTTCATCTCTTGTTTTCCTAGCAGTGGACAACTGAAAGACATGATTTATGTGGATTGTTATGACTAAAGCCAAACTGCAGATAGTCATCCACTGCTACTTTACTCTTTTTAGGGTGAAGGGCTATTCATAAGATCAAGTAAAATTTAAACTTTACTCTAGAAAAAAGGAGCAGAAAACTATTTTTCTGCTCACAAAACTGACATAAATAAAAGAAGGCATCTCACCTGCCATAAGCAAGAATTTTAAAGCCCTAAACTCATTTATTTCCCTCTAATTCTTAAAAAGGTAGCCTACCTAAATGGCCTAGTCAGCATCCCCAACTCCCACAGTATATTTGAAAAGATCAGAGTTTATAGGAGTTTATTTAGGAAAAATACAGAAAAAAAAGTTAAAATGGCATGGGATAGAAGATCACCAGAGAGAGAAGTAGGAGGAAAGAAAGATTAAAAGATAAATGATCACCATAATTAATGATAATGATGTTCACATAATTACTGACACTGTCATTGTGACTAGTATCATGTTCATAAAGGTATAAAATACTGTTAAAAACTTTTGCTTGATTGTTATTATTTTGTAGAAAGGCAGTCATGGGGATTTTTCTGCTTTTCCCCCACTTATTGGCCAGCAAAATCTTCCCATTTCCCTAGATTATAGCTAAACATTTTTGAAACACTTCACATCTACCTTTTTTCTTCTTTCTAAAAGTGATATGGACCTGTTTCTTAATATATATTTTTAATTGCAATATAAAACACTGGGTGTCAATTCTATTATTGCAATGAATCTTCAGGGTTAAAATCAATGGTGATCCATTGAGGTCACCCAGTTTTTAACTACCAAATAAAATTCGGAATTAATTGAGCTCAGATAAAATTGTTCTAATAATCGAAGCTTGTTGAACAAAGATTTATATAAATCAGATGGTGCAGAACTGCCTAGACTTTCTTAAGGGAACTTACCATTTCCAAATACTTATGTCCACTGTTTACATAAAAATTTATTAATAGTTTACCAAATCATTATACATTAGCAGGTCTTTTAAGATCCTTCTTTGTCAGCACCTGGTATTGATAAGTTTGAGTCAAAATGTATTCATTTACCATGTTTAGACTTTTCACTAATTTGCACTGGTCTTTTTCTTTAATCTCTCTGCTTTAAGGTTTAATCTACTGGGATTTTTTTTTTGCCAGTAGATCTATTTGCCAGTAGAATGATAAATTTTCAAAGTAGTCTGTGTTGAGGTAAACCAAAGCCCAGTGGGAATCACTGTCTTTAGGCTCATTCATTCTAATGTACTCAACATTTTCTCCTCTTAAGGTAATGACTGTACCTAAGTTCAATGGGAAAAAGAGTGGGAGTGAAAGGAAAATTGATGGGTTTTTAGCAGTGCCTCAAATTGATTTGTCAAATTAGGAAGGGGAGAAAGCAGGGCAAATCCAAGACAGGCACAATGTCAGTTGTTAGTCTAGGCAGTCAGTCAGTCAACGAGAACCTTTGTCCCTCTTTCACAGCTGAACAGACATGGAGGGAATCAATCAAGTAGTTACTGAGGCCACAGGTGTTAAATGTGGAAAGGTTTTGTGCACAGAGGAAAAGAGCCAAGGACAATTCCTCTTCCAAAGGAGTCTAAACTGGAACAATTTGGGTCCTGCCCATAGCATGGCATGTCTAGGATCTTACTGCTGGAAAAGACCTTAGTTACCAAGTACCCCCAAACCTTGTATTCTACTTACAATGTACATTTCTTCTTCACCTTTAAATCTCTTCTCCATATGGCATATGTTCTGTGAAGTCAGAAGCCTAGCAAGTAGAAGACAAGAAACTGGTCACATAAACCCAACAAAGAGAATCTCACCTGAAGCAGTTCAGTTATTTTTTATAAATAAAAAAGGGGAACTTTCCCTCATGACCTCCTTTCACCCTACAAAGCTTGTGTGCCCTCCAGTGGACTGCAATATAGCTGAAATTAGTTCCATTAAGAAAATAGAAGCAATATAATGTGATGTTTCCTAAAGAATAGTAATAACTGAGTGACCAAGGCACTAATTTCACAAAGAATTACTTTACTTGGAATAAGAAAAAAATTAGATTTGAATACCTCCACAAATACTACCTTTGTGACGTAGAATTTTTAGGGTTCTGATTCCTCATAATAAGTAGGTTAAAGTGGAAGACTTTAAAGGTATCTTCTAGTTTTAAAGCTATCTTGTTTTGGTAACCTCTCTGGTCTTATTCTTGAACTCACTGGCTTGGGGGGTTAAGTCTTTCCTCTCAACATTCTAGGAATGATTTCAATAGGAAGAAGAGGGATAGTAAATGAAAATTGATGGATTTTTAGCAGAAGTTCAAAGTGATTTGCCAAATTAGGAAGGTAATGAAGACAAGAAAGAAGAGGTGTCTTGGAATTATCCACAGATGTGTTATCCATTTTACTGATTGTGATACAACCAAAGATGTGTTCTTATTTCACTAACATTTCAAGGAACAGAGTACTTTCTTAAATTATAATAATTTGGGTTTCAGGATAAGAAATATTCCTCTTAGATTATATTGTAGATACTACCACAAAGATAAAATACAAACTCTCCAATTACCAAGGAAAGTAATCATTCCTATTATTTATCCTTTACATAGCATGGAGTAGTGAAAAGAACACCAATAGAATTAGGGTAATTGGTGTGCATTCATACTAGGTTGCTTATTACTTTCATGACCTTTGTAAAGTCACAAACTCTAGATCACTGACTCCTCTTCAATAAAATAAGTATATTAGCACTGATAATAACTAAGTTCCCTTTTGACTCTTTTTACTGTGATCCTTTGTAAAAGTGTTTTCCAAATCAAGACACCAACATTACTAAATCATTAAGCCTACTCATTCATCTAACACAAGTAGATCAGAAGCATAAAAATATCAATGTACTTTGTACCCTATGAATTCTGGTTGTTAAAGAAGTAATGAACTGGGAAACAGGACACAACTTTGAGGATAATTTATACAGCTGTTATTCATTTCTATTCTGTTGTCAAAAAGTAATAATATAACAATCATATTCTATCCAATTTAACAAACATTTGTAAAGTAGTTGTTTCTGATAGACCTTGAATAGTGAAAACTATACTGCTATTCAAAGAATAAAGCAATACTCATCCATGGGAAGTTCATATGTTTTTCCAATAATAATGAAAGACCCATGCTGATAAATTCATTCTTGCTTCCTTACTCTTGAGACCAAACCCACACTTTTGTAAACATCTGGTTAGAAACCAGGAACTAGAGTGTGGCCCTTGAACAGAGCAGGCTTCCTCACCCTTTGGTGAGTCAAGGACACATTTACCATTTTGACAAAACCTATTGGGAACTAACAAGAATAATATTTTTAAATGAATAAAATAAAGCACATAAAATTACAAAGGAAACCAATTGTATTGAAGTATAGGTATCAATTGTTTTGTTTTGTTTTTTAAATTCACATTCTCTAGGTTAACAGAAAGAATTATAAAAGAGTGAGAAGGGAAATCTTATAATGATACATAGAAATCAAAACCATCCCTTGTTTTAGTCCAAGTATCCTACTTTAAGTAAAAAATTAAATCAGAACTTGAAGAATAATTACTGAAGAAGAATTGTTGAAGAATAATACTATGATGGAATACATTTGTGGCATAAAAATGACAAGCAAGATTGTCATACACACCAAAAAAATCCTGGGAGGGCATATGAAAGTAATGAAAAGTGAAGTGAGCAGAAACAAGAGAACGTTGTCCACAGTAACAACAATATACAATGATCAGCTGTAAATGACAATTATTATCAACAAGGCCATGATTCAAGACAACTCCAAGGGACTCATGATGAAAAAGGCTATCCACTGCTAAAGAAGGAACTGATAGAATATGAATGCAGATTGAAGCTTACCACTTTTCACTTCATTTTCTCCATGAATTTTTCTCTAATACAATCAATATGTCTCTCCTTTAACAAATGATGAACATGTAAATGTGTATTAAATGATAATAGTAAGTGATTAATAACTATGAGTTTTCTATATGAGTGAATATCAGTCAGGACAACAGGTTGTCCTCTATTTTTTTTTCCCCATTGGAAGTAGTGAGGTCAAAATTTTTGGGTAGGCAGAGATCTCATTTGGGATTTTCTTCAGATTCAAAAAAATTCCAAATAGGAAATTGCAAAGGATCTTATCACTTATGTTATCACTGGAGTTGTCACTGAACTACCTCTATGACTGGGAGATATATTTGGTAAACCTTCTTTTGTTCATCATTCAATAATCATAACCAGAAGACTTTTGACCCAAATTATCTTTTCATATCATTCAAAAATCAATTATAATTTTATCATATCCATAAATAATACTGCCTTTAAATCTCATCTTTAAAGTTCTATTTTACTGCATAAAATCACTGTTTTACTATTCCACAGCAGTTCACAGAATAACTGATTTTTCTCTGATCCATCAGCAAAGTTATAGACCACAAATATATAATCTGATATAGAATTTTTTCAAGAGCCTATCATTTTCCTTCTTAATTTTTTTCTAAAATTTGAGAGTATCATGTAAATTATTTTCACCAATCTAATTTAAATATAAAAACTTGGTATATATAATGGTATATTTAAAATATTTTCTTCAGCCATTTCAGTATCATTATTATTCTTGTTATCATTTTTGTTGTTATATAGCATATAACTTTTTTCCTGTTAATCATTGAGAATCTTCCATTTTCATGGAATTTTTTTTAAGAATCAGTTGTTTAGAATCCCAGAATTGTGTTACCTGCTGTATGACCCTCTTCCATATACTTATTCTAATCCAGTGGCTCTTTTCCTCTTTGGTTTCTTACTTTCATTTCCACTTCCTAACATTGAAAGTTGTAGAATTTGAATTCAAATGAGAGTGTCACAATTTTCACTGATGTAAAAGAGTTTATTATAGACATTTTCATAAAGAGTCACATGATCATATATCTGGAGATGTGTTTTTAGCATAACTCTCTAGTTTAATCAGTTTCTACAAAATATTAAATGGACTAGATATATAATATTCTAATCTACATCAACATAGACAGTAGAGAATCACATCAAAAAAGAATGGAAAAACCTTTGGGAATAAAATTCCTATTAAAAAGTTTACCATCCTAAAACTCCCTTGCCTCTGGAACCATATCTAGTCTTTCTTATATAGTATTGTAACCAGTGTAAACAATTAGTCAGACAGTTTAATTTTAAAAGTGGTTACCAAACTAAAATCTCCAAAAGGTTCTTCAGATTCCTCTGAGACAAGATAACAAGAGCAACAGATTCCAGAATGACTCAAATGAGAAACAAACAAGAAAAAAGTGGGTCAACATTAAAAAGGAAAACAATTTTAATGAAGACACCCCAAAGAACACACAATTTAAAACATATGACAAAAGTTCTTCCAAATAAAATTTCTAAAACAAGAGAGATATAAAATATATCTCTGAAAACTAAAATGACATATAAAAATGGGGAAAATTGGGAAAAAAGAAAACAACATTGCAAAAACATATTCATTTTTTGGAAGTCAAAAAGACCTTGAAATATAATATATTATTTGTAAATAATTTAAACACATAAATTTCTTAGTAAAATCATCCAAAAGAAAGTTCTTTAAAACAGTACATGACTATATCACACACACACACACACACACATACACACAAGTAAGATAAATGGAGAAACAGTAGTAAACTTGAAAAAAAAACTGAAAATGAAATTACAAAAATAAAAAACTGAAAAATGTGAATTCACAAAAATGGAGAAAATTAAAAGGAATCATCTGAATTTAGTAAGAAAAATAACATTTCACAAAACTAAGAATTTAAATACAAGTCGTGATTTCCTTCAATAATGCTTATGTTTATAGATGTATAAAAACTAGACAAGTGTGGTTTCACATCCCTGCAGTTCCTGCTACTGGCTGATGGATATTTGATTTTTAGATTTCTTAGATGAAAGATGGCCTTGGATGTTTATACCTCTTTCCACAGTTATTGGGTGAATGAAGTATTTATTAAGTGTTTAATTTGTATATATGTGTTGGAAGCATTATAGTTCCCACTGTTCAATGAGTTTCTCAAAATAGATATTCAACATAAATATGCAAGATAAAATCATAAAAGAAATTTGAACATTGAAGGAGATATCTTTCACAACTATGGCTAAGGAGTTGTAAATAAAATAAGAAAGAAGATATCCTTAATAATTAAGTAGTTTTGGTTACATAAAACAAAAGCTTTTGAAAAAAATCAATATAGCTGTTATACAGATAACTACGATTTTAGAAAAAAAATGAATTGCATCAAATATCTAAACTACCAAGGGACCTGACACAAATATACAAAATCAAGAACAGTTCTTCCATGTTCAAAAGGATATGAGCATACCAATACTAAGAAAGAATTGCAAACTAGCAAAAAATATTTCTTCCAAATTACTAATAATAAAATAATTAAATGTTAAAAGTTCTGATAATTTCCTCATACTAGGAAAATTAACAAAGATATCAAATTAATTGAAAGAGCCAATATTGGAGGAGCTATTAGAAAGCAGACAAACTCATTTTACTGTTGGAGTTCAGAATTTTTCCAAACTTTCTGGAATATCATTTGTAATTTTTTTAGGAAAATCATTAAACCTTTTATGTCATTTATACCAGAGATGCCTATGATAAGTGTCATCCTTGGGTAGTTAAAGAAAAAAATGAAAAAAAATTGTGTATATTCTGAGATATTCATTGCAATTATTTTTATAGGAGCAAAAATTATAAACAAGTTGGAGGTTCATCTACTTTGGAAAGGCTAAACAAAATATTACATGCATATAATGGGAAGTTATATCTTAAGAAAAATGAAATATTAGGCAATCAGAATAATCTAGGAACAATTATATGAACTGATGCAGATTGAAATAAACAATCATTTGTTAAGTGTCTCCAACTGAATCTCCAAACTCCAATGGGAAGATGAATGTCATTTAATGATGAACTTTCTCACATCTGATCAAACACTTCACATTCCAGTGATTATTAAATCTGTAAGTCATCATCCAATTCTTATATACTATACCTCATGGCAAAATTCCTCATTTCTGTTCCTCCTTAATTCGTTTGGTCAAATAAAAATCTCCCCTTGACAAAGTTTCAAACAAACTCTACCAACCCAATCCTTCCACTGCGTTCTCTGGAACATCCATTTCATAGACAACTTCCTTTCAACCTAAATTGCTTCCTCATCCATTCCTTCAATCCACTAGTTCTTGCTGTAACCTGACTTTCTGCTGACCCAGCCTCCCTGGACAACCTTTCTCATCAATTACTGCAACTTTACTCAGCTCTTTAGTTGAGGCAGGGGAACTAGAATACTTCATGCTCCCCATTGCCATTTCCAAGTTCTCCTTGCATCTCCAGCACTGAGTAGTCTTTTTGATGTTTATGTCATTCATATCCACCACTCAATCAAAATTCTGAAGCTATCACCTCTAAACCCCTATATCTCTCCTGTTCCTTCCTCAGTGAGTTTATTTGGTTCATCATTTTTCTCTCCTCCACAATTTCTGTCTTCCTACTATGAAAGAGCACCAGTATTTTTGTCTTTGTTTTCCATTAATTAAAATAAATATAAACAGAAATTATGTTAATTATATTCATCTAGTTTTCAGGATTTGGCATTTTAGAACTGAAATCAGCTTCAGACACACACATCAAACAATCAATATGTACTAATGAAAATGGGAATGTCAAAAGAAAAATAAATTTTATGTAAAATATGAGTAAATGTCTTTCCAAATAATTGATGATAATTACTACAGATATTATTCATATTGGATTTTTATTACATTGATCCATTTTTTAGTTTTAATAATTGTCTGCTTGAGTATTAAGTGATGATGTAGCAAACAAAAATGTTTTTAAATATTTTAAAATTAAATGATTAGGAAACATGACAGTGAACAGAGGACTTTAATACAGAAGTTTTGATTTGGGAAGGCTTAGTTTCAAATCCTGCCTTTGATAGCTACTCATATTATAAAATGAAATTAGTCAATTAACCTTTCAGTAACTCCAGACAGTTCAACTACTTTAAATTAAAGTTGTCAAATTGCACAGACAGAGGGTATTTATTACTGTCCTAGGTATTCTCCAGCCCTAAATAAAGGAGCAGGGAAGAGAAGAGATGGAATGGAAAGTGAAAGAGGAAGGAAAAGAGAAAGAGAAAAAGGAATTAAAAAGACAAAGGAAAGAAACAGGAAGGAAAGTTATTTTTGGATCTAGTTTGTTCATGGTTAATTGAGAAAAAATGTATGAATTATTGTTACCTGAGGGGTATCCCTCAGGTATCCAATGGTATCCTATTGGAATACTTCATATTAATGAGTTTATAGTTGTGACATTTTTTCCTGATGCTTCTTAAAAACAAACAAACAAAAAAACTTACCTTCTGTCTTAGAATCAATACTAATATTGGTTCCAAGACACAGCATCAGTAAAGATGCAACAATGTGTTTGAGTAATTTGTCCAGGGTCACACAGCTATATAATTCCTATTGAGGAATAACTTCCTAAGTAACTCAATTGCTCAGTTTTTCCTATTTTATGATGCTTCTCTCAATATTAAGCTACAAAGAAAAAAGGGGGAAAAACAAGAATATATTTCCCTCTTTCTTTATATCTATCTAATCCCTATCCCCCCCCCCCAACCCCCTCAGGATGTCTCCTATCATCAGGAAATGCAGAAACTTTTAAGCTTTTGACTTTGCACTAGCAGATTGATTCCATGCTCAGCTATCCCAGTAACAACAGCCTCTAATTCTAATGGTGCCAAGTCAAACAATACCATGTTAGTTCAATATCATCTAGGATGTATTTCTAGGCAAGAGAGAAAAAAATCAACACCACAATTAATCTGGTAAAGAGACAGAAGAATCATGAATAGAATCTAGTTAGTTATGATGTGATGTGAAAAAAAATTTAGCTATTATTTGCTAAACTCTGTATGTGCCCTAACCCCCAACAAGAAGGGTGGATGTCTTTTTTGCTTGGGAGTGTCATATTGACATGGGCGTTGTACCCCCAGAAACTCAGGCCTACTATTATTAGGGAAATTCCTTTGCTCCCTTACATCCTCATAACTACTAACCCCAAACATCTAATAACACCTATAAAATGCTGAGAGGATTACCCTCTTTAATCCTCTTTTAGATTTAAGATGGACAGAGAGATGTACCTCCAGGCTATACCTCAATACTATTGCTCTGTATCTTAGACATCTGTCTGTTCCTTAAAACTAAAGCATCTTTTATGAGGGTCATTCCCTATGCCTCCAGGAAGACCCTGTCAGATGAACGAACCCCTGACCAAATGCCTGAGTGTTTACCACTCCAGAGTCAGGTCCTCATCATGACACAGCATCTGTTGTAAAGACTATAAAATCCCTACAATTGATGTCATCAGGGGGACAACTTTTCCAACCATTCTGTCCTCCCAGGGTGACAGCCTTTCCATCTTTATTGTTCCACCTATACTAACCTCCTGGCCATTCTCAACATTACTTTCTCAATTAATAAATTTCTCTTTTTATTTTTAAGCTAACTTTTGGAGTCTCGCATTCTTGTAGAAAGGTATCCTTCCCAAATCCAACAGGTGTGCCTCTTCAACCCCACAGCAATATCTACATTTCCTCAAATATGGGTACAGATTTCCTCTGCTATTAATTCATCCTTAATTATATATATATATATAGATATATAGATATAGATATATAGATATGTAAAATGCTTAATTCATCCAACAAGAGTCCATCCTTCTGACTTTTAGTCCCCAATCATTTTGGAAAAAGTCTCTGTTCCTTGAGAACTAGAAGAGGAACTCTCTTTGTCCTCAGCAAGGGAACAGTGAATACATCTCTCTCCACTGGAGATGTTCTTCAGGTAAAGATCTAAGCTATGACATTTTGCCAAGTTTAATGGGCAATTCATTGAATTGGTGGGTGATTCTATCATCACATTACATGTAAATATGTATATAATATGATCTTTTAAATGAGGTACATATGTGTTCTTCATTTAAATAACCAGAGTTTTTAAGAGAAGCATGATTTATCTCCCTACCAATTAGACAGCTTTTATTAAGCACCTCTTTTATGTCAGACAATATGATAGATGCTGCCAATAAAAAAGGAAAAAATAACATTTCCCTCCTTTTAGAATCTTATATTCCAGAATAATAAGATACTTAGTATTGTTGCTTTTTTAAAAAGAAGTCAACTCATAGACCTTTGCTATAAAACATCCTTGGATAATTACCGAAACAAAGTTTAAAGACTATGTGGAGTTCTCTATTTTTAACAATAAAAAAGAACCTATGATGGAAATCATTTTCCCAGTCCATCTTAGTATAGAGAAAGAAATATATATATATATATATATATATATATATATATATATATATATATATATATATATATGTTCAATGGTGGCATAACAGAGTAGGTAAGACTCATAGGTCAAAAGCTAAAAGAAGAAAATTAAGAGTCCAGAGGCAGAGTCAAAATGGAGGCTTAGAGGCAGCAAACATTCAGACCACTGAAAACCCTTTAGTGATTACAAGAAAATTTCTTTAGTTATTACAAACTAAATCCTTCCAGGGGACTGAAAATCAAACCTAATAAGAAGACAGAGCCAAGTAACCCTCATGCTGGACTCAATGTAAAAGGTATGCCCCTGAAAGCCAGAATTTGAGAACACTTCGGGTTATGGGGAAGGAAGAAGGAAGGTCCTAGGACCCCTCCCCCGCCTAGAGCACTAGCCTCCAGCAGCAGCTGGAACCTCTGGGTGGGCAAAAGCTCTGGTCTAGAGGGAGTACCTTGAGGGCAAAGCTGTGTCAGGATCAGAGCGTCTAACACAGGCAGTGGGGAAGCAGATAGAGAAGAAACACAGTGCAGAATGGGTAGCAGTTGCAGCAGAAGAGACACTCCATATTGCCTCCCCCCCCCTTTCCTGAGGTTTTGAACTCAGGGCACATCCAGCAACCCAGCTGGAATTAATTTAATCCAATCAAAGTCTTCAGAGGTCAGGGAAGATCAAGCTCCAAAACCCCTCCCCCATAGACTACACTGATTTACTGGCAAAACTCCAAAGGTGAAGGCTGAAAGAAAAGCCCCAAACCACAAAAAAAATGAGAGGAGAAAGATCTCAGGCAACCGAAGGGAGTAAAGAAGGGGTATATATGAGCAAACAACAGAAAAAAGAAAAAAGAAATTATAATTTACAGCTTCTATACAGGCAATGAACAAAGAGCAAAAAGAACAATGAAGGATGAAGGAACATCAAACAAAAAAACAAAACAGAAAACCCAGCAAATTGGATACAGGCTCTGGAAGAACTCAAAATACATTTCAAAACACAATTAAGAGAGGCTGAAGACAACTGGGAAAAGGACTTAAAAACTAAGATAAGTCATCTGGAAACCGAGGCAATTGAACTAAAACAAGAAAATAGTGTCTTGAAAGCCCAAATCAACCAGTTTGAAAATGAGGCAAAGGAGATGAAAGATGAGGCAAAGAGGATGAAAGATGACCTCCAAAGAAAATCAGACCAGAAGGAGAAGGAAGACAAAAAAACCAGGGATGAAATCCTGTCTTTAAGAACCAGAATACAACAACTAGAGTCAAGTGACTTCACAAGGCAGCAGGGCACTATAAAACAAAACCAAAATGATGAAAAAATTGAGGAAAATATGAAGCATCTCATTCACAAAACAGAAGATTTAGAAAATCATTCCAGGAGAGACAACTTAAGAATCATTGGTTTTCCAGAAGTCCATGACAAAAGAAAAAAGCCTCGATAATATACTACAGGAAATTATTCAAGAAAACTGCCCCGATATTCTAGAACAAGAGGGAAAAGTGGATATGGAAAGAATACACATATTACCTCCTGTACTTAATCCCCAATTGACAACACCCAGGAATGTTATAGCCAAATTCAAGAACTATCAGACCAAGGAAAAAAAATATTATAAGCAGCTGAGAAGTCATCCAGATACTATGGAACCACAGTGAGGATAACAGAGGATCTGGCTGTATCTACCATGAAGGACCAAAAGACATGGAATATGATATTCCGGAAATCAAGGGAACTAGGTTTACAACCAAGAATCAACTACCCAGCAAAACTGACTATGTTCTCACAAGGGAAAGTATGGTCATTTGACAAAATAGAATAATTCCAAGCATTTGTAAAGAAAAGACCAGACCTGAAGAGAAAGTTTGGTTCCCACGCACAGAACTCAAGAGAATCATGAAAACTTAATTAAAAAGGATGGGGATGGGGGAGAAAAACAAAACAAAACAAAAAATTGAAAAAAAAAACTTTTTAAGAGACCCAATAAGTTAAAATGATATGAATCCCTATAAGAAAAGAGGTCATTGATAACTCTTAAAAATTGTTATTATCACCTGGGCATCTAGAAAAATTACACTTAGATGGAACAGTGACAAACAGTATAGGATGAAATGCCAAAACATAAATATGTATATAGATATATGTATGCATAAATACATATACATACATATATATATATATATATATATACACAACTAGAGCTAAAAACGGTTAATACTAAAAGAAATGGGAAAAGAAACAAAAGGTGGTAAATTTATATGACACAAAGAACATCAGGGCAAGAGGGGGGGAGAACATCAATACACTGGAAGGGTAAAGATATTGAAGATAGGAAATACTCAGCTCTTATGTGCATTGAAATTGACTAAAAGAGGGAAGAACAATTGAATCCATTGGGACAGAGAATTGATTGGCTCCCTATAGGGAAGTAGAAGGGTAACAAACAGACTGGTGGGGAGGGAAGCAATACAAGGGAGGGAGAGGGTAGGGGGTAGTTTAAAAAAGACTGTAAAGAAAATAAGGGGGGAATAAGAAGGTAGGGGGATAGAAAGGGAATTAAAAAAAGGGAGACTAATTAAAAATAAAACATTGGTGTAGAAGGAAATAGTGAAAGAAGAAAAGGCAGGACTAGGAGTAGAAATCAAAATTCTGGGAAATACATAGGGAAATACATCTCTGAATGAGAATGGAATGAACTCACACATAAAACGCAAGCAAATAGCAGAGTGGATTAGAATCCAAACCCTACCATATGCTGTCTACAAGAAACACACATGAGGAAGACAGACACACATAGGGTAAAAGTAAGATGATGGAGCCATATCTATTGGGCATCAACTGATAAAAAGAAGGCAGAAGTCACAGTCATGATATCTGACAAAAGCAAAGTAAAAAACAGATCTAGTTAAAAGAGATAGGGAAGGTAATTACATCCTGATAAAAGGCAGTATAGACAATGACGAAATAGCAGTACTCAGACAAATGGCATAGCATCCAAATTGCTAAAGGCGAAACTAGTGGAGCTCAAGGATGAAATAGATAGAAAAACTATACTAGTGGGAGACCTATCCAAAATAGATAAATCAAAACAAAAAATAAATAAGAAAGAGATAAGAGAAGTGAATGAAACCTTAGAAAAATTAGAGTTAGTAGATATATGGAGAAAAGTAAATATGGACAAAAGAGAATACACTTTCATTTCACCAGCACATGGTACATTCACAAAGATTGACCATGTATTAGGGCATAAAAACATTGCAAACAAGTGCAAAAGAGCAGAAATAATAAATGAAACCTGCTCAAATCACAATGCAATGAAAATAATAATTAGTAAGGGAACATGGAGAAGAAAATTAAAAAAAATTAATTGGAAATTAAACAACACACTTTTCCAAAATCTTTTAAAGAACAAATCACAGAAACAATCAATAACTTCTTGAAAAAAATGACAATGATGAGACATCTTTCAAAATCTTTGCGATGCAGCCAAGGCAGTAGTACACAGGGGAAAATTCATATCCATCAGTTCATATATTAATAAATTAAGAAGGGCAGAGGTCAATTAATTGGGCATGCAAATTAAAAAGCTAGAAAGTAAACAAATTAGAAATCCTCAGATGAAGACAAAATTAGAGATCCAAAAAATCAAAGAAGAAACTAATAAAATTGAAAGTCAAAGAACTTTTGATTTAATAAATAAGCCTAGAAGCTGTTACTTTGAAAAAACAAATAAAATAGACAAAATACTGGTCAGTCTATTTAAAAAAAGGAAAGAAGAAATCCAAATTGATAGTATCCAAGATGAAAAGGGAGACCTCACCTCTAATGAAGAGGAAATTAAGGCAATCATTAAAAATTATTATGCCCAATTATATGGCAATAAATATAGCAATGTAGGTGATATGGATGAACATTTACAAAAATATAAATTGCCTGGACTAACAGAGGAAGAAATAGACTAACTAAACAACCCCATATAAGAAAAAGAAATTGAACAAGCCATCAAAGAACTCCCTAAAAAAAATCCCCATGTCCAGATGGATTCACAAATGAATTCTATCAAACATTCAAAGAACAAATAATCCCAATATTATAGAAACTATTTGACAGAATAAGCCAAGAAAGAGTTCTATGAAATTCATTTTATGACACAAATATGATACTGATTCCAAAGCCAGGCAGGTCAAAAATAGAGAAAGAAAAGTACAGACTAATATTCCTTATGAATATAGATGCAAAAATCTTAAATAGGATACTAGCAAAAAGACTCCAGCAAGTGATCAGGAGGGTTATTCACTATGACCATGTAGCATTCATACCAGGAATGCAAGGATAGTTCAATATTAGGAAAACCATCCACATAATTGACTATATTAACAAGCAAACTGACAAAAATCACATGATTATCTCAACAGATGCAGAAAAAGTCTTCAATAAAATACAACACTTATTTCTATTGAAAACACTAGAAAAAATAAAGAGATGTGAAAGAGGTATATAATTGGAGAAGAAAAAAGGGAGAGATAGAAATTTTCTCAAACAAAATTGGCATTCAAGAAAAAGCTATTACTATAGAGGGGAAAATGCAAGCATTTCTGGTGGACAGCACTTGAACTATACTCTCATTGGAATTGGTTCAGAGAAGGAAGAATATGTATACATAATCAGTTGTTATAGAAATCTATCTTACCCAACAAAAAAGTACAAGAGGAAGGGAATAAAAAGGGAGTCAAGACAAAAGAAGAGAAATTAATTAAGGAAGACAGTTGTCAGAAGCAAAAGAGTATGTTAAAAAAGAGCAAGGTATAAAGTGAAGGATAAATGGAACAAAATATGATAGAGGTAAATACATAGTTGAATGGGAATGGTATTAACTCCCAGATAAAACAGAAGTGAATAACAGTGATTAAAAACCAGAATCAAATAATATTTTGTATGTAAAATAAATACTTGAAACAGAAAAAATATACATGTAAAGAGTTAAAATAAGGGGATGAAGCAGAATCTATTATTCTTCAGTTGAAGTAAAAAAAGGCAGAGGTAGCAATCTGATCTCAGAGAAAGAAAGAGTGAAAAATAGACCAAATTAAAAGATATATCCAGGGTCACAATATTTTACTAAAACACACCAGAGATAATGAAGTAATAGAAATAAATTTTAGCAAGTTTCATTGAGAAATGATTAATTTTTCAAATATATATGAAATTGAGTCAGGATTAAAGCAATTCCCCACTTTGGTAAAGTTGTTAATTATTTTAACTATTTTAATTGACTTTTCTAGGATACTCATGGCATAGGAAACAGCACTCCCCTTCCACACAGAGACCCCAGAGACCCAAGAGGCACTTTCCTAACCTCTAGTCTCCTGAGGACTCCAAATAGGGATGTTGTAGTGTTTGCTCACTCCCAGTTTCTATCACTATTGCCAAACCCAGATTTATTCTGGAGGTTGAAGACAAGAGAATTACCTTTTTAATTAATATGGGACCTACGTATTCTATTCTTCAAATTCACAATGGCCCTACATTCCATTACCAGCATAAGGTAATTAGAGTTGGCGGAAAGACACTCAGCTGGAGAGAAACAGAGCCCCTAACCTGTGCCCATTGTAAATTTTAAAATTACTCCTCCCTACTTAGAACATACTTTAGGAGATTTGATTTAGCTACCTCCTGATTATAACAATGGATATATTTGGTCTAACAGAATCAGGAATGCCTTGTGAACTCTAAATTGCTCTACCCTACTTAGTCTAACAAGGTCAGGGATGTCTGTACCCATAATTAAGGATTAAGTATCTAGGAGGATGACCTTTGATAGACATGTGCAGAAAAAGCTGACAGACCCCTGGACTGTCACAAGTCAAGTTAAGCTACCATTGGTACAGATAAGATGAAGGAAAATGACGTAAAACCATCTATATAGGGCATGTCCCTTCCTTTCTTCAGTCTTTTTCCCTGGAGAGGTGGCTCTGGCTGATCACTTCCTGTGAGCAGGCTGGGCATCAGTTTGATCCTGGAACTCGAGCCTGGAGGAGCTCCCTCCGACAGCTTCTTTGAGACAGTCACATGGTGAGTGATAAGACTGACTTCCCTTTCCTTTGACTCTCAGGGGAGGCCCCCTTTGGCCAAGGCCTTTAACTCTTGCCTGACTCAGCCTGAGCCAGAGCAGTTTAAATTAATTCTTTCCTTCTCTCTCTCTCTTCTCCTTAATTTCTTTCCTCTATATTAATTAAAATCACCATAATTTCCAGCTGACTTGGGTATTTTATTATTTAGGATTTTCCCTGGCTACTAATAATTAATTTAGATATTAAGTCACAACTATAAAATTATCCTTACACCATGAAGACAGATTACTTCAGCATATATTCCTCATTATTCCTTCTTCCCCATCTCCTTTACTGGGCAGGGATATTATGAGGTGTAGCAGTCCACACCTATATAGGGACAAGGGAAACAGAATATAAAGATTGTCTTAGAAGAGAGCATGCTCAGTTTTGCACATGGCTGGGAAAGCCTCTGACCCTTGACCCCAGCTTCCCCCAGGTGAAGCAGGAAAACAGGTTTCTTTGTGCTCACCTGGCTAAGAGAAACCACACCTATACCTTGTTGTAATTAACTATTACCCAATGGCAATATACTATGTAAGTCATCAATATGTATTGTGCATATTAGCATATCAAAGACATTAAAAGCAAGGGCCACAGCAAGCTTCGCCCTCTCTTCCTCTCTTGGATCTCAGCTCTCACTGATGTCTGTCCTTGCTGGAGCTTGGCCTCTAGCCAAGCTCCATCTTTAATTCCTTTCCTTATCTACCTCTCCCACCTGGGACCTGGCTTTTGGCCAAGCACTCTCTTTTCTCTATCTTGTCTCCAACCTGTGTGGTATTAATTGTGGATCTCAGGATGGATCATGCCTCTGCGACATCCTAAAGATCGGGGTTATGCTATGGCCCTATTATAATGAATAAGGCCTGGTTTCTGACTCATATCTGCCACCTCATATCTATAACTTGGCTCCACCACGCCCCTCATGGTATCCAAAACTTCTATCCTTTTTCTATCTTCCTACCTTGAGGCTTCTCGCGGGTTCGGGGAGCCTCATGAGGAAGCTAGGCTCCCAATTTTCCTTTATCTCAATTCTAACTTCCCTAACCACTCCCTTGCAAATGCCTCCAACAATATCATCAGAAATCTGGGAGGAAGTACCTTCCACTGTCTGGGATCAAGGCATATCAAGAAGAGTCATTCATGCAAATCCAGTCATGATAAACCTCAAGCCTGATTCTCCTTATCTACACAGGAAGCAATATCCTATTTCCCCAGAGGCCAGGAAAGGATTGCAACCTCTTATTGATAAATTCCTAGCCCATGGACTCTTGGAGAATTGTTACTCACATTGCAATTCTCCCCTTATCCCAGTGAAAAAAATGAAAAAACAAATGGGACTTGGCGTATGGTCCAAGACCTTAGGCGTATTAATGAAGCAATAATTTCTGTTCATTCCATTTTCCCTAACCCATATACAATTCTAACTAAAATACTAGGAAATTCTCAATGGTTTTCTGCCATTGACTTGAAAGTTGCTTTCTTTTGCATACCTTTGCACCCAGAATATGGATATCTTTTTGAGTTTGAGTCAAACCCCCAACTCCACTAGGTCCCATGCGATGTACTCCCCTAGGACCTAAGGGACAGTCCACACAACTTTGGGGCTACCTTCAACAAAGATCTCAGAACCCTAAAACTCACAAACAGCTCAATCTTACAATATGTTGATGACATTTTGATATCTAGTCCATCTGAGGCTGCTTGTACCATAGACACAATTTCCACTCTAAAATTCCTAGTTGAACAGGGTAACAAAGTTTCTGCCTCTAAAGCCCAACTTGTCTATGAATCTGTAACTTACTTGAGACACAACCTAACCCCAAATTCCTACTCTATGACCACAGATAGGAAACAGTCTATCCTATCCAAAAAGACAACTCCAAACTTTTCTGGTTATGGCAGGATTTTGCCACATTTGGATTCCTAATTTTGAGATCATTGCAAAACTACCCTATGAAGCTACAAAAGGGTCTGGTTCAGAACCCCTAAATTGGGGGGGGAAGACCAAAAATGAGACTTTACACTTTTAAAAACCAGGCTCTCTTCTGCCCCCTCCTTAGGGATTCCAGCCTTGAAAAGTCATTTTTTTTGTGTTTGTTGATGAGAGAAAGCAGTTCACCCTAGGAGTTTTAGCTCAGTACCTAGGACCTATTCTGTGTCCAGTGGCCTATTTTTCTAAATAGCTAGATTCAGTTAGCAAAGGGTGGCCACCATGGTTAAGAGCAGTCTCTACCATGGTTCCCATGGCAGAAGAAGCATTTAAACTAACTCTGGGCCAACCCCTAGAAATTCTGACCTCCATAGGGCCCTTAGCATTCTGGAGACTAGAGGCCACAGATGGATCACAGGGGGCCATCTCCCAAATTACCAAGCTCTTTTGCTAGTCACACCTGACCTCACCCTATAAAGATATGCAGGGCACTGAATGTAGCTACCCTTATTCCTCTTCTAAGAGACCTCATCCCCCATGATTGTGAGGAGTTGATAGACCACACCTTTTCAAGCTGACCAGACCTCAAAGATTCTCCTCTCCCTGAGGCAGAGATGGACTGGTTTACCGATGGCTCTTCCTTTATAGAAGATGGGATGAAGAAAGCAGGTTACTCAGTAGTGTCACAGATAGCCATAATTGAGGCAAAGGGACTTCCCCCTGGGACTTCAGCACAAAAAGCAGAGCTGATTGCCCTCACAAGAGAATTGCAGCTAGCTGAAGGGAAAAATGTAAATATATGCCCTGATTCAAAATATACCTTTCATGTTTAAATGCTCATGGGTCCAAATGGAAAGAAGGGGTTTATTAACTTCTAAAAACTCTCCCTTGAAACACAGGGAGGTAATCCTGAGATTACTTGAGGCAGTCATTTTACCTAGCAAAATTTCTGCCATCCACTGCCAAGGACATCAAGGTCTAGATTGCAACATAGCCTGAGGGAATCATAGGGCAGACCTAGCTGCCAAAGAGGCTGCATAAGACATTTCTTTGATTGCTCTGACCCTAACTCCACTGCACCCCACAGTATCAATGGACATTTCTCTCTTATATACTAAGGAGGAACTTGAACAGGTAGAACTCCAAGTATTTACCCTTGAAGACAGCCGGTGGTGGCATTCTCCTCTGGACCACTACTCCTCCCAAGGAATTTAGTGAGGAAATTGGTTATGGGTTTCCATAACTTCACACACCTGGGCAGAGAGGCACTAACTACTTTGATAAGAACACTTTTCACAGGCAAAGGCATCTCTAAAACCATTTGGGAGTTCTGAAGATCCTGCACCCAAAATAACAGCACTGGAGCTCTTAGACCATCTCTCCTTCTTAAGCTCATCCAGAGGAGAGGGGAATCACCTGGTGAGGATTGGCAAATAGATTTCACCCACCTGCCACCTTGCAAAAGGTACAAGATCTTTTTAGCCTTTGTTGACACCTTTACAGGTTGACCTGAAGCATTTCCCTCCAGATCAGAGAAAGCACAAAAGCCTTATTTAAAGAAATCATCCCAAGGTTTGGCCACCTAAAAACTCTTCAGAGTGATAATGGCCCCTCCTTTATTTTACAAATCTCACAGATGATTTCCAAGGCATTGGGCATTACTTATCATTTACACTCAGCCTGGCATCCCCAATCTTGGCAACTGTCCACAGTCACACAGGCTTTTGAAATGTGTGTAGGCCCAATTTCTCTGAAACTTCTCTGACACCTCCAAATGCCTTCTTTTTCCCAAATTTTTGAAAAAATAGACTGGAAATCCTGACTGGCTCTTTCCAAAATGGATCAGGATATTGATACAATATTTTTGTCCATTCAAAATACATGCTTAATTTGCAAATTATATACATTTGCATACTGAGTTCAAAAGCCACTGATGTAAAATATTCATAAATGCAAATTAGCCATGAGCAGTCTAACCAAGGTATCCTGCCTAAGTGAAGCATGGCTTGACTTTTTCTCATAATTATTCCATGTTGTCATCATCAGGATAAATATATGGTAAGTGAAGTGATGGAGTGTGGGAAGATTTTGGGGTGGAGATGGAAAGGAGAATAAATCCAATGCCAAATGAGTTTATTTTTTTCTAGTCCACCCCTAGTCATTACTTTATCTAACTCTCATAAACAACCCCTGAGCTGGCATGGACTGAGTTGTTTAAGCAGAGCTTGGCAATTGTACAAAATAGAGTATGAGATTCTTCATAATAATAGTAATAACTTCCATTTGCTTTAATGAAGCACAACCATTTATCAAGAGGTTTTCACATAGCAACCCTCTGAAGAAGGCTTTCTTAATATTTTAATTTTATATTCTAACATATACTTACTTGATCTCATTTGTGTAGGTATTCTCTATAGTGGAAGAGACTGTAATCTTTCCCCATGTTATATATGCAGTTTGAAGGGGTGGGGTCTTCTCATAAATCTTTAGCAAAGCAGACACAAAAGAGGGATTTTTCTAGTTCTTTTAATTTTTATAGATGCCAGTGTAACACTGAAGTTTTATTTTTCTTTACATTCACTATATGACTAACCCACTTCCTTTTCCTTGCTTATATGTTCCTGATGACATCTATGTTTTACTGATGATGTAATTTACTCATGGTCATAACAAGTAAACAATGGAGCTCGAATTCAAACCAAAGTCTTATTGTTTCAAGTTCAGTGCTCATCTTACTAAAAGGGACAACATGCTTTCTTCTAGGTATACATGTAAACACTTATTTGTATGCATTTTAATATTTTTAACATGGTTCTATTATTAAGATTTGAATGGAAGAATTCATTAATTGATCATTAATCCATAGATTTAGGAGGGTACCAATTCTATTTTTCAGATGTAGAAACTTGTGCCAAATGTGAGGGAAGGGAAGAACATTAGGCAACAAAGCTGGAAACTGAGCATAAAATATTGTTATTCTAAATCTAGTATTCCTTCCTCTACATCATGAAAAAATATCTATTTATGGAGAATTATATTTTCTAGTTTTATTAGGAAGCAAGGTATAATTCTATCATATTTACAAAATTATCATGCATGTAAATCCATTGCCCTCTGAATTGAAAAACTCTTTTCTATAAACGTGAGAATTCTCAGTTTTATCTTACAAACCACATATTGCCTGGACTATAAAGTAATTCATGGGATTTTTTGCAGCAATCATTCATATGAAATCTAATCACATAAATATCTCAAAATTAATAGTAATTTTAACAAAATGATAACCTTTGAACTCATAGATTTCACATAATGGAACAGGTGATTTTGCGACAATGCTTGGGGCTTTGCCTATGATTAAGGAAAATTTATAGGTATTCTATTAGCTAGGGGGGAAACATTCTATTGTTTCCTTCCTGTAAAAGAAACAGAAAATTGGGTGGTAAAAATACTTTAAAAATAGAGGCTAAAAGTTCTTGAAATTGAGACTTATAGTTTTGTTCTATATCTTTAACAGAGTTCTTTAATGAATTAGTTGTCCATGAAAGACACACGCAAGATATGGTGATAGTTAATTCTTTAAAAATTTAAACTTATAAAGGAGACCCATTGTAGAAAAGCTATAAGAATAGAGAAGCAATTGCTTATCTGAGACCAACAGCTTTCTCTTGGCCTTGGACACAGTGACTACTTAAACTGTTATCAGTGACTGGTTATACGGATCTCACACTTGATGCTAGTATATTCATTCTAAGAACTCTGACTGAGATTTGGTAGATGCAAACATTATTTTTCCTGCATATAATTTATTTTTTTCTTCAATACAAGTAAACAGAAATTTTAAACTTTCATTTGTAAAAGTTTTGAGTTATACTCCTTTTCTCTTCCATTTTCTGAGATGGCAAGTCATTTGATAGAGATTATAAATACATAATAATGAAAGAAACACTTCCATATTAGTCATTGTTGCAAAAGAAAACTTGGACCAAAAGAAAAAAAAACAAGAATAATAAAGTTTATATATACATATTTCTATATATACACAAACACAAACACATATATGTGTATATAAATAAATAAATATATATATATATATACATGCACACACACACTTCAGTCTTCATCTGTTCTTCCCTCCCTCTCTCCCTCCCTTCCTTCCTTCCTTCCTTCTTTCTTTCTTTCTTTCTTTCTTTCTTTCTTTCTTTCTTTCTTTCTTTCTTTCTTTCTTTCTTTCTTTCTTTCTTTCTTTCTTTCTTTCTTTCTCTCTCTCTTCTCTCTCCTTCCTTTTCTTCTTTCTTTTTTCTTTCTCATAATATCTCACCTCTCTGCAGTAAGTAAAAAGGAAAAAATAAATCATAAATCAATTACTATCTCCCATGTATTTTGCTAAGCCCTTTACAAATAGTATTTTATTTGCTTTTAACGTTAATCCTAGGAGATAGGTATTATGATTACCCCGGTTTTATAGTTAAAGAAACTAAAGAAGAAAAGAACTAAATGGAAGAAACTAAGAAGAAGTCTGAGTGATTTCCCCAGGATCTCACAAAAAGTAAGTATTTCAGGACAGATTTTTTTTTTAGTTAAATATTACCTCCCTAACCTGCTCTCCCAGGTACAGTAAATGTGATATAGATTATGACAGTGCATTGATGCAAAACCTATTATGAAATTGCTCATCTCATGATAGAAGATATGTCACCCATACAATAAAAAATTCATGAAGGAAATAAAATAAGATGGCTTGCTTTGATCTGTAATCAGACTCCAACAGTTCCTTCTTCATCATGAGCCCTGTGGAGTTATTTTGGACTTCGCTTTGCTGATAATAAATTAGTCCTTTATAGTTGATTATTATACAATATTTCTGTTACTGTATACATATTGTTCACTTGGTTCTGCTCCCTTCACTTTTCATTAGTTCATATATTTTTTGAGTTTTTTTCTGTACTCATTCTGCTTATTATTTCTTATAGGTCAATATTATTCCATTAGTGCCATATATCACAGGTTTTTAAGACAATCACCAACTGGTGAAAATTCCCTCAGTTTCCAATTCTTTGCCACAAAAAAAATGCTGCCAAAATATTTTTGTGCAGGTTGGTTTCTCCCTCCATCTCTGATATCTTTGGGATACAGACCCTGTAGAAATATTGCTGTGTCAATGGATGTGCATAGCTTAATGGACCTTTGAACATTGGTCTATATTGTTCACCAGAATGGTTGTATAAGTTCAAGAGCTCAAGTCAAATTTGAACAGGTCTTCTTAACTACGTGTTCAACCTTCTATCCTTTTGAACCACATAACTTCCTCTAATAAATAAATGAGAAAATATGTTTTATTTCTGTTTTCTAAAACTAGTTTTGTTTTTGTTTTTTAATTAGACTTTGTCTTAGAATTTGATTTCCTTTAGGAATTGATGCAGAGTGAAAGGAGCATAACCAGGAGAACATTATACACAGAGATTGATACACCATGGCAAAATCAAATGCAATGGAGTTCTCTACCAGTAATAATGCAATGATCCAGAACTATTCAGAAAGACATCTGAGAAAGAATGCTATCCACATCCAGAGGAAGAGCTGTGGGAAAAGAAACACATGAGAAAAACAACTGCTTGATCACATGGGTTGATGGGGCTATGACTAGGAAGGTGGTCTCTAAAAGATCACCCTGGTACAAATATTAATAATAAAGAAATGGGTCTTGATCAGTGGCACATGTTAAAACCAGTGGAATGGCATGTCAGTTATGGAAGACGGGTGGGGAGAAGAGAAGGAAGGAACATGAGGTTTGTAACCATGGAAAATTATTCTAAATCATCTAATTAAATAAAATTAAAAAAAAGAAAAAAATAATTTGATTTCCTTCTCATAACCTTCACATGGTCTCTCTTGTAGTTGTATATATTATTTTCTTGGTACTGCTTATTATACTCTATATCAGATAATATAGAATTGCTCATGGTTTCTTGAATGCCTCTTATTTATCATTTTTTATTTAACAATGACATTCCATTACTTTCATGTATTAGAGTTATCAACCCCATTGTCCAATTGATAGACATCTGTATTATTTCTAGTTCTTGCTACCACAAAGAATGTACTATTAATATTTTGGTACATAATGGTCTTTTATTTCTATCTACTGTACATATGTCTATATATATCTATTTATCTATACATACACACCATATATATGTATGTGTATACATAAAAAATATATTTGTAATCCAGAGAAAGAAATGTGGGAGTAGAAAAACAGAAGAAAAACGTATGATTGATCACATAGTTTTATGGGTATATTGGGGATTTTTACTTTAAATGATCACTCTATTGCAAATATTAATAATATAGAAATGGGTTTTGAATAATGATACATATAGAACCCAGAGGAATTGCTTGTCATCTCCAAGAGGTAGGGGAGAGAAGATGGGAGGGAAAGACTATTAATCATGTAAGCATGGAAAAATATTCTTAATTAATTAACTAAAAAATAAAGATATATATGTACATGGGTACATATATTCCAGAGAATATATTCTCTGTACCAAAGAGTATGGTGGTTTAATTTCTCACATAATACAAAATTGATATCCACATATCTTTAAAGTTCTATTAGTATAGGATTACTGTACCTGGCTTACCATGATTCCAGCATTGTTTGTTCTCATATATTTGCTTCTCCCTAACTTGACCCTTGACCCTTGACCCTACCAGGATCACATATATACTTTTCAATTTTTAAATCACTATACCAATTATTGTTGTTATTAATATAATTATATAATATGTGCTTTTCTGCCTTTCTACTTTTACTACTCCATACCATTAAGACTTCCCACCCATTATTCTTACAACTTAGTGTCCCCAGGAAATTTGAGGCTCTTAGTATACTTTAATATTAATAAACTATTATAGGAAACAAATCTAGGGATGGATAACCAAGGAAAATGGATTAGAAACAAAGGAAAGGTTTTCTGGATCATTCACTGTTTTAATTTGTTTCTATAATTTAAAGTCAAGGAAAAGAGGAGGATTTATATTTTCTTATGTTTCTTCTACCTGAAGACCATTTTCCTTTGCCATTCCCATCTTTTTGTAAACTACAAATCACTTTCTTCCTCATTTTAGGCAGTTGCTGTATTCCCTCCCTTCCCCCACTGAAGCACTTGTATGTTAAAACATTATATTCTATCTGAGTCACATTGATTTGTTTTACTGTTAATGTCTTGAAGAAAATAGATGTAAGGGTCTTATTTACTTTGGAGCTGAATCTGAAGCCAAGTCTATAAACCATAGCAACTGGAATGTGTTAGTATAACATTAAATCTTTCTTATTTGCCATATGTGTCATCTTAACAAGAGAAGAATTGCTTTGGAGCCCCCAGTTACACCATCTCATCAAGAAGTGATGCAAAGGCATTATCAAGGACAAGAAAGGGAAATGGGCCCATTATATGGCAATAGTGTGATATAACAGCTAGAAAGTCAGCCTGAGTGTTAGTCATTGTGACATATTTAAGCAGATATTTAGGGGGCTTGGGGGAGTTGGGGATGGATCTTCTTATGGAGGCTTTATAGATAGAGAAGAGATGAATCATATATCAAGAGAATTGTAGTCAAGTTGTGATCATCATTAGTAGAAACATTATATATATCCCACTAAGATCATGAATCCACTGATATTTTCAAGTAAGGGATACAGAGATAAAGGAAAACAATGTCAATGGAATAGCTAGCTAATTTTAGGGGGGACTATGAAAGCACATTAGAAACATAGTATTCAGTAATAAAATAAAATCTAATGTTTACTACATAGCTAGAACACTGAACATTTCTGTACCCACACCATGATGAGATACACATATATTAATTTTTATATCTAGTGAATCTGAAGCCCTAACAAGGATCCTTATAAAATGTGTGAATATGTGTGTGTATAGATGTATGTATACAAAGTGAACGGCAGAAAAACTTATATATATATATAAGAGAGAGAGAGAGAGAGAAAGATTTCTGCATCCTTAGGATAATATCAGAAGATAATGCTGAGACATTGAACCACGCATGTTTTTTAAGTTGAATCTGACTCTAATTAACAGAGAAAACCTTTAGGGAATTTCAATGTTAATTCTAAGCAATTCTGTAAATGGAAAAAAAAAATGGATCCTGTGAGTCAGTCAATACATTCTTTCAAAACCACCCACTGTCCTTAATAGAGTAACAACTCCTTATTTTTAAAAAAAGGAGCTCTAGGGTGATGTAAAAAGTATTTTAATTATAACATCTAATTATAAACAATGTCATTTCAACAACTTTTTAGTGTCTTGACTTTAATAAAAAGAGTAATTAACAAGCAACAAGATTCCTTATGCTGATAGAGTTGCTCTCTCTTGTTCTTTAGCTACTTATTAAAAGCTTTTTGTATTATTATTCTACCTGCCTCATTTATATACACTATTTATCTAAAGATCGGTGCTCCTAAAAGTATTTTGTAGCTCATGGGAAGTCATTATATTTTAATAGATGGTGCATAAATTGTCTTGTCCAATAATGTTACCTAAGAGATATTATATTATATTACATTATAATATGTCATGTAATATCATTATATTGTTATATCCTATAATTTTAAATCATATAGCATAAGATATAATATTATATAATGGTTGATATATAATCAACATTGTATTATAAATAATATGTTACATAATCTATGTAATCATATTATTAGAAAAACAAAATATTGCCTAAAAAACTAAAGGTCTTCTGAAGGCATGATAAGATATTTTCTGTGAACTTGTATATTTCTTAAAGTCACATGAAAATGTAAAAGCCTTGCTGCCTATTTAACTATGGCAACAGATTGCCACGTTAACTCATTTTACTCATGTTCTTATTTATTCTAAAAGAAAGGTTGGCATGTCAAGTTAATGGTTCATAAGTTGTTGTTTTTTAATCCTTGAATTTAGACATGAAATCCACCTTCTATCTGAAACTAACTTAAATTTCTCATTTGACTTTGTGGAAGAAAAAGGGAAAACTTTCTACCTTATTTTCCTGCAAATATAAATATCAAACTCTTTTAGAACTTATTTTCATATGAAACTCTTTTTTTCTTTCAACAATCTCAAAAAATAGCTATCTAATTAACTTATTACTTTAGAAACAAAACTACATAATTATTATAAAAAACCTGAATCAATATAAGATGCATATTATTTTAGATTAGATTTAGCAGCATCAATCTAGAACTGGGAAGTATCTGAGATGTCAACTAGTCTCTATTCTCTTCCTTCTCATTTAATAAATGAAGAAAGTGAAATACCAGGACATTAATGACACAGGTAGGAAGCAGCAGATTTAATCTCAGATCCTTAAATCACTTTTCTTCACATAGACTCATTATAAGTGGTTTTTTTAAACCCTTACCTTCCATCTTGGAATCAATACTATGTATTGGTTCTAAGGCAGAAGAGCAGTAAGGGCTAGACAATGGGGGTTAAGTGACTTGCCCAGGGCGACAAAGCTAGGAAGTGTCTGAGGCCAGATCTGAACCTTAGACCTCCCATCTCTAGGCTTGGCTGCCAATTGACTGAGCTACCAAGCTGCCCCTCCCATTGATTTTATGGCTGTTGGTGTAGTTAGTAGGACCTAGAATTGCCCATCCTAAGTAGGTTCAGTTGACCAAGTACTTTTGAAATTCTTTATGTACATACTATCATCTGGGTTTAAATCATGAAGTGAGAAGTCTATGGAGCCTGCTTGAACAGCAGCTCCAGAGTCATAGAATTCTCATAATTTTGTTTGTAATTGTCTGATATATGTAGCAATGGTTGTATCCCCTCCTGACAATGGGGTATAGGCAGGGATAAAAGGTTGTTCCTGACTAGGTGGATGTCCAAATAGCATTTCAAATGGTGAGCTATGTAAATCACCTCTGGGTCTGCTTCTGAGATAAAATAGGACCAGGGCTGAATTTCAGGTCACTTTAAGTGAGTCTCCATGCACAATTTGCCAATCATGGTTTTAAGTTCTTTATTAATTCTCTAAACTTGGCCAGAGCTCTGGGGATTACATGGTATATGAAATTTAGGAGTTATCCCCAAACATAAATATATTTAAGATAACACCAAATCAGTAAAATTAGTTCCTTTATTTGAATCAATACGTGCTGGCAGGCCAAAACAAGGAATAATTTCTTTCAAAAGGTCTTTGGCAACAATAGCCACTGTGCCATGAGCAGTAGGAACTGCTTCAGGCCACCTGGTCAGTTGATCAACTAAGACCTGACAAAATTTATACTGTCCAGTTTTTAGCATAGAGATAAAGTCAATTTGTAGGTGCTCAAATAGTGTGTAAGCAAGAGGATGTCCACAAAAGGCTTTACCTCAAAGGATAAGCTATATATACTTTGGAGGCAGTTGTAGTTATTCCGGGAGCTATCTATACTCTTTTAAGAGAGTCTACAATGCATTAGGTGCCAAAGTGACCATGTTTTTGAATGGAGTGACAAATCTGGTTATAGAAATCTATAGGGAGCAAGGGTTTTCCATCTGACGATACCCATACTCCATTGATCTGTTTTGCTTTAAATTTCTGTTTCCATTTTTCCACTTCCTTGTCATTATGAGAAAGGGATAGATCCAAATTATCAGTTATTGTTAGTGGCATAATTAATTCAGGGCCTTCTGAGGATGCTAATTTTGCTGCCATATCTGCTTGGCTATTTCCCCTGGATACAGGGTCATTCCCACATGTGTGTGCAGAGCAGTGAACGACAGCTATAGTTTCAGGGAGCTGGATGGCAGAAAGAAGTTAGGTTATAAAGTTTGCATTGGCAATGGATCTTTCACCTGATGTAAAGAATCCCCTCTGAAGGCATAGTATGCCAGCAGCATGACATATGCAAAAGGCATAGCAAGAGTCAATGTAAATTATGACTTTTATACTTTGCAATGATACAGGCATGTTTCAAATCTGTGAGTTCTGTGCCTTGTGAGTTTACACTTGAGGGGAAGGAAGTTGACCACAGTGTATCAAATTTGGTAACCACTGCAGCTCCTGTATAGCATACACCATCCCTCATAAGTGAAGAACCATCTGTAGATAATACTAAATCCAAATTATCCAACGGGGTATCCAGTAAATCATTATGAGGTTTATCAACAGTGGACACTAAAGATGTATAATCATGTAAATGTTCTCTGTAAATTGGTATATCAGAGAGCATGTTTGTAGGATTAAGAACTCCACAGTATTTATATTCATTATTTAATAGGGTTATCTCATAACTATTAAACTTTTTGTTATTAAATGCCTATGTCCTATGTCTTAATAACAATGCCTTGACCTTGTGTGGGCACATTATGGTCAGAAGGCATCCCAATACCAGATTGGCAGATTTGGTTACCAATTAAGCTGTGGCAGCTACTCCTCTAAGGCCAGGTGATGCTCCTGCAGCTACTAGGTCAAACTACACTTAGTAATAGGCTACTGGGCATTGAACAGGTCCCAAAAGTGATGGTTTACCATAATTTGAGATGTCTAGAACAGGGTCAGGCAGGATAGCTTGTTTTAAATTTGAAAGAGCTAGAAATAATAAATGCAACTTTCTCAGATCTCAATGCAATGAAAATAATAATTAGTAAGGGAACATTGAGAGGTAAATCAAAAATTAATTGGAAATTAAACAATACAATTCTCCAAAACCAGTTAGTTAAAGAACAAATCACAGAAACAATTAATGTCTTCATTGAAGAAAATGACAATGATGAGACATCCTTTCAAAACCTATGAGATGCAGCCAAACCAGTACTCAGGGGGAAATTTATATCCTTGAGTTCATATATTAACAAATTAAGAAGGGCAGAGGTCAATGAATTGGGCATGCAAATTAAAAAAATTAGAAAGTGAACAAATTAAAAATCCTCAGATGAAGACTAAATTAGAGATCCTAAAATCCAAAGAGGAAATTATAAAATTGAAAGTCAAAGAACTATTGATTTAATAAATAAGACTAGAAGCTGGTACTTTGAAAAAACAAATAAAACAGACAAAGTACTAGTCAGTCTAATTAAAAAAAAAGAAAGAAATAAACCAAATTGACAGTATCCAAGATGAAAAAGGAGACCTCACCTCTAATGAAGAGGAAATTAAGGCAATCATTAAAAACTACTATGCCCAATTATATGGCAACAAATACGGTAATCTAGGTGATATGGATGAATACTTACAAAAATATAAACTGCCTAGACTAAAAGAGGAAGAAATAAATTACCTTAACAACCCCATTTCAGAAAAAGAAATTGAATAAGCTATCAAAGAACTCCCTAAGAAAAAATCCCCAGGTCCACATGGATTCACAAATGAATTCTATCAAACATTCAAAGAACAACTAAACCCAATATTAAACAAACTATTTGACAGAATTGGCCAAGAAGGAGTTCTACCAAATTCATTCTATGACACAAACATGGTACTGATCCCAAAGCCAGGCAGGTGAAAAACAGAGAAAGAAAACTATAGACCAATTTCCCTAATGAATATAGACACAAAACTCTTAAATAGGATTCTAGCAAAAAGGCTCTAGTAAGTCATCACAAGGGTCATCCACTATGACCAGGCAGGATTCATACCAGGAATGCAAGGATGGTTCAATATTAGGAAAACCATCTGTGGATGGTTTGACCATATTAACAAGCAAACTGACAAAAATCACATGATTATCTCAATAGACACAGAAAAAGCCTTTGATAAAATACAACACTCATTTCTATTGAAAACACTAGAAAGTATATGAATAGAAGGACCTTTCCTAACAATAATAAGCAGTATATATCTAAAACCATCAGCAAACATCATCTGCAATGGGGATAAACTAGAAGCCTTTCCAATAAGATCAGGAGTAAAACAAGGATGTCCATTATCACCTCTATTATTTAACATTGTACTAGAAACACTAGCAGTAGCAGTTAGAGAAGAAAAAGCAATTGAAGGCATTAAAATTGGCAATGAGGAGACCAAGTTATCATTCTTTGTGGATGACATGATGGTATACTTAAAGAATCCTAGAGATTCAACCAAAAAGCTAATCGAAATAATCAATAACTTTAGCAAAGTTGCAGGATACAAAATAAACCCACATAAGTCATCAGCATTTCTATATATCTCTAACCCATTTCAGCAGCAAGAATTAGAAAGTGAAATACCATTTAAAATCACCCTAGACAATATAAAATACTTAGGAATCTATCTGCCGAAACAAACACAGGAACAATATGAACACAACTACAAAACACTTTCCACACAGCTAAAACTAGATCTAAACAATTGGAAAAACATTGATTGCTCATGGGTGGGAGGAGCTAACATAATAAAAATGACAATCCTACCCAAATTAATTTACTTATTTAGTGCCATACCCATTGAACTATCAAAAAACTTCTTTACTGAATTAGAAAAAAACATAAATAAGTTCATCTGGAAGAACAAAAGATCAAGGATATCCAGGGAAATCATGAAAAAAAAATGCAAAGGAAGGAGGACTTGCAGTCCCAGATCTCAAACTATACTATAAAGCAGTGGTTATCAAAACAATTTGGTACTGGCTAAGAGACAGAAAGGAGGATCTGTGGAATAGACTTGGTGTAAATGATCTCAGCAAGATAGTTTATGACAAACCCAAAGACCCCAGCTTTTGGGACAAAAATCCATTATTTGATAAAAACTGCTGGGAAAATTGGAAGACAGTGTGAGAGAGATTAGGTTTGGATCAATACCTCACACCTTACACCAATATAAATTCAGCATGGGTGAATGACTTGAACATAAAGAAGGAAATTATAAGTAAATTAGGTGAACACAGAATAGTATACATGTCAGACCTTTGTGAAGGGAAAGATTTTAAAACCAAGCAAGACTTAGAAATAGTCACAAAATGTAAAATAAATAATTTTGACTACATCAAATTAAAAAGCTTTTGTACAAACAAAACCAATGTAACTAAAATCAGAAGGGTAGCAACAAATTGGGAAACAATCTTCATAAAAACCTCTGACAAAGGTTTAATTACTCAAATTTACAAAGAGCTAAATCAATTGTACAAAAAATCAAGCCATTCTCCAATTGATAAATGGGCAAGGGACATGAACAGGCAGTTCTCAGCCAAAGAAATCAAAACTATTAATAAGCACATGAAAAAGTATTCTAAATCTCTTATAATCAGAGAGATGCAAATCAAAACAACTCTGAGGTATCACCTCACACCTATGCAGATTGGCTAACATAACAGCTATGGAAAGTAATGAATGCTGGAGGGGATGTGGCAAAGTAGGGACATTAATTCATTGCTGGTGGAGTTGTGAATTGATCCAGCCATTCTGGAGGGCAATTTGGAACTATGCCCAAAGGATGATAAAAGACTTTCTGCCCTTTGATCCAGCCATAGCACTGCTGGGTTTGTACCCCAAAGATATAATAAGGAAAAAGACTTGTACAAGAATATTCATAGCTGCACTCTTTGTGGTGGCCAAAAATTGGAAAATGAGGGGATGCCCTTCAATTGGGGAATGGCTAAACAAATTGTGGTATATGTTGGTGATGGAATACTATTGTGCTAAAAGGAATAATAAACTGGAGGAATTCCATGGAGACTGGAACAACCTCCAGGAAGTGATGCAGAGCAAAAGGAGCAGAACCAGGAAAACATTGTACACAGAGACATTATGGTACAATAGAAGGTAATGGACTTCTCCATTAGTGGCAATTCAATGTCCCTGAACAATCTGCAGGGATCTAAAAAACACTATCCACAAGCAGAAGATAAACTGTGGGAGTAAAAACACCGACGAAAAGCAACTGCTTGACTACAGGGGTGGAGGGGATATGACTGAGGAGAGACTCTGAATGAACACTCTAATGCAAATACCAACAACATGGAAATGGGTTTGAATCAAGAACACATGTGATTCCCAGTGGAATCACGCGTGGGCTATGGGAGAGGTGATGGGAGGGTTTGGGAGGGAAGAAAAGAAAATGATCTTTGTTTCCAATGAATAATTTTTGGAAATGACCAAATAAAAATTAAAAAAAATATAATAAAATAAAATAAAATATGAAATACCTCTCTGGGAGAGGGAGGACATACTGAGAGAAGTTCTGATCATATAAATAAAATAAAAGTTATAAATAAAAAAATAAATAAATTTGAAAGAGCTTTCAGGTATTCTGTTTTCAATTTAAGTGGTTTAGGGACCAAGTTTTTTATGAGAGCTATAAGGGGCTTAATGATTTCTCCTTAGCAAGGGATCCACTGCCGACAAAATCCTAATAGTCCAAGAATCACTCCTAATTGCTTTTTAGTGGTAGGAGCACTTAACTTTTGGATATTTTCAATTCACTTGGGATAAATCAAATGGGATCCAGGAGTTAAAATAAAGTTTAAATATTGTACCTTGGGGAGACACCACTGAACTTTGTCTTTGGAGATCTTGTGGCCTCTCTAATGTAGCTCTATATGAGGGTGCTTTTCATCCTCTTGGCATGCCTCAGCATTTGGTGAGGCCAAGAGCAAATCATTCATATACTGAATTCAATTTCTGTATTTAAATTTTATTACACCTGTATCAGCTGTTAAGAATTGTGTGAACAGGGTGGGGTCAAATAGCCTAGGTCCTCTAGTATCCTTTACAGGTAAAAGCAAAGATATGCCTGCAGTTCTCTTGTATAGGTAAAGAAAAGAAAGCTGAGCAGAAGTCTACTACTGTAAAGTATGTAGCTGTGCTAGGAATAGAAGAAATAATTGTATTTATGTTGGAAACTAAAGGGGGGGGCGGCTTTTTATAATGTGATTATTCACAGCTCTCAAATCCTGGACAAATCAATAGATATGCTTGCCATCAAGTTCAGTATTGGCTTTTTAACAGGCAGGATGTGAATATTGTATTCAGACTTGCAAGGAATTATGATACCTTGGTCAATCAATGAATTTATTACAGGTGCAATGCCATCAATTGCCTCCTTTGAAAGAGGGTATTAAGGAATGGAAGGAGCTGGGCTAGATTTTGTTTGAATTTGGACAGGGACAGCCGATTTAAGTAGGCCAACATCAGAAGATGTTGTGGCCCAGAGAGACTCAGGTATATCAGTTAGGATCTCAAAAACAGGAGTTTCCTTTGTTTTATGAGCATCTGAAAAAAGTACAGGTAGTAAAGTTAAGGATTCCTCAGGCAATTCCTATGTGATAGAGCCATATGGATAATAAGCAATTGTGGCCCTAAGCTTGTATAAAAGGTCTCTCATCAAATGTATAGGGGAGCCAGGTATTAAGAGGAAAGGGTGTTCCACATTAAGGGGTTCTATGGGCACTATTCTAGATGAAAGTTTGGGAACCTTTAGGGGTGTTCCTGATACCCCCATGACATTAATTGAGCTAATGGAACTGCAATCTGAATCAGGTTTTCTCTTAAATACAGACTGGGAAACTCCATTATCCAAACAACAATCATAATAGATGTAACCAATCATTAATATTACATGGGGCTCATCACTATGGGGGGGCAGTGGATAGGGACAACAGGCAGTAAACTGTCAGGGTCTGGAAAATCAAATGTTGTATCCTCTGATTCCTGTGCCCCAATACCCCCCCCCCCCATACACCTTCATCATCTTTGGATAGTATCTTAGGCTCCTCGGTGAGGAGCAATAGCACCCTGGGTGGTGCAGAGGCAAGCTTCACTCTATGGGGTCATTTGCTATGAGTTGTCAGGTGCCTGATTTATGTTCCTAGAATTATTATTATCAATCCTAAAGTTATAATCTCTGAAATCTCCATTATAATTATTATTTCTATAATTCTCTTTAGTAATTTTTCCAGTGGCTATTGTTTTTTTTTTCAGTTTTAGTAATTATTTCAATTTTAGTAATTATTCCAGTGGCCTGTATCAAAGTCCTAGATTCTGTAATTACATGGCCCTTCCTCTGACAGAAGCAGCAGGTAGGGGACTGATAGATTTTTGGAATGGGGCTAGTGCCACTGGTTGAGCATCATGCCCTTTGTCTTGTTTATCAAACTTTTCCTTTAAACATTTGTTTCATTTTTCAAGGTTTCTATGACATTAGTAGCCTCTTCCTGTTTTTCATTTTGGCCTTTAAAGCCATGAGCAGCAGTTTTCCTCAACTCTTCAAGGTCCATCTGAGGCCACCTTGGGAAATGTGTCTTAAAATAATCATGGACTACCGTGAAAAAGTTATTGACAAAATGCCTCTTTATTTGCTTAATATCTTTGTCTTTAGAAATATCAAGGTCTAGGTACCAACCCTTAAGCTTAATGAGCTTATCCTTGAATTGTGAGGGTGTCTCAACATTGGATTATCTAAGGCTTTCAAATTTGGCCCATGCTTCCATATTTTAGGAGCATTCTTGCATTGTTGTTATAATGGCCTCCCTAGAATGACTTAATTGGAACCAGTCTTCAGTACTGTTATAATCTCATGGAGGATCCTGAGCTGACCAGTGTGCTACACTATGCCCCTGGACCTTGTTAACATGACAGATGATCTTACTTTTCTAATGTTCCATTAGAAAAGTGTTGAACAAATTCTCAACATTCTCATAGGATGGGTCATATTGATAAAATGTCAGCCATATTTTTGGTCATCATGATAGGTTCACATTCAAACCGAGGTATATTATATTTCTGTTCTCTAATTTCTTGAGGAGTGAAAGGTATATGGAGTCTTAGGGTTACCACATCCACATTGAGTCCTATTTCTGGCACTTCCCTTAAGGGAAAAAGGTAATAACAGGAGTCATTCAAAAGCTGTGGTTCCTTAGAAGGTGACTGTGGTGATACAGAGGTAACATGGGTAGGAACAGGTAAGGTAGGTGGATGAGATTTCTTTGGGGCTGGAATTGGTTGTGGGGTGAGAGAAGGGACAGGAGAGGATGGGGGATTAGAAGAAGGATCAGGGGAGGTAAGATCAGCCAGGATTTGCAGAGCATGAAAGAGATGTTGCAGAGTACTAGAGAGAAGGGTCTGTGTGATATATATGAGAGGGGTATTTTGTCTCCATTTTGCGAGAAATAGGATTGTCCTCTATTTGTGGTTCACAAATTTCAGATTCACAAATAGGTTCACAAAATTCAGATTCATTTTCGATAGAAGCATTATTCTTCATTAGATCATGTAAGTATTGTGTGAAAATTTCCATTTGAATTTCCCTGTTGGCCTGCATTTCTGCTTTAATCTCTCGTGTAGTAGAATTTTTTCTCTTACTGTTGACAATCAGAAAAATATGTGAAGATTAGATTTGGCTCTCCCCTATTTGTAACAATGAAGGTACATTGCTCTTCCCTGATTGTGAAGATTTTAAATTGTATTTCATGTTTATTTTTAGATTTTAATCCCCATAAGTATAAGCACCCTACTTAAAAGTTAATATGGAGACCTGTCTATTTTAGATTCAATCAAAAAAGGGCAAACACTATAATTAAAGTTGAGTGGGAAGATCTGTTCATGTTAGATCTAATCACCAAAGGTGTAAACATCCCACTTAATAATTTACTAGGAGGTGTGTGACCCACTTATGAAATAGTGGGTAACAAATCAGAATCAACTAACTGCCTTCTGGGTAGTCTGAAAGCAGAGTGCCAACTATGATTGGTAGATGTGGATTCAGGGGAAGGCACAGGAAATGATGAAAGAGAAAATGTCTTTAAAAGGGGCTGTCACTTCCTTTGAGACTAGTTTTTCATTTTTGGAAGTGGAGAGACAGGAGTCTTGGAGTAGAACTTCCTTTGAGAATTCAATTCTTTATGCTTTTGAGTTTAGGCTGGTGAAGAGGGGCAGAATAATCTGCTGACTGGACTGACCCTTGGTGAGTGAAAAGCTGACTCTACCTGCTGGATTTTCTGAAGAGACTTCCTGAGTCCTTGGCTTTGCCAAGAGCTGCTGAAACTAATTCTCTCTGCCTGGAGGGGCCAGGAATAAATTGCTTAGTATTTAGGCTAGATATCTTACTTTATCCTCTCTTTGATTTCTTGCTTCACTCATTCTACACTTTGTAAAGAAATTATAAATAAAATCTCTTTGGAATTAATAAAATTCCTGGGGACCAAACTCTTAAATAATCAAGTCCAACCCTTTAAAAATTAATACTTTCCCCCAGTACAAATAAAATGTCCTAGGAGTATAAGAAGGAGGAAGTAATTAGGAATCTTAAATGTCTCTAATTGGGCAGAAAGCAGAAGACAAATGCATAGTTGCATTTATATTTTTTAGCATTTTGCTCAAAAATATTGTATTTATTATTATTATTATTATTATTATAAGTGGTGGGGGTAGGGTAAGGCAAGGGATATTTAGCTTGTGTTTTTCTATTTTTTATTATTTTGTTGGATTTTTATTCTAAAACAGAAGGAAAAAAAATATTTAAATATGTATTTGTTGCTGCCTCTAGTGGCAACAAGAAGCCACTGTAGCTAAGTAGGAAAAGGGAAAGAAAAGGAAAGAGAAAAGAAAGAGAAAAAATTAAAATAAAGAAAATTTAATTTTTGTTCAATATTGACCTCCAGTGGCCAAAAAGGCAGCACAACAACAGGCAGGGATTACTGGCATGATTAGAGGTGGGTTTCTGGGTAAGGGTATGCTTAGGAGCTGCCAGAAACCAAAATGGAGGATATGACTACAAAAGTGGGAGGAGACTGAGAGAGAGGAAGTAAGGCAAGTTGGGGTGGAGGAAAGCAGGTCAGGAACAACTTGCCAAGAGCCTTGTGGAGGATAAGAAGCAAACAGCTGCAGAGAGGGGAAAGGGGCTTCCCTTCCACACTTGCTGGGACTGGGGAAGTATAATCACCAGCTGGAACAGGAGTAGATTGGCAGAAGTGGCAGAAAACGTGAGGGTATGGCAGCTATAGGAGCTGCCAAGTTGGGCATTAATAGACTTGAAATAGTAGGGGGGTGGTTGTGAGGGAGGAGGGGCTAACCTGAAGTCTGGGTTAGGATTCTGGTAGGAAGCAGCTTTAGCTGCAAACCAGTAGTAGTATAGGTGTGTGTCCAGGGTTACGTGGCTGCCCATAGCCTGGCTGCTCAGCCAGGGCATAGGGTGGGGAGCTCTCAGCAGGGAGACTGGGAGCAGTTAGCAGTGGTTTGAGCAAGAATGCCATAAGAATTTGTATCCCCAACTGGTCAGTTAATTGTAAAGATTAAAATTAATATTCTATACTCCAAGTATTACTTTTAAAATTATTTATTAAAAATCAACTTAAAGCAAAGAGAAAAGTAAAACCAGAGGAAGACCAGTCATGCCTATGTGAAGATTGAATTTAGCTCTCCCCTGATTGTAACAATGAAGGTAATTATCACTTCCCTGATTGTGAAGATTTAAATTGTAACTCATGTCTCTTTTTAGATTTCAATCCCCATAAGTGTAAACACCCTACTTTAAAGTAAAGTATGGAGACCTGCCTATTTTTAGATTCAATCACAAAAAGTACAAACACAGTATTTAAAAGTTAAGTATGAAGATCCACCTATTTAGATGTAATCACCAAAAGTAAAAATATCCCACTTAATCATGAAGTGGGAGGTCTGTGACCCACGTGTGAGATAGTGGGTAACAAATCACAATCAACTAACTGCCTTCTAGGCAGTCCCAGAACAGAGTAACAGCTGTGATTGGTAGACATGGAATTAGGGGAAGTGACACAAGAGAAAATGTCTTTAAAAGTGGAGTTTGACTTGGAACTGGGATTATTGGAGGGAAGTTCAACTTGGACTTCCAATTCTGCTGGAATTCAATTCTTCATTCTTTCAAGTTGAGGCTGGTAAAGAGGAGTAGAAGAATGTGCTGACCCTTGGTGAGTGAAACGCTGACTCTTAACTAATGGATTTTCTGAAGAGACTTCCCAGGTCCTTGGTTTTGCCAAGGCCAGCTGAAACTAATTCTCCTTGCCTGGAGAGTCTGGGAGTAATTTACTTAGTGTTCAGTCTAGATAACTTACCTTATCCTCTCTGATTTCTTGCTTTACTCTTTCTACATTTTGTAAATAAATTGTAAATAAAATCTCTTTGGAATTAATTAAAATTCCTGGCAACCAAACTCTTAAATAATCAAGTCCAACCCTTTAAAAATTAACACCTTTTCCCCCTTTATACCTAGCTCCACATTGCTACGAGCCAGAGAGGTAACTTCTAGGAGCAAGAGTGCCAAGTGCTCAAAACCAAAACTGAATACCAAATTAACCAATGAAACATGACAGGAAAAGGAAAAAGGGATTGTGAGATATGTAGTCTCTAGGGTTCAAGATTCTAAATCAATACAGATCCTTTTCTGAAGCTGCTAGGTCCTATGTGATCCTGATTTGTAGCTCCATGGTATTTGAAGAGTTTCAATCTGGCTTCTCGAAATATTTTTTCCTTGGCTTGTTGGCTCTTGAATTTAGCTATTATATTTGTGGAAATTATCATTTGAGGATTTCTTTCTGGAGGTGATCTGTGAATTCTTTCAATTTCAATTTTATTTTCTTATTTGAGGATCTCTGCACAGTTATCTTTGATAATTTCCTGTAATATGATGTCCAAGGTTTTTTCTTGATTGTGACTTTCAGGTAGTTCACTAATTCTCAAATTGTCTCTCCTATATCTATTTTCTAGGTCAGTTTTTTTTTCATTAAGATATTTCATGTTTTCCTCTCTTTTTTTCATTCCTTTGATTCTGCTTTGTTGTTTCTTGTTTTTTCATGAAATCATTCATTTCTAAATGGCCAATTCTTGTTTTTAAGGCCTGATTTTTCCTCTGTTGGTTTATGGTTCTTCTTTTTCAGTTGGCCCATTCCTTCTTGCATCACTTTACTTTCTTATAGTATCATTTTCATTTTTCTTCCCTACTTTTCCTCTGCCTCTCTTATTTGATTTTTTGAGTCTTTTTTGAGTTATTCAAGAATTTCTGTCAAATCAAAAATTTTCTTTGGGATTTTGTGTGTGTTTCTTTTGATTTCACTGTCCCCTTCTGTGTCTTTACCTTGCTCTTTGTCTCCATAAAAATTATTTAGAGTTAGGTGTTTTCTTTTTTTGTTGTTTGCTCATTTTCCCCATCTAATTATCTATCTAATTATATATATATGTTTTCTGGGAAGTTGGGGCTCACTCTTAAACTTCAGTCCCTGCTCCATATTATTTTCAACTTAATTTCTGGGTCTGAGTGCTAAGAGTTCTGGGAGCCACCTCCTCCTACTGATTCAATTGATCCTTGAAATACTGATGACTTAAGGACTTGCCTCAGACTTGGGCCTAAACTTTTGATTTCACTTTGAATTTGATCAGGTCAGGGTCTGATCAAATTCTAGCGTCGGGGCTCAGACTCAAGTTTTTGGTCTTGCTGTGTCTAATGAGGCAATCTAATTGATTGTCCTGTCTTGGTGCTCCACCCTGAGCATTAGGCAGAAAGATCAGTGCATAGTACTTAGTACTATCAGCCATCCCAAAAACTGTGTACTATATCCTTATCCCAGGCCCAAACTGGAAATCCTGGCTTCACTCTTGGCCCACACAGATCTGCCGACTTCAGCCCAGACTGCCCTGGGCTGGGACTCTGAATTCCCTACAGGTTTGAAGTGTCAATGGATATGGCTGGCTTGCACCACTATTTGCTCAGGCAGGATCTCAGAATCTGAATATTAGTTTGGGCTTAGCTTCTCAACCTGGGACAGAAGATGTGTGTGTGTGTGGGGGGCAGGGGAGGTGGGGAGGGCTTGATTTTGGCTTTTTCTTCCCTCTTTGCTACTGCTTTTTTTCTGGCCCTGCTTTCCTTTAACCCCATTTCCCCAGATGATCTTTGCCTATCTTTTGGGTTTTTATTTTCTTGAAAGTTGTTTTACTTTGTCTCCTTGTTGGTTCATTTCCTCCTATATTTGTTTTGTGGCAATATTTTTATCTTGGTCAGAAAGAATTCTTGTGGTGACACAAAGCAGCTCTGGTTCACTCCTCCATCTTGGCTCTGACTTCTGAGTTAACTCCACATAGACCCAAGAACATCTTTTAAGAAGGAAACTCATAAGTGAAAGAGTATTCAGAGAAAGGCAACAAGGATGGTGAAAGCCTTGAATTCATTCCATATTAAAAAGGAACTATATGTAATTACCCTAGAGAAGGAAAAATTGTATGTTTATATAGAGGGTGGAAGAAGAGAGGGGAAGAACATGATATGTGTCTTTAAGTATTTAAAGTGTTATCACATAGTAGAGAGATTAGATTTTGGTCCCTGAGAGTAGATTGGAGTTCTAAACAGAAAAACTGTTTCAAATTAAGGAGAAAAAAACATAAATTAGTATTTTATAAAAGAAGCATACTTACTGATGTAGATATCAATCTTCATTGCTTATTGTTTTGTTGAATGATTACACATGTTTTCCATAAATCTTTCAAATTGATAATAGAAGAAAATGAATCTATATCAATGGAAGGTGACATAAAAATACCTAAGAGATAAAGGGATAATTAAATCATTATAAATAATATGGACATCATTGTTGAGATTTGGACAACAGGGAAATATTAGATAGAATATTAGACTTGGACCAGTAAAGATATGAGTTCAAATCATGCTTAACAGAATTATATGACCTATAACAGTCAATTAAATGGTCTTAGTCTCAGGTTCTTTATATTTAAAGTAGTGTGTCTATCTTCCAGTTATTGTCAAGATTCAATGAGATAATATGTGTGAAGGCATATTAGAAAACTTTAATGTTACTTCTATATAGTAGTTAAGCATTTCTAGTGCTCAAAATAGCATGAGTTTTTGTCAGAGGGCAATCAGGAATAGATATACTTGGATGCTTTTTAAGTAATATTTATCAGGTTGCTGGAAGGACGTTAGAGGAGTTTTACAAGCAAAGAGATATACATCAAGGCCTGAAGGCACAAGAAGAAAGATGAGCATATGAAATAAAAAATAAAACCAACCTAGCTAGAGAAAAACACTATAATACAGCATACTCTAGGAAGACAATGAACATAGATAATCAGTGAGAAATTACCCAATTTTAAGTGTAGTTAATTGCCCATGTTAAACTAGGTATGGCTCTTAATTAGATTTTATAGCAAATATTAATTGCTATACCAGATATTCATCCTGGGAAAAATTAATTTCATATCACCTCTGTAATCATATTGACTACACCATAACCTCTGTTAGAACCTATTTTATAGTTCACTGACTATTACTAGCTTACTACTCTCCTCCCCAAAGAGTTTTTGTCATTCTCACCCTTTGTCACATCTAGACATCTACATTCCCTTGTGATATAGTGAAGCATTGATGGCCAGTGGATAACCTCATTGAAATGAAGGAACATTGACAGTCAGGTTTTAAGATTCTTTTTTTAATTCTTCACTGAGATTATAGCTTATCATTCTGCTCTTGGTATTTATGCAATCTTGAAATGGCTCCTGAAGATGAACTTCCTCCTCCATCTAGCCTGCCAAAGAATACAATAAAGCACTGATGCACGAGAGAGAATTAGTAGCTTTGTCATTTATTGCCTGAGTGACCTGGAGCAAATAATTTTACTTTCTTGAGCCTGGGTGTCATTATATATATGATGGATCTAATACCCTGCCTCTAAACTTCACAATGTGAAAGGGATACCTATACTTAAATTTAACATTAAACTATATATACCTTTTCTTTTTGCCTTTACTCAGGTTGTCCCTGTGTTAATTGCAGCAGCATCTCGTCCTACCCAACCCCTAATCGCTTATGAATGCAGTCAATCTTCAACATCCATGGGGAAAAGGTAACATTCCTAGCAAATAGTATTAAAATGTAAATGTTGATATAATGATCCAATGTAAAATAGGGGATTAGTTTACCACAATGACAAAAAACGCACCTTCCACTAAAAATTGCTGAACATACACTTTTTTTTGCATAGTTACTTAGAATGAAACATTAATTCTGATAATATGCATGTTTCTTAACATAATAACTATGAAATCAAACATAAAATGCAAGGGAGAGGAGAGACGACATCATACAGGATAGAAAGAGGCAGTAGCAATATATGAGAAAAGCCTAGAGGTAAGAAGGGACAACTTGCCATGTCTAATCTCAACTTTGACCTAGTGGTTGAATTGTTTCCCATGAAAAGCACATGCCTCAGGGATAGTCCCACCCCTTCTGTGGTGGCTTTTGCCAACTTTACGTGACTATGAGAATTGAGCCATGGATTTTAACAGATAGTGATACAAACAAGACTCAACTTGAATATGGCTTATAAGGGTGTTACAAAATAATAAACAAAATGATTTATGGACAATCCTCAGTTGATTTCACCATGTTTCAGGCTCATATACAATATCACTGGAAATATAATTAAGCTAATTTCTTGCAATGAGAAAAGATTTCTTGATCTCCAAGGATTGTGGGAATGTGATCCACATGAACATTTTCTACACATTTCAGTATTTTCTTCTTATTTAGTCTCTGTGCATCTAATTCAAGCAAATCCTCAAGTGTCCTAGCTTGGATTATTAGTCATAGCTATCCATAGCCATCATTTGGTGGCAGTAAATTTGGAAGCCTATCATATAATGTTAAGAAAGCTTCCAGAGATATCAACAATTTCTGCCACAGAATGAAAAGTAGCCCCATGAATATCACAAGTGGTAGATAGTGGTAGAATCCTCAAAACAGAGTATATGGGAAAATATGTGAAGATAAAAGAAAAAAAAACCTGATATATTTTGACAGGCCCTGTTGAATGATGTAGGTCTGATAAATGACCTCAGAGTTAACTTTCTCTATCCTCTCAGTCCAAAGCATGTCATGAAGATATAGGACCTAATGGGACTCTATTCATTTTTGTTTTATGCTTTGCTCCTTTAGTTCATGGGTAGTGATTTCTGTTTGGTGTCATAGATCTTTAAACTTTTTATGATGATGACCAAATACTTGTATTGCTCTGTGGACACTGAGCTTTTGCTTATTTGTCTATCTTCTATTTTGTAGGATTTTTTGTTGTTATTTCTAAATGCAGTAAATTAGTTGCTTTGTGGTCTAGAAATTCACCATAAACATGCAAGAATATAGTTACTTGTTTGTTTTTTAATTTGATCCTGTGATTTCATTTGTATGGTGAACTCTCAGTGAGAAATCTCCTTCCATCAATTCGGGCCATAATCAATTGAACACTAAGAATTTAAGTGACTTACTGAGGATCACAAAGTCCATATAGGCATAAGATATATTCCTATCTCTGTGACAAGGAAATCACTTTAAAAGACTGATATATATTAATTTAAGGTCGCCAAGGAATCCAGCTATGTAATTCCTAAATGAAAACTCAAGTCAGCAGTCAATCTTTTATGGAGATTAATTACAATAGGAGGAAGAAAGGAATTAGAGAGAGAGAGAGAGAAAAAGGGAGAGAAGGGAATAGGGCTTAAATACCCCTTCTGTTTAGGCTGGGCCAAAAGGCCCAAGCCCTTAGTTAGCTGGGGCAAAGAAAAGAGATCAGTCCCTATTACTCACGTGACCAAAATGGAGAAACAGTCTCAGAGGCCCCCACCTTCAGCTTCCTTCAGAGCAAGCTTCTCAGAGCACACTCCCACCACTCAGACAAACTCCTCAACCACCACCCCGAGTCTTCAGACCCCCCTATCCTTATGGAAACCATCCAAGTTCCCTCCCCTCAGTCATCACATCTACCAATCACTGTCCATCAATTTCCCTGTGCCAATGGAGGCTCTAGCTTAACCCAGGACCGCCCAGAGGTCTGGCTTTGCACATGTCTGTTGAAGGTCATATTTTCAAATAATTAAATCTTTGATCCTTTGCTACAGCCCTTTCTAAATCCTGTTAACCTGAGTAGGGTAGAGATTGGAATAATTAAATTTTGATCTAGGCTGCAGCCCTTCCTCAATCCTGTTAGGACTGAGTAGGGTGGAGATTGATTCCAAGTATCTCCATTGTATCAATTCTAAAATCAATCATGACTCAAAGAAATTCCTGTTCTATGCTTAAGCATAGGTCAAAGTCCTTTCCATTGTTCAGCAAAAGGTTTCTGTCCTAAAGTAATCTTAAGAAGGGAGGAGGAGGAACCTCCCATGCCAATGGGATTCACATTCCAATAGTCAAGACCCACTATCAATAGGAAATTTTCCAAGTATGAAATTTCCCAATGGTGAAATTTCCAACATTTATAAGTCTAAGAAATTTTGAGGTTTACATCTCCAAGAACAATCCTCTACTTAATACTTACCATTGAAATCAGTATTTTGAGTAAAGATTTAACTGAGGTAACATTGTCTAGAAGAGTCAGTGAAGCTTTCTTTGATGGAAAATATTTCAATCATTTATGACATTGAAAATACTGATATATAAGTGACATTTTTAAAATGCATTAAATAATCATTATTACTTGAATTTGTAACTACAGATACTGCATGCAAAACCTGATACCACTTACATGTCAGCTATTTCAATTTAAAGTCTAAGAATAGAAGGCATCTATTTCTAATTGTTTATGCCATACCTATGTCTCTTCTTAGTTCTGATGAGTCCAAAGTTAAACCCTTTGTTTGAAATTGTGTTGCAATGTGTCATTAATGAGATTCTTCTGCTTGCTTCATTTTTAACTGTCTCATTTTAGTTCTACATATTGTTGCTGATTGGCTATCCTGTTATATTGTGTTATTAATATGTCATACCCAGCAAGGTAGAAAGTTCTCATTGACTCTTACACGTCCCTAGGCAGCATACAATCATGCATGGTCTATTTGGCAAAAATATGGAAGCAAAGTTTACATATTCTGGGAGGCTGAAAGATAGAGAACTGGACAAACATAGCAATATGATCAAACTTAATTGGACTTATGTAGAACTGATCTCAGAGTCCGAATCCAGGCTCTGATACTTATAGCCTTGTATGTAAAAAGAAGATTGAGACTGACTACATTTTATACATTTATACATTTCTTGAAGTTTTTAAAATGTCCTCTAAGACACTTAGTTAACAATGTAGTAATCTGATGCCTTATTTTGACAGAAAGGCAATCCAGGATTCTTTAAGGCTGTGGCCAACAGGATGAGAGAGCTTGCAGATTCATTCATTCTGGAAAGACTTTTAGCATCAGAATGTTTCTTCCTTGTAGGAGACAGCCTAGCTCACCAGAAAGCTAAGCATAATTAGTAAGCTGGCTACCTCATTAATCATAGCCATGAAACAAATCAGAGCTCTAAGTAGGAAGTTTGGCACTCGGGCTAGAATCCAAAACTGCAACTAAGGAAGGACCAGAAAGAGCCTCTTAGGGAAGGATTAAAAGCCTCTCTGTTGCAGGGAGTAAAAATCTCCAGTTTACTACAAGGACAACCTTAGGAAGCCTGCCCACAGAAACTAATTTCCAGTCAGAGGAAGAATCTTATTAGATAGCTTCCAATTTAAGCCAAACTTCTCAGATGGATCTTTGGCACCAAAGGAACTTGACTACTTAGGGGTAGGGATGAGTGGTGATCTTTACAATGAACAGATGCTTTGGGGAGGAGGCAGAAGGAGGCTTTGAAGTCAATTCTCATCCCACCTCTATACTTCAAAATATGTGAGCCAGTGGAATTGCTTGTCTACTCCAGGAGGGGATAGAGAAAAGGGGAGGGAGATAACATGAGTCTTTTAACTCATGAAAATGTAGGTGTAAATTTATTTGTGGAATAAAGATAAAAATTTTAAAACAATTGAAAGTATCATATTAGATCTGATAGAGACATTAGGCACCATCCTTAACCCAGAGATGACAAATATGGGGTTAGGATATATTTCAGGGAGCTTGAGAACCTGGGTAGAAAAGCAAACTATTTCTTTATTTTAAAATAATTGATTTCTATGTAGTTTATTTCATACATTTAAAAACATTATTGTGAAATCAGGTCCAAGAGTTTTCAGTAGACTCTCCCAGAGGTGACCACACAAAAACAATGGTTACATTTCTCATGTAGTCCAACTCTTAATTTTATGTGAAAAAATACTGAGGCCTGAAGGGGGAAGTGATGTTGGCAAGTTCAGAGGTGTAGCATTCCAATCATATTCACATCTATGAATCATGAATGATTGTATGATTACTGTGTCTTCAGGCATAAGGTTATACCAATGATGTTTGTGAATGTAACCTTGACATGGCCATGCGGCCCTTGCCTAGGAAAAACTCATCAACATTCTCAGAGTCAATTCCTCCAGGAAAGCTCGGTTTGTAATCTACACGCCCAAAGGCGTTACCTCTACCTTGCCTCCCAATCATGATTGTCTATGCTTTGTGATGTCATTGCTACATGCTTGGGAGTACCGCCCAAGCCAGACAGGAATAAGTTCAGAGGCAACCTCGAGATCCTTCTCTTGAACTTCCTCTCCCCTTTCTTGGATCTCTGCTCTGCTCCTGATCCTCTTCCTCTTTCTCTTTCTCTCTCTCTCTCTGAATCTCTTCCTCCCCAAGACTCCAGCCCCTCTCGGCTATGCATTCTCTGCCCTAATCTTCTCCTCTACCTCGTAATCCATTGATCCTCATATTTTCCTCCCAAGGAGAAAATCATAGGGGTTTGCCTGCCCTATTCAAATTCTGACTTGTCCGTGTCTGTCATTCTTCACCCTGGTTCCCCAATTCCCTACCTCTCCTCGGGTCCCTATCACAAAAGACAACCCCCTCTTTGTAGACCCCGCTTATCAGGGCTCTACAAGAGGAAAGTTCTATGACACTCATATTAAGGCTAAGATAATATGTAGGTGAATGGAGACCATATTTCTTATACTTATGATCTGATATTACTGAAAGAGACCCAGTCCCTTCACTTAAAAAAGATAAAGAGAACATAGAGGCTTAGAGTCAGAAGTAGAGCAGAGACTAGCACCTAGTGCTTTTTACTATTATGGTAGGTTCCTTCCCATTACAGTGTCCAGACAAGTCATGCCTTGCATGGATTGGGGTACTGACCCTTCTAGAACAGCCATTCCTGTTCTCAAGACTCAAACATACAACTTATCAGGAAGGAGCCTTTGTCCTTTCCACCCCAAATCTAGCCTTCTGGTCTCCTGAGAAATATTCAGGGAATATTTGGGAAGATTAAATGGATAACCAATTGTGGAGAACTGTGTGGAATAGAAGAATTTTCTTTTAAAGTCCTGGTTTCCTCCACTGCCCAAGTTCAATGGGAGTATTTCTAACTCTTCCTCAGTTGATAGACAATATTGAGCATTTGTTGAGAATTCCTAGTCCTGAGAGAGCATTTCTGAGACCCCTGAAAGAGAACTTCTCTGTTTTCAGTGTGATATTTATATAAAATAAAGATTCTTCTTTCAATTTTTATTAAAATATTTATAAGTACAAAATTACATATAATAAATATAGTATATATTTATATAATATAAAATATAAAACTAATTACAAATTAATATATAACTATAAAAATAATATAACAAAGGATCTTCTTAAAATCTTCCTATGATACAGATATGTTCTTGATAATAAATCAAGGAGAGTCAACTCAGGAAAAAAAAAAAACTATAGGCATAACCCTAATGAATATGACACAAAATATTGAATAATGCATTACCATATTAATAATAAAAATAAAATAAAATACTAATAATAAGTTAATTATCTCATATTCATTATGGAAATTAGCATTTGATTCATCTTAGTTAATAGCTTGACTTAATGATACAGTATGTGTTGAGGGTAAGAAAACCTTTTCTCAAATTTTATGAAATTATACTTTAAGATAGAATTTTATCCAGTGTAGATATTTTTATTTTTTTGATGCAGACTAGGCACTTGCATCAGCAATTTCCCTTTAGTGTATATTTTACCCTAAAATCAGAAAATACCTCAATAAAAATTTTAAAATTAATTAAAATGTCATTAAGTTTTCAAATACCTACATACCTCTCAGAATTCACCCATATAGATTCTTAGAAAATTACCCCAATTTGAGGTACTCTGTAGCACTATGTTCAATTGAAATCATAGCTTATAAACCCTTACTGATGCATTTACTTTTACCAGAAAACCAGAGTACATATTTCAACTTAAAAGACATTTAATCAAAGACCAAGCAATTTTAGTGTCAAAAGATGCCTTAAATGGAATTATAGTGAAAATACTCCCACAGATTTCCATATCACAAATAGTTAAACAAACACATAGATAACATTTATGACCATGAAATACATATGAAGGGCTCACATGTTGGGATCATGTATGGTTTAGGAACATTGGGAAATAGCACTGAAACCCAGTATGTGTGTGGCCAGTACATATTCTTGGGCAATACACCTGAAGAGATATGTAGATCCAGGATAAATGTAGGGCCAGGGCAACTTAGATTTTTTTTCTCATCTACGTTCTGTAATTTTATGTTTTTGCTCAGTTTTAAGGTCTACATTTTTTTTTTGCTTAGACACATGAATGAATAAAATAAATAGTTTCAACCATGCACCAAATTTAAAAAAAATTACTCCCAACCTCTACATCTTCAAAGTATCCAAAGTATGTCATGAAATTCACTTTGGAAGTGTATATTTGAGTCAAAGTTTCTTCTGTATTAGAGAATTCAAATTAATGCCAAGTTGCCTTTGGATGTAAAGGTTTCTAGTTAGAGAGAGTTCTCTGGATGCATTGAATGAATCAGTTCATATTTTAAAAATGAATCAGCCTCTATGAAAGGACTTTCGTGGGGATTTTAACCACTTTGATCCATTCTGATGCACTTATTTATCTAGGAATAGGATTTTTGCTGTACCTACAGAGTTAAGGAATGTGTGAACTAGGGAGACAAATGCAGCAGGTTTCCTTTCCTAAAGCAAAAGTTGCTTTTATTTTCACTATTGGAGCACTTTAAGCTTCAAAATAATTGGTAAATTCAACAACCCTTAGACTGTCAGGCTCAAAGCCCTCCTAGCATTGGGGAGAGAAGAATCACTTTTCACTCACATTTCATCAGTTCTTCAAAGGCTTAAATCTCATAAAGGGCTATTTTGGAAGAATCCAGAGATACTTTCTCAGCAATTGATTTAAATAAAAAGCTGTAAGAAAAGAGGAGGTGAGAGAGATCTCAGGTTAGAGTGATAAAGCTACTGGATAAAGATGTACTTAGGAGATTTGGAGAGTTACTCTTCCTTCATCTAATGAAGAGACATTTTTCACAGATCAGTTTCGTGCAATCCGAATACAAATCTCACACTATTTCTAACTTCTCTTTAGTCCTCCATTATTAATCCCACAATGCACTATTTTAATTTCTATGTAATTTACATAAAAGGATATATATGTAATGATTGCTTCTACTGTAATGAGGATTTGTACATGATAAGAACCTAAAGATAATTTTCTTGAACCACTAAATATATCCCTTTATAGTTGAGACCCCTAGAAAACTTTGATCTTCCCTGAATAGAAAGGAACACATGCAGAAACAAAGTTGTCCAGACTTCATTTGGATGGCATTATGCCCTAAAGGAATTCTATATTTTCAAACATAAATGTTTTCTTATCTGAGAATGAAGGGGATTCTTCTTTTTTGTTGTTATTTTTGTTTCGTTTTGCTTGTTTTTGTTCTTATTTTATTTATTTATTTAGAATATTTTTTTCATGGTTACATGATTTATGATTTTTTCCCATTCCAATTCCCTCTCTCCTCTCTGAGCTGAGCAGTAATTATGCTGGGTTATACGTTTAGCATTGTTCAAAACCTATTTCCATATTATTAATTAATTAATATTTGCAATAGAGTGAACTTTTAACATCAAAACTCCAGACACATACCTATTGAAGCACATGATCGTTCATAAGTTTTTCTTCTGCATTTCTCTCCACAAAGTGCTTTCTCTGGATGTAGATAGTGTTCTTTCTCTTAAGTTGCTCTGAATTGTCCTGGATCATTTCATTGCTTCTAGTAGAAAAGTCCATTACATTCAATTGTGCCAAAATGTATCAATCAGTCTCTGTGTACAATATTCCCCTGCATCAATTCTTGGAGGTCTTTCCAGTTCACATAGAAATCTTCCATTTCATCATTCCTTTCAACACAATAGCATTCCATCACCATAATATACCACAATTTGTTCAGTCATTCCCCAATCAATGGACAGCCCCTCATTTTATTTCTTTTTTAAAAAAATTTATTTAGTCAATTTAGAATATTTTCCCTTGGTTACAAGAGTTATGTTCTTTCCTTCCCCTCCTCCCAAACCCTCCCATAGCCAACTCGCAATTCCACTGGGTTTTACATGTGTCCTTGATCAAAACTTATTTCTATATTGTTATGTTTGCATTAGGGTGATCATTTAGAGTTTGTATCCCCAATCATATCCCTATCAACACATAGGATCAAGCAGTTGTTTTTGTTCTGTGTTTCTGTTTCTGTTTCAACAGTTTTTCCTCTGCATGTGGATAGTGTTCTGTCTTTAGATCCCTCCAAATTGTTCAGGATCATCACACTGCCACTACTAAAGAAGTCCATTACATTCGATTGTGCCACAGTGTATCAGTCTCTGTGTGAAATGATCTCATGGTTCTGCTCCTTTCACTATCCATCAATTTCTGGAGGTCATTCCAGTTCACATGGAATTCCTCCACTTCATTATTCCCTTGAGCACAATAGTATTCCATCACCAGCATATACCACAATTTGTTCAGCCATTCTCCAATTGAAGGGCATCCCCTCATTTTCCAATTTTTTTTCACCACAAAGAGCGCAGCTATGAATATTCTTGTACAAGTCTTTTTCTTTAATATCTCTTTGGGGTATAAACCCAGGAGTGCTATGGATGGATCGAAGGGCAGGCAGACTTTTAGTGCTCTTTGGGCATAGTTCCAAATTGACCTCCAGAATGGTTGGATCAATTCACACTTCCACCAGCAATGCATTTTGCCACACTCCCTCTAACATTCATTATTTTCCTTTGCTGTCATGTTAGCCAATCTGCTAGGTGTGAGGTGATACCTCAGAGTTGTTTTGATTTGCATCTCTCTGATTAAAAGAGATGTAGAAAACTTTTTCATGTGCTTATTAATAGTTTTTGACTTCTTTATCTGAAAATTGCTATTCATGTCCATTGCCCATTTATCAATTGGAGAATGGCTTGAGGTTTTCTACAATTGATTTAGCTCTTTATAAATTTGAGTAAATAGACCTTTGTCAGAGGATTTTATGAAGGTTTTTTTTTTCCAATTTGTTGCTGCTCTTCTAATTTTGGTTACATTGGTTTTGTTTCTACAATAACTTTTTAATTTAAAGTAATCAAAATTATTTATTTTACCTTTGTAATTTTTTTTTCTAACTCTTGCTTGGTTTTAAAATCTTTCCTTTCCCAGAGACCTGTCAAATACTATTCCGTGTTCACCTAATTTACTTAGTTTCCTTCTTTATATTCAAGTCATTCACCCATTCTGAGTTTATCTTGGTGTAAGGTGTGAGGTGGTGATTCAGACCCAATCTCTCCCACACTGTCTTCCAATTTTCCCAGCAGTTTTTATCAAATAGTAGATTTTTGTCCCCAGAGCTGGGATCATTGGGTTTATCATAGACTGTCTTGCTGAGGTCCCTTACCCTAAGTCTATTTCACTGATCCTCCTTTCTGTCTCTTAGCCAGTACCAAATTGTTTTGATAACCACTGCTTTATAGTATAGCTTGAGATCTGGTACTGCTAGGCCACCTTAACTTGCCCTTTTTTTTCATGATTTCCCTGGATATCCTTGATCTTTTGTTCTTCCAAATGAACTTTGTTATGTTTTTTTCTAATTCAGGAAAAAAAAAATTGGTAGTTCAATGAGTATGGTAGTTAATAAGTAAATTAATTTGGGTAGGATTGTCATTTTTATTATGTTAGCTCATCCCACCCATGAGCAATCAATGTTTTTCCAATTGTTTAGATCTAGTTTTAGCTGTGGGGAAGGGGTTTTGTAGTTGGGTTCATATAGTTCCTGTGTTTGTCTTGGCAGGTAGATTCCTAAGTATTTTATATTTTCTAGGGTGATTTTAGATGGAATTTCTCTTTCAAATTCTTCCTGCTGAGATGTGTTGCAAATATATAGAAATGCTGATGACATATGTGGGTTTATTTTGTATCCAGAAACTTTGCTAAAGTTGTTGATTATTTCCACTAGCTTTTTAGTTGATTCTACCCTCCATAGTATACCATTAAATATACCCTCCAAATATCATCTATTACAAAGTATCTAGTCAGTTTTGATGGGTAGGTGATTCTTGGTTGAAGGCCCATTTCTCTTGCTTTTCTAAATATCATATTTCAAGCCTTGAGGTATTTTAGTGTGGAAGCTTCCAGATCTCGTGTAATCCTGATTGGTGCTCTTGATATCTAAATTGTCTAAATTACATTCCTGGGGGTTGTCTTTTGAGGATTTAACATAGAGGGCATTCTATGAAGTATTTAAATATCTATTTTGCTCCCTTGTTTAAGAACATCAGGGAAGTTTTCTTGGATAATTTCTTGTAGTATGATGTCAAGATTTCTGTTTTTTCTGGGTTGTCAGCTAGACCAATGATTTTCAAATTGTCTCATTGTGATCTGTTTTCCTGATCTGTCATCTTGTCAGTGACATATTTTATGTTTCTTCCATTTTGGCAGTCTTTTCACTTTGCTTTATTAATTCTTTCTGTTTTGCAAGATCCTTGTTTTCTAATTGCCTAATTCTGGTCTTTAAGGGCTGGTTTTCCCCTATAATCTTTTGATTTTCCTTTTAAGTTTGGTCTATCCTGTTTTTCATAGCTTCCAGCTATTTCTCCAATTGGGCATTTTTGTCCTTTAAACTGTTATTTTCTTTTTTGAACTATTTCCCACTATTCTTGCCAGAAAGAGTGCATCTTTTTGATGAGCTTCAATTTAAATTCTTCAAGTCCTTGTGGCCAATTTCCATTTTTTAAAGAGAGTTTTGGTCCATTTATTTGTATTTTCTCTTCTGTTATTTCCTCTGTAGTCTGGATTTTTCCTCCATAAAAATCATGCAGGGTCAATGACTTCTTCTTGTTTTTCTTGGTGTTGGGAAGTTGTTTGCCAAAGGGGGGGGGGGGTCTTTCCTTCCCTTTCCAGTCAGAAATCTGAATGAGGAGGGCAGACTTTCTATGTAAGGAGTTAAGGAGACAGTTTTTTTTTTTAATTTTAAACATTATTTTATTTGGTCATTTCCAAACATTATTCACCGGAAACAAAGATCATTTTCTTTTCTTCCCCTCCCCCCCTCCACCACCTTTCCCTCTCCCATAGCCGACGCACGATTCCACTGGTTATCACATGTGTTCTTGACTCAAACCTATTTCCCTGTTGTTGGTATTTGCATTAGAGTTTTCATTTAGAGTCTCTCCTCAGTCATATTCCCTCAACACCTGAAGTCAAGCAGTTGCTTTTCATCGGTATTTTTACTTCCACAGTTTATCCTCTGCTTGTGGATAGTATTTTTTAGATCCCTGCAGATTGTTCAGGGACATTGCATTGACACTAATGGAGAAGTCCATCACCTTCGATTGTACCACAGTGTATCAGTCTCTGTGTACAATGTTTTCCTGGTTCTGCTCCTTTTGCTCTGCATCACTTCCTGGAGGTTGTTCCAGTCTCCATGGAATTTCTCTACTTTATTATTCCTTTTAACACAATAGTATTCCATCACCAACATATCCCAATTGATGGGCATCCCCTCATTTTCCAATTTTTGGCCACCACAAAGAGTGCAGCTATGAATATTCTTGTACAAGTCTTTTTCCTTATTATATCTTTGGGGTATAAGCCCAGCAGTGCTATGGCTGGATCAAAGGGCAGAAAGTCTTTTATCACCCTTTGGGCATAGTTCCAAATTGCCCTCCAGAATGGCTGGATCAATTCACAACTCCACCAGCAATGAATTAGTGTCCCCACTTTGCCACATCCCCTCCAGCATTCATTACTTTCCATAGCTGTCATGTTAGCCAATCTGCTAGGTGTGAGGTGATACCTCAGAGTTGTTTTGATTTGCATGTCTCTGATTAAAAGAGATTTAGAAAACTTTTTCATGTGCTTATTAATAGTTTTGATTTCTTTGGTTGAGAACTGCCTTTTCATGTCCTTTGCTCATTTGTCAATTGGAGAATGGCTTGATTTTTTGTACAATTGATTTAGCTCTTTGTAAATTTGAGTAATTAAACCTTTGTCAGAGGTTTTTATGAAGATTGTTTCCCAATTTGTTGCTACCCTTCTGATTTTGGTTATATTGGTTTTGTTTGTACAAAAACTTTTTAATTTGATGTATTCCAGATTATTTATTTTGCATTTTGTAACTCTTTCTAATTCTTGCTTGGTTTTGAAGTCTTTCCCTTCCCAAAGGTCTGAGATGTATACTATTCTGTGTTCTCCTAATTTTCTTATAGTTTCCTTCTTTATGTTAAAGTCATTCACCCATTTTGAATTTATCTTGATGTAGGGTGTGAGGTGTTGATCTAAACCGAATCTTTCCCACACTGTCCTCCAATTTTCCCAGCAGTTTTTATGAAATAGTGGATTTTTGTCCCAAAAGCTAGGATCTTTGGGTTTGTCATATACTGTCTTGCTGAGGTTGCTTGCCCCCAGTCTATTCCACTGATCCTCTTTTCTTTCTCTTAGCCAGTACCAAATTGTTTTGATGACTGCTGCTTTATAATATAGTCTAAGATCTGGGACTGCAAGGCCCCCTTCCTTTGTATTTTTTTTTTCATTATTTCCCTGGATATCCTTGATTTTTGTTCTTCTAAATGAACTTTGTTATGTTTTTTTTCTAAATCAGTAAAAAAAAAATTTTGAAAGTTCCATGGGTATGGCACTAAATAGATAGATGAGTTTGGGTAGGATGGTCATTTTTATTATATTGGCTCGTCCTACCCATGAGCAGTTAATGTTCTTCCAATTGTTCAAGTCTAGTTTTAGTTGTGTGGAAAGTTTTTGTAGTTGTGTTCATATAGTTCCTATGTTTGTCTCGGGAGATAGATTCCTAAGTATTTTATTTTGTCTAAGGTAATTTTGAATGGGATTTCTCTTTATAGTTCTTGTTGCTGAGCTGTGTTGGAGATATATAGAAATGCTGATGACTTTTGTGGGTTTATTTTGTATCCTGCAATTTTGCTAAAGTTGTTGATTATTTCGATTAGCTTTTTGGTTGAATCTCTAGGATTCTTTATGTAGACCATCATGTCATCTGCAAAGAGCGATAATTTGGTCTTCTCCTTGCTTATTTTAATGCCTTCAATTTCTTTTTCTTCTCTAATTGCTACTGCTAGTGTTTCTAGTACAATGTCAAATAGTAGAGGTGATAATGGGCATCCTTGTTTCACTCCTGATCTTAATGGGAATGGATTTAGTTTATCCCTATTGCAGGTGATATTAGTTGGTGGTTTTAGATATATACTGTTTATTATTTTTAGGAATGGCCCTTCTATTCCTATGCTTTCCAGTGTTTTTAATAGGAATGGGTGTTGTATTTTATCAAAGGCTTTTTCTGCATCTATTGAAATAATCATGTGATTTTTGTTGGTTTGCTTGCTGATGTGGTCAATTATGTGGATGGTTTTCCTAATATTGAACCAGCCCTGCATCCCTGGTATAAATCCTACTTGATCATGGTAAATGATGCTTCTGATCACTTGCTGGAGTCTTTTTGCTAGTATCCTATTTAAGATTTTTGCATCTATATTCATTAGGGAGATTGGTCTATAATTTTCTTTCTCTGTTTTTGGCCTGCCTAGCTTTGGAATTAGTACCATGTTTGTGTCATAAAAGGAGTTTCATAGAACTCCTTCTTTGCTTATTATGTCAAATAGTTTGTATAGTATTGGAGTTAGCTGTTCTCTGAATGTTTGATAGAATTCACTGGTGAATCCATCAGGCCCTGTGGATTTTTCCTTAGGAAGTTCTTTGATGGCCTGTTGGATTTCTTTTTCTGATATGGGATTATTTAAGAAATCTATTTCTTCTTCTGTTAGTCTAGGCAATTTGTATTTTTGTAAATATTCATCCATATCACCTAGGTTGGTATATTCATTGCCATATAGTTGGGCAAAGTAGTTTTTAATGATTGCCTTAATTTCCTCTTCGTTGGAGGTGAGGTCCCCCTTTTCATCCTTGATGCTGTTAATTTGTCTTTCTTCTTTCCTTTTTAAAATTAGATTAACCAGTACTTTGTTTATTTTGTCTGTTTTTTTCAATGTACTAGCTTCTAGTCTTATTTATTAGGTCAATAGTTCTTTCACTTTCGATTTTATTAATTTCTCCCTTAATTTTTAGGATCTCTAGTTTGGTTTTCTTCTGGGGGGTTTTAATTTGTTCTTTCTCAAGTTTTTTAATTTGCATTTCCAATTCCTTGATCTCTGTCCTCCCTAATTTGTTAATATATGCACTCAGGGATATGAATTTTCCTCTAAGTACTGCCTTGGCTGCATCCCATAAGGTTTGAAAGGATGTCTCGCCGTTGTCATTTTCTTCAACAAAATTATTAATTGTTTCTATGATTTCTTCTCTAACTATCTGATTGTGGAGTATCATATTATTTAATTTCCAATTAATTTTTGATTTGGCTCTCCATGTACCCTTACTGATCAATATTTTTATTGCCTTGTGATCTGAAAAGGCTGCATTTATTATTTCTGCTTTTCTGCATTTGAGTGCCATGTTTCTGTGACCTGGTGTATGATCTATTTTTGTGAATGTGCCATGTGGTGCTGAAAAGAAGGTGTATTCCTTTTTGTCCCTATTTATTTTTCTCCATATGTCTATTAACTCTAATTTTTCTAAAATTAGATTCACCTCTTTTACCTCTTTCTTGTTTATTTTTTGGTTTGATTTATATAAATTTGATAGTGGTTGGTTCAGGTCTCCCACTAATATGGTTTTACTGTCTATTTCCTCCTTCAATTCTCCTAGTTTCTCTATTAAAAATTTGGATGCTATACCATTTGGTGCATACATGTTGATTAGTGATATTTCCTCATTGTCTATACTCCCTTTTAACAGAATATATTTACCTTCCCTATCCCTTTTGATCAGGTCTATTTGTGCTTTGGCTTTTCAGATATCATGATTGGAACTCCTGTCTACTTTCTATCAGTTGAGGCCCAAAAGGTCTTACTCCAACCTCTAATTCTAACCTTGTGAATGTCAACCTGCCTCATATGTGTTTCTTGAAGACAACAAATGGTAGGGTTTTGGGTTCTAATCCAATCTGCTATTTGTCTACGTTTTATGGGTGAGTTCATCCCATTCATGTTCAAAGTTATGATTGTCATTTGTGGATTCGCTGGCATTTTGATATCTTCCCCTAGTTCTGACCTTTCTTCTTTAGCTATCTCCTTTTGAACCAGTGATTTGCTTTAGGTCAGTCCCCCTAGTCCCCACCCTTGAGATGCTTCCCTTTCTAGCCCCTCCATTTTTGTGCTCCCTTCCCCGCCCCGCTCCTCTTCCCTCCCTTATTATGCTCCCTCCCCCTCCTCTTCCCTCCCTTTTTATGCTCCCCCACCCCTTAATTTTCCTTTATTTCTTGCCCTAATGGATAAGATAAAATTCAGGATCCCACTGGATCTAGATGTTCTTCCCTCTCAGATTTAATTTCACTGAGAGTAAGGTTTAAGTAATTCCACTTCACGCTCTCTTACTCTCCTTCTCATATGAGAGTTCTTCCCCTCCCCTTCCCATGTGTATCTTTATATGGGAAAGATTATTCTATTAAGTCCCCCCCTATTTCTTGAAGTAAGTTTTAGTATTATCGACAGTTCCCCCATCCCTTTTCCTTTCTTTGCCCCCATTTTCTCCAAATCTTCTTGATGCCCCAATCTTTCTCTATGCATGTTTCTTCTAACTACTCTTATGATGCTACAATTTTTGAGAGTTACACAAAACATTTTCCCCACATATTAATATATATAATTTGATGTAAATATAGTCCTTATAGAAGAGAGTTTGACTTAAAGAAAAAGATAAGATTTATCTCCTTTTCCCTTTCTTTCATATTTACCTTTTCATGTTTCTCTTGCTTTCTGTGCTTGGATATAGAACTTTCCACAGAGCTCTGGTCTTTTCTTGGCAAATGCTTGGGAATCTTCTATTTTGTTGAATGCCCATACTTTCCCCTGGAAGTATATAGTCAGTTTTGCTGGGTAGTTGATTCTTGGTTGTAGACCCAGCTCTCTTGCCTTTCTAAATATCGTGTTCTATGCTTTGCGGTCTCTTAGTGTGTTAGCCGCTAAGTCGTGTGTGATCCTTATGGGAGCCCCCTTATATCTGAAGCTCTTCTTCTTGGCTTCTTGTAGGATTTTCTCCTTTTCTTGGAAGCTCTTGAATTTGGTAATTACATTCCTAGGGGTTGTCTTTTGGGGATTTAGGTGTTCTAAATGAAGGTGTTCAATGAACCCTTTCTATTTCTATTTTGCCCCCTTTCTCCAGAATGTGGGGGAAATTTTCTTTTATAATCTCCTGTAGAATAATATTGAGTTTGTTGTTTATCTCTGGTTTTTCTGGGAGACTGATAATTTGGAGATTGTCTCTTCTCCCTCTGTTTTCGAGATCTGTGACCTCCTCAGTGAGATATTTTATGTTTTCTTCTAATTCATTAATTTTTTGGGTTTGCTTTATTGATTCTTGCTGTTTTATGATCTCACTTTCTTCGAGTTGCTTAATTCTGGTCATTAGGGACTGGTTTTGCTTTTCAGCTTTGTCTGCCCTTCTATTGGATGCTTTAAGCTCTTTTTCCAATTGAGCAGTCTTATCTGTCAGACTGCTGATCTCTTTCTCCCATTTTTCTTTCCAGGTTTCCGTCTTCTGGGTAAGCTCCAGTTTGAGATCTTCCAGAGCTTGTTGATAGTTTCCATTTTGGGAGGCATGTTCCGCTTTTTTTTGGATTTCATCCTCATTCTCTTCTTTTCCTTGGGTACTCCCACCATAAAATAGTCACCTTTTTCCCTTTCTTCCTGGAGGCTTGATTTTTGGCCATGTGAGCCATCCCTTTGGTGTTTTTATTCCCCTTTCCTTTTTGGTCTGGGGTCTGGGTGGTATGGGTGGTTTTTCTGTGAATTTAGGTGGCCTCAGACTAGTTCTTCCCAGTCTCCAAGGTTTCTTACAGCGCTGGGCCTCTGATCACAGCCACACTGCCCAGGTGTTCAGTTCCACCTAGATAATCAGTGTGTGGTCCGCCACTGGTGTTTAGCTCCGCCCAGATGTTCAGCATAACCGCCCCAAGTACAGATCCGCTGACCCCCGTGCTCAGCCCCGGGTTCTCCCCTGAAACTGTTCTGAGATGTTTTTTCCTGGCAGTCCCCAGATCCCAAGGACCCTGGAGTGCCTCCCCAGACAGAGATGTTCTTCACTCACTCGCTGTCCCAGTGAGTGCTCAGGTAGCTCACTCTGGTTTGGTGGGGGAGGTGGGGGGGAAGGGAGGCTCAGTTCACGTTTCTGTGCAAGCTTTTCCTCCGTCTTATTATAGTGTGGAAATGTTCAAACCCCACATACCTTCACCTCTGTGGAGTACTGGGGAATACTGGGGAGTCCTTCTGTTCCTCCAAAGGTGATTTTTATGCTCCTTTGATGTAGTCTATTTCGTTCGGTGTCGGGGAGTGGATGAGTGTGGCGTTTAGATTGCAGCCATGATTACCCGGAAGTAGGAGACAGGTTTTTGCCTGAGGCCATCTTTCAAGTCTCTGCTGCTTCTACTGTTTGCTCCCCTTCTCTGTGATATCTCCCTGTGGGTGCCCAATGTCTGTGCTCTTCAGGCTGCTGGGGTTTCAGGTCTAGCTGCTCTCAGAGGTAGGTCTTTGGTGATCTTAGTCACCTGCCAAGGACCTACAGGTGCCCCTTACTCGCTCTAGAGGTGCCCCTTGCTCACTCCCTGATTCTAGTGCACACTGGCTCTGACTCTGGCTCAGTAGATGGGGTGGGGGAGGGTTGAACATTTCATGTCTTGATGGATGCTTTTCACCCCCTTATAGTATGGAAATGTCCAAATCCCACGTACCTTCAGTGCTATGCCCTACTGTAGAGTCCTTTCCTTCATATGAATTTGGTTTATTTGACCTTTAGAAGTAGTTTATATTGGTAGGGGGTGAGGAGAGGAAGAGTCCTGAATCTACCATGTTTACCCAGAAGTCAGCCCCTCATTTTCTAATTTTTTCCCACCACCAAGAGTAAGGCTATAAATATTTTTGTACAGGTATTTTTCCTTATTATCTCTTTGGGATTCAAACCTAGCATTGGTATGGCTGGATCATAGGGCAGACAGCCTTTTAAAGCCCTTTGGGTATAATTCCAAATTTCCTTTCCAAATGGTTGGATTAATTCACAAATCCACCAGTTGTGTATTAGTTTCCCAATTTTGCCACATCACCTCCAACATTAATCACTTTCTTTTGCTTCCATATTAGCCAATTTCCTAGGTGTAAGGTGGTACTTCAGAGTTATTTTTATTTGCATTTATCTAATGAGAAGGGATTTAGAACACTTTTTCATGTGATTATTGATAGTTTTGATTTCTTCATCTGAGAACTGTCTATTTATATTTCTTGACCATTTGTCAATTGCAGAATGACTTGACTTTTTTGTAAACTTAGTTTCTTATATATTTGGGAAATTAAACCTTTGCCAGAGAGTTTAGTTAATTGTTTTTCCCAGCTTGTTGTTTTCTTTCTAATTTTGGTTGCAATGGTTTTGTTTGATGTAAATGTAATGTAATTAAAATCATTCATTTTACATTTTGCAATGTTCTCTATCTTTTGCTTGGTCTTAAATTCCTTCCTTTCTAACAGATCTTACAGGTATACTATTCTAAGTTCACCTAGTTGATTTATTATTTAATTCTTTATATTTAAATCATTTATCCATTCTGAATTTTTCTTGGTATAGGGTATGAGAAGTTTATCTAGACCTGATTTTTCCCATACTGTTTTCCAATTTTCCCATCAGTTTTTTTTTGTCAAATAGTGAGTTCTTATCCCCAAAACTGGGATCTTTGGGTTTGTCGAATACAAAATTGCTGAGGCCATTTGCCCCAAGTCTATTCCATTGACCTGCCCTTCTATCTCTTAGCAAGTACCAGATTGTTTTGATGATCACTGCTTTATAGTACAGTTTAAGATCTGGTACTGCTAAGTGAAGGGGATACTTCTAGTCAGACCCAAGGACTAAATTCTTGAGGAGAGAGCTTCTTGTGGACCAGAAAGAACTACATGGCACATATTTCTGTCCAAAAATAGGAAACTGATTGTCTCTGCTTTTGTTTTTATCTTTTTTATTTTATTGTGGGTAGAAGAATTTGATTTTGGCTAATTTCATAAGTTCTAAACATTTCTACTGACCTTTATTATAACATCCCCAACTGCCCACTGAGTATCTCCTACTCCCATAGAAATTTTTATCTCAACATAACTCAAACTGAACTCATTAGGTTTCCTATTAAGCTCTCCCTTCTTCCTCAATTTCCTGTTACTGCCAAATGCATCACCTCTCAGGCATCCATGCCAAGATGTTTTTCTTGATTCCTCACTCTTTTATACTATACCCTTCTCAGTCCAATATGCTGCCACATTCTTCTGACTTTATCTTTGTATCATCTCTCATATATTCCACCCTTCTTCTCTGACAATGGCACCACCCTGATACAGGTTTTCATCACCTCACAGTTGGTTCTTACAATTATCTTTCTGTTGTTCTACTTACCTTGAGTTTCTCCTTACTCCAGCCCATCCTCCATTCAGCTGCCAATTTGCTCTCCCTAAGTCATGATTTTAATTTTGTTACTTTCCTACTCTCAATAAACTCTAGTGAATTCCCATCACCTACAAGATTAACTATAAAATCCTTTCTTTGGAATTGAATGCCCTTCATAACCTGGTTGCCTCTTGCTTTTTCAGCCTTCTTCAAATATTCCATGTGTAAACCTTAAAATTTCTTAGACTTATGAATGTTGGAAATTTCCCCATTGGGAAATTTTATACTTGAAAAAATTTCCTACTGATAGTAAGAACTCTATTGGAATGTGAAACTCCTTGGCATGGGAGGATCCTTCTCCTCCCTACTTAAGACTACTTTAGGACAGAAACCTTTTGCTAAACAATGGAAAGGACTTTGACCTATGCTTAAGCATAAAACAGGAAGTTCTTTGAGTCATGATTGATTTTAGAATTGATACAATAGAGATACTTGGAATGACAGAACCAGGTCTTGGAACTTACAATCTCCATCCTACTCAGAGTAACAGGATTTAGGAAGGGCTGTAGCAAAGATCAAGATTTAATTATTTGAGAATATGACCTTCAACAGACATGTGGAAAGGTCATAGACCTCTGGGCAGTCCTGGGTTAAGCTAGAGCCACCATTGGCACAGGGGAGACATCCACAGTGATTGGTAGATGTGAGAACTGAGGGGAGGGAACTTAGATTGTTTCCTTAAAGATAGCGGGGTCTGAGGACAGAGGTTTTGCTCTGGGAGGTTTTGCTCTGAGAGGTTTTGCTCTGAAGGAGTCTGAGAGGAGAGAAGTCCTGGAGGGAGAGCTCCTGGAGAGATCTGAGAGGAGGGCTTGCTTTGAAGGAGGCTGGAGGTGGAAGGAGGCTGAAGGAGGCCCCTGAGACTGTTTCTCCATTTTGGTCACGTGAGTGATAGGGACTGATCTCTTTTCTTTGCCTCAGCTATCTAAGGGCTTGGGCCTTTGGCCTAGCCTAAGCAGAGGGGGTATTAAGCCCTATTCCCTACTCTCCCCTTTCTCTCTCTCTCTCTCTCTCTTTCTCTCTCTCTCTCTCTCTTTCTCTCTCTCTCTCTCTCTCTCTCTCTCTCTCTCTCTCTCTCCCTCTCTCTCTCTCTCTCTCCCCCTCTCTCTCTATCTCTAATACCTTTCTTCCTCCTGTTTGTAATTAAAAACTCCATAAAAGGTTGACTGCTGACTTGAGTTTTCCTTTAGGAATTACATAGCTGAATTCCTTGGAGACCTTAAATTAATATATATCAGTCTTTTAACGTGATTTCCTTATCACACATGAATCGGTGTCACTGTACCCATTACTATTACTTCCTCAAAACAATCTATCCCTTGACTGTCATTTTCACTATCATTTATGCCTGGAACACTCTCTTTATCTCAATTCTCCTGATCTCCATAGAATCCTTCATAACCCAGCTAAAATCTTGCCTTCTATAAGATAAGAAATCTTTCCTAATTCTCTTTAATACCCATGCCTCTTGGCTAGGGATAAATTATTTCTATTTATATATGTATGTTGTTTATATGTTATTATTTTTTTAAAGTTCTCTCCTGTTAAACTGGGAGTTCCTTGATCACAGGGATTGTTTTTATTTTTATTTTGACTTCCACTGTGTTTAATATAGTTCGAGGATAATAGTAGGTGCTTAATAAACATTTGTGGGAAATCTAACTTCTCTGTTAGGCCATTACTTAGAGAACTATTTTCTCAACTTCATACATAATTCTAATATGTTTAGCTATCAGGCTTAATCCAATTATTTTCATTTTGTGTTAAAAAAAAACTTTAGTTATGTGGAAAGTTCATTTTGTTTTCCTTATGAAAAAGCTCATACAACAACACTGCTAAAGAAATGAAGTTCTATAATAAGTTTGAATAGATAAAGCTATTATTGAGTGGAAATTTTAAATAATATTAAAAAGATTAATATTATTTATTATATTAATATGCATAATATATGCACTTAAAAGAAACAAAATAGCTATGATCACCTACTGCAATATGGAAATGAAAGAGCAATAAATACCCTAAAGGTTCTCCCCCAAATTCCAGACTTTTTAAAGACAACCGTGCTTAAATTCAGAGGAGAGTATAACCCTTAGTGATGATAAATCTTGGGTTATTTATTATGGAGCATGCTCAGGTCTGCAATTTGCAGAAAATATACATTAGTGCCCTTTATTTAGATATGTGAAAGGAATTTGAGATGAATGCGGAAGGCAGTTGCCCTGAATGACTGGGTTTGAAGGAGAAAGTAAATGGTCTCTCTTCTGTAGGTCATGCAATGAATGAATGAAAATGTAGGTCAGCAAAAGGTGAATCAGTGGGTGTTGACATGCTTTAGTCTTCAGCTATGAAAGCATAGGAGAATCTGAGAGTGATACAAGATTGATGTTCATTTTTCAGTTGCCTCTGACTCTTCATGATCCTCTTTGTGGTTTTCTCAACAAAAATACGTGCCTTTCCTTCTCCAGCTCATGAGTGATTTGCCAAGGGTTACACAGCTAATAAGTGTCTGAGGCCAGATTTGAATTCAGGAAGATGAGTCTTCCTGACCCCAGGTCCCATACTATATCCACTGTGCCACCAAGCTACCCAATACAATATTCCTGCCCTATATAATTTCAGAGAACTCTAAACAAATTCCCTTGAGAGAGCTGTATAGTTCAAAATTTTCTTCCAGAAGATTCAGCAGAGACTCAATGCTAAACTAGGATGGATCAATTTCTACTCTCTGGATTTCATCTAAAAAATTTTAGTTTATAAGATCCTACTTATTCTTCTTAATCCTTTCAAACTGGCTCCATGTCTGCCCATGCCTGGATTTTATCTTTTCTATTATCAACTCTAGGAGGGAGCAATCACTTCCCCTAAATTTCCCTTCATTTCCACCACCGACAACTAATTCTTACCTGCTAGGATCAAATCCAGAATGGAATTCTCATTTGTTATTTTTTCCTCCCTTTTAAAGGATGAAATTATCATTACTGCAGGTCCAGAATTTATTAGCTGCTTTGCTTTTGGCAGCGAGCTCCAGCATATGTCTAGATAATTTAAATCCCTCATTACCAATAAAATGTCTCTGTGCCAGACTTGTGATCTGTTTTTCAAACTGCTCATCCATTTCCTCATAATCTAATGGCAGAATTGCTTTGGGCTCTCCCTCTCTCCCTAGACTGATTTTCACCTATATGCTCTCCATAATAATTTCCCTCTCTCTAGTTCCTAGTATAATTTGGAAAATAATGCTGAAGTAGTTTACCTCAATAAGCAAGTCCAGACACCCAGAAGTTCAATTAATGGAACCAATATTTTTTATTAATATATTGATTAATAATATGTACCTAACTGGCCATTGCAACCTTCCTAGTGAAAGTCACCAAGTCACAGACAGTTTTTATAGGTTTATATACATGAGAGAGAAGACAAGGTAAAATGAGCTCATACAAAGCTAATGAAGTATATATGGATTTAAGTTAAAAAAAAACTGAAATGTGGCCTTAATGACTGGGGCGAACTGACCAGGGCAATCAAGTCTTATCAGACACAGGTCAGATAAATTGGGAGGATGGACCTTCCTTTGTATATCTTATCCTGCACCTGGTTTATCCTGTCCTTGAGGGGGAATCCCGTAGTTCCCCTGACTATCTGTTGTTACAGCCTGGGAAAGTACATTCTTTAAGCCTGCTTTCTATAAGGGAAAGTATACTTTATTGATTACTACCTTTATCAATTGATCAGGGATTTTGTTTGACTCCATTTTGGTGCTATTGGTAAGTTTTAGGCAAAACTCACCTGCTGTAAGAGTCTCATATCATTCTACCTCTCTCTTTCACTGGGTCTGTCTGATATGCTCACTATAATGTCCTGACCCTGTCATTTCCATAGAGATAGACTAAAACCACCATAGATATACACCAAACTCTCTTGGAGGCTGAGAAGTGAAGGGAAATACACTAAAATATTCATTAATTTAGAACTCAGGATTCCTTCATCCCATGCAGTAATACACAAGGGATGTAGCTTACATGATATTTACAAAATCAGTTAACTTATTATGATGATACCTTAAGATCCTAAACATTTTATTGTATCAGATAAATGAATTAATAATATAGATACAAATGCAGTAAAATGAAAACTTAAATAATAAAACAGATCGCAACGCAGACTTGGGTCCAATTTTAATTTAAAAAGTTGTTTTTATTGATGCCTCTTTTACCTTCATTTTAGTTAGCTTCTCTGGTAGAGATAGACATGGACAGGTTTGGTGGATATACCTAGGCAGTTTCCTCTCTCCTATCCTTTAAATTTTTTTTTTAATTCCTTTTTGTTTAGATTTTCAAGAAAGTAGGAAAATGCATTGTTTTTGTCTCTTGCTAGGAGCACTAAACTCCTGGGCAGGGTCATCAGTATTAAAAATATTTTATTTTAGGCCATCACTAGTAATACAAATCCCATTATCACACAGCACCTCTTTTGCCATTTCATTCTTCAAATTTGTTTTTCATCCTAAAGTCTCTTATCTTCAAATTGAAAAATTCAAGAAAATATAACCTACATCCCAGTGATCTCAGTTTCTTGCCTAGACCTTTATCACTGAAAATACTTATTAGGATCCTTCAAACAATGTTACTTTTCCCATCGGAGTCATCACATATGGTAGTAGCCAACTATTTTAATAAGCATTGGGAGCTCCTTTGTTTTGGTTACATGTCCAGGAAGACAACAGACCTTGCTATTTGGTTTTATCTCATTGAAAAACAGCAGGCTTGGCCACTGTGACCACCCAAAGATTGTTGAACTCCATCCCACCCATATGTCTGTCCATTGCTGACATTCACTCTAGGTACGAAATATTCAGTTATAGATAAAAAATGCACTGATATTGGGGAAAGGAAAACTGAATCAGGCTCTGGATTTCTGCCACTCAGGTGGTACAGACAGCAGTTGAAATGTTAGAGTGAAGACTGATGGACAACAATGACAGTTAGTGGAAGGAGGGGTGACTGGGGGAGTGATAGTTGCTCCTGAGGGTTCTCTTTCCTGGACCTTAGACTGGAAGGATTACTCTTTCCCTGTCTCTTCACAGAAGTACCTATATTCCTGATTTTCACAAGCTGTTTGCTCTATCTGGATTCCTGTGATTGTGTCACTGAACAAAAGGTTTTTAAGGGGATCAGTTTGAACTTAAGATCTGTCTTTAGGGGTGCTAGCCCAAAGAGACAGGCCAAATCAGCTGTGAAGGTGAGAACCTTTTCTTCCCAATGCTATTTACTGCTACAACTTTGAACTTGAGAAAGCTAGCATAGGTTACCATAGACAGGAATAAAAGAAACCCTCCACCAGCCTGTGAGGCCTGACCTCAGCTCAAAAGCTGAAAGAGACTCATACCCAAGCTGGGAAAAAGTATAGGGAACCCCTCTTTCCTCTTCCCTGATACCCCCCAAATCTAAACTTCTTATTAAATTAATCTTTATTTAAATAACTTGCAGTCAGATAACAGGACTATCATTTCAAGGGAAAATGGAACAGAACCTACAGACAGCCATTTAACCATGAACAGTCCTTACTGGTCCCCTGCCGGGTGACCTTGGTCCTGGGGGAGGCTTGTCCTTCATGAGAGTTTGTGCTTACCTGCCCTAGGATTTCCTCAACATCAATCAATAGAGAAGATATTCCCTCAGGCTATCAAAGTTGGTCCCTTTCTCAGAAACCCATTTAAAAAATTCACTTTAGTTTATTTGAGGATTTTGGTTTTAAATTATTATTCTCCTTTTAGAAATTAATTTAATTAGTCAATTGAGAACATTATTCCTTGGTTACAAGGATCACATTATTTCCCTCCTTACCCTCTCCACACCCTTCACATAGTCGACATGCAGTTTCATTGGGTATTACATGTGTCCTTGATCAGAACCTATTTCTGTGGTGTTGGTGTTTGCATTAGGATGTTCATTTAGAGTCTACATCCCCAGCCATATCCCCTCTACCCATGTATTCAAGCAGTTGTTTTTCTTCTGTGTTTCTACTCCCAGAGTTTATCCTCTGCTTGTGGATAGTGTTTTTTCTCATAGATCCCTCCAAGTTGCTCAGGATCACTGCATTGACAATAATGGAGAAGTCCATTACATTTGATTGTACCACAGTCTCTGTGTATAATTTTCTCTTGGTTCTGCTCCTTTCACTCTGCATCACTTCCTGGAGGTTGTTCCAGACTCCATGGAATTCCTCCACTTTATTATTCCTTTTAGCACAATAGTCTTCCATCACCAACATATACCACAATTTGTTTAGCCATTCCCCAATTGAAGGGCATACCCTCATTTTCCAATTTTTTTGCCAACATAGAGAGCAGTTATAAGTATTCTCATACAAGTCTTTTTCCTCATTATCTCTTTGGGGTACAAACCTGGCAGTGTTATGGCTGGATCAAAGGGCAGACAGTCTTTTAGCACCCTTTGGGAATAGTTCCAGATTGCCCTCCAGAATGGTTGGATCAATTCACAACTCCACCAGCAATGCATTAATGTCCTAAGCAACCCATTTTTTCAGACAGCCTCTTAGCAGGGGATATTTCTTTCCTTTTACCTCACCAGCATCCATATTCCCTCTATCCCTTCAACTCCTCCTCCCTGTTACAAAACCTTCCTTATCTCCTGTAACTCTTCAGTCTTCTATAATTACTTTAAGTATTACAGTATAGAAGGTCAAATTGGGTGAGCAGGCTGAGAGATATAATGATGTGACAGCCTGTAAGAAGTCTATATCTGACCAAGGAGCTGAATTATTTAATTATGGAGATTCTTCTGTCTGTTGTTTACAAAATGTCATAGGGATTCTATGGTCATCTCTGGAGAATTATTTTCAAGTATTGAGCAAAATCTGGAAGGTGCTTCAAAAAATAGCAGATAGTCTGAGAATGCAGAAAGAAAATTGGGACTTCCATAAGAGATATCTACAATGATATACTGTTTCTATTGGGAAAAGTTCTTGATTCCTAATGTTTCACAAGCAGAAAACAAAGTTTTCTATTTGAAAATGAAAAGATACTACTTCCATTATGTGGCTGAGATTGTTGCTGGAGATGGCAAGAAAGGAAGAGTGGATCAATCCCTATAAGGCCATAAAGAAGCATCTGCAATCAGCAAAAAAAGGAGATACAACCAATGAATCCTAAACATTGCATCTGATTCTGAACTTCCCTGTGTTCTATTATGAGATCCTGAATTCTCCATAGACAGTTTTATCTCTTGCAAAGACAACTTTTGATGAAGTCATTGTTAAGCATTCTATAGTAAGTAAAGAATCCTACAGTGACAGCACATTAAGAATGCAATTACTGAGACAACTTGATATCATGGACAGTGAACATTCAAGGAGGTTAAGCTAAAGCAGAAGAAGGAGGGGAGAATTAATCAACCTTCCTACTGTTATCTGCCTTATTCAAAATGTACATAGCAGACCATTTGTCACCCATGATGTCACATAAATAGTTTTTGTTTCCTATTCATGATGGATTTATGTATTAAGTTGATAATGGAATTACAGTTTATGAATGGGGAAAAAAGGAAACAGCAGCTTCAGTGTTCTTAACCTAAGCAAGGGGTCATCTATGACACTAATGTTCTTTATTTATCTCAACATTATATACAAATATACAGTTGTCTCTTTCCTTCTTTTCTTTCTCGATACAACATTTTTGCATGATCCAAATATCACAAGGACCAAGTTTCTTCTGTACCATTTCAGACCTTTTTACTGCTTCCTTTTTTTAAACAAGGAATACTTCATGTCTGACAGTCTGAAGTATGTCTAACAGGTGGAAGAGAGGCTATCATTGTGGTCCATCATCTTCTTTTAAGCAAAGAGAGCAACTCACACTTGGCATATTTGTTTGACTATGGAACTCATACTCTTCTAACATTTGATGTAAGACCTTGAGAATCTGTCCCTATTTTTTTAAATGAGTTGAGAATCTCAGCTCTCATCATTGCTGTACTTGTAAATACTTATAGCACATCTCCTAAGTAGCATATAAAGATTTTTATTGCTATTATCACACTTGAAAAGTTGACAGCTAAATGCAACTTTATTTCCTTTTTCTTCTTTCCATTCCATAGTTGGAATACTTTGGCCCTTCACTTCTGATGTTTAGAAACTCTGGATTCTTTAAAGACCAGGCTTGAATGCCACCTCAAACTTCAAGAATCCTTTTTTCTAGCTCATGAGTTCTTAGCTCTGAAATTATTGCACTTTCCACCTATTCTGTAGATATAGTGTGTGTATATATTTATGCTCCTGTTGCTTCTAACATTAGAATATAAGTTCTTGGAAGATAGGTAATGGTTTTTCTTTTTAATCTCAGTACTTATACTTAGTATTTATATATAAGCATTAATCATTATTTATATATATGTAGATATATATATGAGATTATACTGCCTGAAACTTAATAAAATTTTAATTGATCTTATGTTGATTTCCTTTTCCTCAATAACTTTATAGATGCACTCTTCTTCCCTTTATTTTTCTCTGTAATCTCTTATAGTTTAGCTTACATTCTATTGGGGATGATTTGAACCTGTTGACAGATATGTAGATATACAGTATAATCAAAATATAAACACAGAGTGAATTGTTAATAGAGCAAGATATCGACTGGAAGAGTCAAGAAATACATTTAGACAGAGAGGACACTTGATCTAAGTTTTGAAGGGATCCCAAAGTTACAAAGGGTAGAGGTAAGAAGGAAGAAAATTACAAGTATGATAAGCTGCCTTTGCAAAGACATGGAGTTCAGAGATGGAAGTTGTCAACTAAGAGATATTTTCATTGAAGTATAGAGTATGATGGGTTTCAACAGAGTTAAGAGTCAGTCTATGCCTCTTGCATTGCTTTGCAGAAATGGGGTCAAACATCTAGAGGCAATGATTGGGATCCAAAGACATATTATTGATCTGCTGCTGCTGTCATCTCTTCGACTGTGATCATCCAAACTGTAGGATTGAAATTGGAATGACTAATTGGTTCCTAAGGGACTGTTTCGATATTCATGACCTTTCTTCTCCCCATATCAATACTAAAATCCACTTTATAAAATCTGATCTCTGACTAGTAATCAAAAAAAGGAATATTATCATAAGAGCAAAAAATAGTCATTTGCTTTTTTATAAATCTGACCAAAGGAGCAGTTCATTCTACATCATTCTGGTCTATGATTATCTTGAACCAACAGATTTCTACTCCTTATGTATTTGATTGAGAATGAGTCAAAAAGGCAATACCAAACTACTCATATTAAAGATATAATTTGTATTCCTAATAAAGGCTCACTAGTCTATAAAATCAAAAGATTACTCAGAAAACAATTGCCAACAATCAACTGAACCTCCCAAATAAGACTATGCATGTCCATTTGGAGCACTGTAGTGAGATTAAATTATAAGTATGTCCATATTCTTTTGGAAAGAAAATTTGAAAGAATACAGAAAATAACTGATAAGCATAAGAAATATTATATAAGTAGAATATCCTAGAAAGATCCTTTTCATTTGGGCTTTGAATCACAGCCTAGCTTCTTCTAATTTCTTCATCCCCTTACTTCTACAAAAATGGAGTGTCACTGTTACTTCTAATTGCAGATTTTTTTTTTTTGTATTAGCAGGGCATAATATAGACATAAGATTTTAGTTTTAATGCAGGAAGTTGAAATGCATCATTGAAAGTTTTATACAAAAATTAAAATTTTAATGTGTAAGTATAAAAAATCCTGATGGCCAAAAACACATTAAAATGTTGGAAAGTTGATCTCTTGTTTGTGTAATGTAATAAACTTTTCTAAGTGTTTTATAACTCTGAGTCTATCCTCCAATTACCTCATTATATACTGGAGGCTGATTTCTTTCTTGAAACTCTTTGATTTATTTTTAGAGAAACAACCTCAAGTTTAAAAGGAGAGTATTAATTCAAAATTATCAAGCATTGTAGATATTCAGCACTAGCCAGTGCCTTTGAAGGCATGAAGTCCAAATGCTACATTCATCTTTTGGAAGACTAGCTTTAGGATTTGAATTAGGAAAATTTCACTTCAAATCTCTCTGATGCTTAGTTGTGAATAAATCCCATACCTTCTGTGGGTATCAGAAGACCCTACCCATCTGGGTGGATGCATCTAAGTCATAAATAGATGACTTATTTCATTAATAAAAGAAATGCATTTATTGATACGTTACCTACTGAAAATAGCAGCTCTCTTCCAAACAACAATAACAATAACTGACATTGTTAGAGCATTTTCAATTTAATTTCATTCAAATCAACAAACTTTTGTTAAATTCCTACTTTTTGGCATGAACTGTGCTAGGCACTTGGAGTAAAAAGATAAAATCAGAGTAGTATTTTCCCTCAAAGAGATTATATTCTATTATTTGACACTGACAAAGAACTTGATATACATTACTTTGTCCAGTCTCCACAGCAATACTGTTAGGTATTTATTTTTTAAGGGCAGAAGGTTGAACCTGTAATTTCATTGCTTTGGGGAAATCCTAGTGGTGAAATACCTTATATTTGGTCAAGTAAACAAGAACTTCTTAAACACCTCCTGTGTGCCAGGAACTTTGTTAAACCTTTTGGATTCTAAGAAAGGTGAGCAGTGGAAAGCCTCTGTTCTCAACGCAGATCTGTAAGTCTTTTGCTGCTTATATCCCTAAAGGATTGCTGAGAGCACTGTCATTTGCCCAGAATCATATAGCCAGCATATATCAAAGGCAGTAGTCCTTCCTCACTCCAAGAGTCAGCTGCCAATACTGTCCAAGGCCTCTTGAAGGTAGGTATTTCAAGTGTTAGTTTTCCCATTTTATACTCCATGCAACTAAGGCTAAGATGAAGTTGTGGCTTGTTCACAATTACACAGCTATTATGTCAGAGGCATTATTGCAAATCTGGATTTTTGTGAATACAAATCTAACGCTTTCTCCATTTTGCCATGGTTAATCAGGGGTTAACATTTGTTGAGGGGTGAACATTATTATTCACCAAACTCCTCTGAACTTCTACCACTTTACTCTCTATTATTTAAGTCCACTTTCTGCAGCTTTTATAAACCAATGTCCAACAGGCAGCTGGTAAAGTTTACCTGAAACTGAGACATAAGACTGGTTCTGGATAGACAAATTGGGAGTCATCTGTGCAATGCTAGGAAAGTAAATATTTCTTACTATTCTCTTTGGCTTTTTTACTAATATCCTCATATTTTTTTTATTCTGGAGGCAAAATACAATTTTCTTTACATTCTCTGAAAGCAAAAATGTAAGAAAAGAAATTTAATACAAAGAGTTTATGATCATGATCATATTTTTATTTCTCAATAAATCTGATCTTTATGTATTATTAAGTACATATTAGACTCAAAACTATAATGAGCTTTTGATCACCATCATTGTCCTGAATAAATCTAGAAAGACATTTAATGCTAAAAGAAAATGTTACCAATTACAGTTCAGTGAATGAATCAATTTTGAAAAGTCATCATTACCAGCAATGCACTTGAACATATGGTAGTAAAGAGCACAAGGTCTGGATTCTAATTTATAGAATATAGGCCAAGTAAACAGTTATCCCATAAGGACTTGACTGCTGATGATAAATATTATCATTGATGAAACATCTTTTACTTTATAACCATTAAAAATCTTTTCATGAAACATTTGCATTAGGGTGATCTATTCATTAATGGGGTGCTGCTTTTTGTGGCTTTGGATTAGCCCTCTGTTGAGAGTCAGTGTACTGATTATTCCCACTAAGCCCAGGGCAAGACCAAACTCATGACCCACTAGGGAATATGACCAAATCCTTTTCTAGTTGAGAAGAGGAGCATAGATTTTATCCAGGCAGGAAGAAGGGGAAAAGGATGAGGGAGACTTACAGTAAGACTAATCAGTGGTTGGGGATAAAGGCTCATGATATCAAGCAAAAGAAAAGCAGTATATGAAAAGAGAGTAGAGGTAATCATTAGGTATTACAAATCAGGGAGCTGAGAGGGCAGGATGCAAAAGCAGGCAGGAACAAAAAAAGAAGGTCAAAACCAGAAGCACATATTCATCAGACTAGCCAAAGAGAGCTAGTAAAAGGCAAAAATGTTAAGGTTAGGAATTAAGACAAAATTCAGAAACTCTTTTGCACTCTAGATGCTCTGTGAAAGCTTAGTACAATCTCATGGATTTATGCTATATAAAAACCAATCACTTAACTTCCTAAATCTGGGTTTGGGGAGGTCATTAAGAACAATATGTTTGAATTTACAGTCTAGTGAACTGGGATATAGATCTCTGTTGTATATAATTTCTTACTGGATGTAAACATTTTTGTATCAGATTTTTTCCTCTTAAGAATAACAAGAGGAAATGCTCTGGACTTTGCTCTCTCTAGTATAGGTACTTGACCAGAGTTATTTTTGCATGGATAAATGATGAATGAAAAAATATAAGAATAAAAAGTGATAACTACCTATTAACTAATTTTTGCAACATACTTAAAATCTAATCATTTGAATGGCCTGGGCAGTAGCCACAATAGAACTTCTACCTCAACTGAATTTTGCCCACCTCTGAAAATTCCTGTGCTTCACTGTAACCTAACTGTCTAACCTAACCAAAACCTTCTTACTTTTGAATGGGGACCAAAGCTTCCTAGCTTCCTCCATACCTCTATACCTGTAGAAGTAGAAGAGAGATTTCAAAGTGGAATAATAAGATGAATAAGCATAGATTGTTGGTGGATATATAATCCTCAGGGGCAAAAGAGCCCCACTTCCATTGCTTTCTCCACTGCCCTTCATCCCTCATACACTTATATACTGTAAGAGTCTTTGTGGATTTTCTGAAGTAACCCTAACTCAATGAAACAGAAAACTTCCCAATGTCCAAATAAGATAAGTTGTCCAAATTTATTAGACTCTGCCAAACTCAGAGAAAAATTTAAGCACGCCTGGAAAAAAGGAGAAAAAATAAATCCTAGGTCTGCTAATGGTGTGACCTAAAAGCATTTGCTTTAAAAGCCCATGTTTAATTAAAAATAGCCCAGTTTCTTGAACAGAATCCAGGTATGAGGAAGGGAAATGTGCCTAAGATCCACTTAAAGTTATTTTATGATGAACAAAGTTTCTGATTGATGCACTAGATATCTTTAGCCATTGCTATATGAATAAAAGTTTTCTTTTAGTTTTAATGGTCTCATGCTCCTAACTGAACATGTCAAATGTTAAAAGCCTGAGGGTTATTGTTCTGATGAAAATCTAACTCATTTATAAAGGCAATTAGTGACCAAAGAGAAGGATATGAACCCATAATTTTATTTTATTGTTTGCTACCAGACAGATAAGAGCTGAAATATGTCCATAGTTACCTCTTTTGGGTAGCAAAAGACAAAATGAGGTCACTTTGTATGCCTGCACACATGAAAGAGACTTCATTACTTTTTTCTTGAAACAATGTCACATGATTTGTCAAATTCCAGCCAATTTGAATTTGTAATATTTTCCTTGTAAGCTTCTACTGAACAAAGAAAAGAAGCTTCATAAGTTGTAATTTCAATATGTTCTTTATGTAATTTAGAAAGGTGGTCATTAAGGCATTCTAATTGAAAGTACAACAATTCATTGAGTAAAATGGTCCCAATTTACTCAATATAGGGGAGTTGTTAAAGTGAATTATATATGTGAATTTGCTATAAATCTGGGATTTTGTTGTCTCAGTAATTCTCAGTGTGGTGATTTCCTCCACCAACACATATTATTAAACATTCTCAGGAATTAGTAGATGTATGTGAGAGAGTTGACAAAGGCACATGAAAGCCGAGTGCCTTTCCAAGGCAACAAAACAAAACAAAACTGTCATAGATGGAATTTGATGCCAGTTCTTCTGGACTCCAAGCCCAATATTTTACCTTCTATGAAACAGTCCTCATATGCCAGCCAGGGCACAAGACAATTGAAGCTATGGCATGCATCTATTTGTTCAAGAACATTATCAATGTTGGCAAAGAAACATTGAAATATCATGTTTATAGCTACAAAACAGAAGGTTTAGCCACAACAACTGTGTAGAATCTGATGTTTGGATTATTATAACTGATGGAGAATATAAATCTTCACATAGGACATGCCACACAGGGCAGGAATCTATTGATTCCATCACCAGGTCTAGCAGAGGCCTTACTAGAATAAGAGGTATTAGTATCAATCACTTAACAACTTGGTTAAAATATACTTTTCAGCATTGTATTCCAACATAAGCTTCATGCTTATTTTAAAATAAAAGTCATTTAGGATCTAGAAGATGAGATAATTTCAAAAAGGTGAATAAAGCCTGATACATGAAAATTCTGAAAAGAAAAGTTAATAGGTAGCATTTATTTTTTTAAAACCTTACTTTCTTTCTTAGAATAGATTCTGAATAGAAATTCCAAGGCAGAAGGGCAATCCTGGCTAGGCAACTGGGGTTAAGAGATTTGCCCAGGGTCATTCAGCTAGGAAGTTTCTGAGGCAAGGTTTGTACCCAGGATCTCTCATTTCCAGGTTTGGCTCTCTATCTACTGAGCCATCTAGCTGAACTTAGTATATAATATTTTTAAAAATTTATCAGTCATGTTCCAGATATAGCTAGCTATATCTGAACTGTAGAAATCATCAAAAAAGGTAATAAGCATATCACAATTGCTACTCCAGAAATGTGGAATGAGACACAAAGAAATCTAAGAGAGGGATAAAATGACAAATAATTGAGCCATAAGAAATTAAAGAAAATCAGGGATATGTAAGACACTTCCTCATTATTTAAGTTTGGAATATGTTTGTTCAGAAGGGTGTGTTTAATGCAACTAATCAGCGGAAATGTGTGTGGCAATAATTAACTCACTGCAACCTGAAACAACAGTCAGCCTTTGGCTAATTCTAATTTTTGGAAACTTTCTTAAGTGAATCTCAAATCTGCCTCTATAGGTTTCATTTGCGACCAAGCAAAGGACACACACTTTTAACAAAACAGACCTTTCATACTTGAAGACAACTATTATATCCCAATAAGTCTGCTCATCTTTGCTCTGAGTATCCTTGTCTCCTTCATTGGCATAATTCCCAAATCTCATCATCCTCTTGGCCACCCCACTATGCAGCTGTTCCAAGCCATCAATGCCCATTCTAAAATGTAGTGCCCAGAATTAATCTTTTTTAACTTCTCTAGGTCATCTTTAAAATAGAGCAAACACTCTTCTAAGCTATCAGATTTCTGTCTGCTCTTGATGCAAAGGAATGTCTCTTAAATCCCCTAAGCTCTAACACAACATTACTTGCACTATAAATTCACTTCAGCAGATAACTGAAACAAAAAAAGAAATTTCCCCTAGACATTTTTTCTCACTTTTTCTCTACTGATTATTCTTCAGGGGAGAACAAAAGAGATTTGGGGTTTGACAAACTGGGAAACCTAGAACCCCAGAGTTATTTGGTAAATATTTTGGAAAAAGTCATACCTGATTTATACCTTCAGAGGTTGAAAATTTTAGAAGCATACTGAAAATTTAAAATGGAACCACTATCATCAACAACAACAAAAATAATATACAATTATTAAGTGTTTATGTATTAGAAGCTGTGCTAAGCAATAAGACTACAAAGGAAAAGAAATATAGATCCTGTCCTGAAGTACTGTACAGTCTAAAGAGGGGAAAGCCAAAAGCAACTCTTATTTATATATGTGTGTACACACACACACGAGCACGCACACACACACATACACATATATATGTGTATATATATATATATATAATGTGAAGGAAATTTACCCCCCCCTTTCTGGGGTCACACAGCTACCTGCATATCTGGTGTGAACCTGAACTTGACCAAGAGGCAAGTATTGCATGAAGGAAATCATTGATTGAATTGGGTCATAATAGAATGACAGTCAGAAAAAGACAGCAATAGAGTCAAGAGATCATGAAACAGGGGGCAGGGTGATGTCCCCTGAACTGCCCCACTGGGAATGCCAAGCAAAATAGAAAGCCACAGTTAGCTCCTGAGACTTGATATGTGAGAGTTAGTGGACAGAGAAACAATCTAATACATTGACGCGAAGGGATTTCGCTCTGTTTGTGGCTGGCTGGACTTCCATGTGAGTATGGGTAGGGGACCCTAATGTTGACCCCAGAATAGCAAGCTAAATGGAGTTGCAAGTAACCTATATCTCTCTTATTTTTCCATCTTTTTTCTTACTAATTTTAATAAAACTATTAATTTAATCATTATATTATTTATTATTTAATTAATTAATACTTTAATTATTTAATTAATTAATGTTTGTTTTATTTGTTTATTTTATTATTATATGTAATAATATATACAATATATATTATTATAAATAAATTTATATACATATAAATTTATTTATAATAATATATATATATATTCATACAAGACAAAATGAACTATTCTCAGAATGAACTACAATTAAGAGAAGGTTGGGAAATTTTCCCCATAGAAACTGGGACATTATCTGAGCCTTGAAGAAAGTCAGGAAAATCAGGAGCCAATGATAAGAAGATTCCAGGTCTGAGAGACAAACAGAGGGTACACTGGGAGGTTTAAGTAATGTTTGGCTGAAACTTTGAGGTGGGATAATTGAGGATTATGGGAATAAATAATTTAGTGATGGGGGTGGAAAATTGATTTTGGAAGATGATCCACTGGAGTTCAGAATCACTGAAATGTGAAGGGTATGATTGGGTGTGAAAATGTTCACTATTGAGTGGAGATTAGAGACTGCCTTGGAGGCAAGTATTGTATGAGAAAGCAGAGATAACAGCTGAGCAGCAACTAGCAGAGACTGTATATTTGACTGAGATGCCTCTCATCTAGAGTACGTATTTAGAAGAACATCATCAAATACAGCCTAGAGGTCCAACGGACAACAGGACAGGTTGTAAGCAGTGTAGTGACATCACTATTCAGAATCACTTGATTGTACATATTGCCCTTCCATGCATGTGCATTGACCACATTTGCACTCTATCCACATTTACTTTTTGCTACAGGTCTCCACTTCTCTCACTGGTGTTACCTGCTTTTTTGTGAAAAAAATCTCCTCTGCCTCAGGTTAATTTGTGAAATATTTCCTTGCTGCTTTGATGCTATATTTACTGCCCTGAATTAGTCAATGATGTTGTTCAATCATTTTTCAGTCATGCCCATCTCTTGCTGACCTTATTTGGGCTTTTCTTGGCAAAGATATTCAAGTAACTGGACATTTCTTTCTCTACTCATTTACAAATGAGGAAACTAAGACAAATGGGTTGAAGTGATTTGCTTATGATCACACAGCTAGTAGGTTTCAGAGGCCAAATTTAAACCCAGAAAGATGAGTCTTCTTGACTCTAGCTATAGTATTCTATCCAATGTGTTATATTTTATTGATTAAAAACAACAATTACAACATGAATTTGTTAAGATCTTACTATGTTCCACATTCTCTACCAATAATCATTTGGGATAAAAAAGAAGGAAAAAACTCAACTATCCAATGTCCTTGAAGAACTTGCAACCCAAGGGAAGGAACAGCATGCAAACAAGTAAATAGGTATATAGACATATTATATATGCTGTTACATTGAGTGCCTTTGCTTTCAAACGATGTCCTCTTTCTTACTATTAATGGAGGCCCATGAACTACAAATTTAGGGAATGCAATTTCAAAAACTCCTTAAACTTGGAGATATTACACATTGGTCCTATGAGTGACGCTTTGGGAACAATTAGACTAGGCAGAGACAACATCAGAGTCAGAAAGACCCACATTGACATTCAAAGATTGCCATATATTGACTTTGTGAACTAGCACAGTTGCCTCATGGAAATTCAATAAAACTTTGCAGAATAGCTAACATGCATTTAACAGAAGGTTTCTTCTTTGAGACTTATCTACACAAGTGGTGTCACAAAGGTGTACGTCGGAGTGGGGAGAAGAGTGAAGAAAGCTTGTACAATACATAATAATACAAAGTAGATAGTATACTGGACTTTGACTTTGAGTTGGAGAATCTTACATTTGTATCTGCCTCACTGAAGATGATGAATTATATTTCACTAAAAACTCCAAATCTTTTTTATGTGAACTTTGCATTTAACTTTGTCTTTCCTATTTTCTATGTAAATGTTTAACTTAATTCATGCATGGTATTTTGCACCTCTATGAAGTGTCTTACTAGATTTGATCTAATATTTTAATACACTGAGACCTTTTGGGAATCCAATTCTGTAACCCTCCTGCAATTCTTCATTCATTTAAAATGTATATTCATCCTTCCCTTTTGTCAAATTCAGTGGCTACATTAGAACAACCAGTTTACATTCATAAACTCTAGTGTGATCTGTTTTTATTGTTGAAGTCACATAATGCCAAAACAATTATTTTGAAAAGTGAAAAATTCAGTAAATTAGCTACATCTTTAATTTATCCAATATGAAAACTTTTTTTTTCATCCCCAATGTAATTCATTGAATTATTTTAGGCTGCTGTTCAAATTTCACATTTGAATTTCTCCAAACAGATTTCCTAAAGGCCAAATTAGAGTTGATTGACTTATTTGCCATTTTCATTCCCTCACTTATTCAATGTTAATAAGCACTTATAAAGGGATATGTTATTATGGTAAGATAATCCAAATAGGGCAAGTAGATGATGCAGTAGATAGAAAACACTCCTTTTTCTGAATTCAAATCTGGGCTTAGAAACTTACTAGCTATGAGATCTTGGGCAAATCTCTTAACCCTGTTTGCCTAAGTTTTCTCATCTGTATAATGAGGTTGAGAAGGAAATGGCAAACCATTCAAGTTTCTATGCCAAGAAAAAACAAATGGGGTCATGACTTTTTTTTTTCAGTTGGATATGACTGAAAAATGACTCAACAGCAACAAAAACAAGGTAGCCTGAAGTTCAAAGGAATGAAGCAACTTGACCTTGCTATTCAGCAAATTAAGCCCAGTACTTAGATGGGGCACTGCCATTCTTCTAGTTATATTTCCTATATTTATCTGCTTGAAGATTTGACATCACTTTTATTTTTTTCCTTTAACTCAGCAGAAATTGAGTCCAACACCCAATTAATCTTAACAACCCTCACAGCATTCTTTGATATACTTTAAAAGAGAAATGTAACCTACATATAAGAATTCCACAGTCAGCATCTCCTATCCTATCACTATGTTAACCTGGGTAGAATATAAGTTAGTTGCCTTTAGGCAATTTTTGGTCTATTTTGGTTTGTGGAGATTTAAACAATTGATACTTCTTGCTTCTTTAGTATAACATTTGATTAAAAATAAAACTAAATTAACTTCTGCACTATTCTGTATTCCTCATTCTTTCTCTTATATTATCAACTGCCAAATCATGCCTTTCATTCTTCACAACTTCTCTCATAACTGACCCTTTCTCTCTACTTGGATAACTTCACCTACAATCTTCCTCTCCTCTTGCCTAGATTATTGAAGTAGCATCCCACTTGATCTCTTACCTCAAGTCTTCCACCATGCTAGTCCATTTTACACATTATTGCCAAAGTAATTTTCCTTAAGTGTAGGTCTGGCTATGTGACACCCCTACTCAGCCAACTCTAGTACCTTCTTATTGCCTTTAGGATAAAATATTACTTCTCCAATTCACTTTAAAATCCTTTTACAGTTTGACTTGAGTCTATATCTCAGCTTTAGTGGACATTACATCCCTTCTTGGGCTTTTTTGACACAACTAATTTAACCTTCCATTTCTCACTCACTCTATTTTGCCATCTCTGGGACTTTGTATTGGCTTTCTCCCATAACTAGAGAGCAATTCTTTCTTTGTTTCTGCCTAACAGTATCCCTTTCTAGCTTTAAAATGAAGCTCAGGCATCATATTCTGAATGAATCATTTCTTAATTTCCCCAAATTTGAGTGCCTTCAATCTAAGATTGCTTTGTACTTAACTACATTGTATATAATTGTGAAACATACACACACATACACATACACACATACACATGCAAAATGTTTTCTCCTCCATTTGAATATATGTTCATTGTAAAGAATTCTTATTTCATTCTTTGTACTTATAACTTTAGCAACTGCCACAGTAATAGAATTATCCTAACTGCCTAGATACTTGTTATTTAATTTATATTAAGTTATTAATTATACCCACCCAGTCAGAAATAGAAAAAAATAAATCATAGGCTGGCTTAACTGAGAACTGTAAAGCAATCTTAAAGACAGACATGCTAAGAGCAGTGAATAGAAAGATATTATTGGGAAGAGAGACTTGGATTCTAATGTAACATTCTATACTTACTATCTGTCTAACCTAGGACAAGGCTCTTAATTTCCTTGCATATTAGTTTGCCTTTCTGTAAAATAAGAGTATTGGATTCCAAGGCTCTAAAGTCCATTCTACCTGTAAATCTATAAAAACTTAGTCCAATCTCTCATTTCAAATATACAGAAACTGAGAACCAAGTTAAATGCAATAGCATCAATTTTACCAATGGAAGAAACACACACACACACACACACACACACACACACACACATATATAAATATAATCTCAAAAATTGGTTCTAATATCACCTCTTCACTTTTTTCCTTTATGCATATTATCTTTGTTTTATTTCTTTTTCAAATAGCATGTCAATGCAATTTTTAAGAAATTGTTTCTAATATTTTGCAATTCATATTCTCTCCCTCCTTCCCACACCTTCCCCCTCCCCAAGAAGGCAGGTAATGTGGTATAGGTTGTACATATGTTATTATACAATATATATATATATATATGTATATATATATATACACACACACATAAACACATACACACATTTCCATGTTTTTCATGTTGTGAAACAAGACACTTATTGTTTACACTGGAGAAAAATTAATAGAGGAAGTAAAATGAAGAATGGTATATTTCAATCTTCATTCAGACTGTCATTTCCTTCTGTGGTATTGGATAACATTTTTTGTCATAAGTCCCTTGAAGTTGTCCTGTATCCTTGCCCTTTTGATAATAAAGTTGATCATCATACACCATTGTTATTATTATGTACAATGTTCTCCTAGTTCTGCTCACATCACACTGCACCATTTTATGTGTCTTTCAAGTTTTTTTTTGTGAACTTGTTTGTCATTGTTATGACATTGCATAAAAGTTTGATGACACACTTATTTAGCCATTTTCCAACTGATGGAAATTCCTTCAGTTTCCAGTTCTTTGCCACCACAAAATGAGCTACTATAAATATTTTTGTACAAGGAGGACCCTTTCTTTATCTTTCAGATACAGACCTTGTAGTCATATTGCTGGATCAAAGAATATGCAGTTTTATGGCCCTTTAGAAATGGCTCCAGATTACTCTCCAGAGTTTTATGACCTGATAAAAGAATTCTAGAGAATCCACCAATACTGTATTAATGTCCCATCTTTTCCCATATGCCTTCCAACATTTATCATTTTCCTTTTATGGCAAGTTAATAATTTTAACAGTTATGGGGTGGTAGCTCAGAATAGTTTTTAATTTGCATTTTTCTAATTAGTAGGAATTTGAAACATTATTTTCATTTGACTAAAGATAGATTTAACTTCTCCATCTGAGAATTGCCTGTTGATATCCTTTGACCATTTTTCAATTGAGAAACTCTTTACATTCTTGTAAATTTGACTCAGTTGTTTATATGAGAAATTATGCCTTTGTCAGAGACAATTGCTTTAAAAAATTTCCCCGGTCTGTTGTCTCATTTTTATCTTCTCTATTTCTTTTTTGGAAAGAATTTCTTCCCTTATCCATACATCTGACAGGTAAACTATCTTGTACTACCATATTTTGTTTATGTTACTTCTCTTTGTTTCTAAATTATGTATTTATTTTGACTTAACTTTGGTATATGGTATGAAGTACTGGTCAATGCCTAGTTTGTCCCATACTGTTTTCTAGTTTTCCCAGCAGATTTTGTACAATAGTGATTTCTTCTTCTGAAACTTGGATCTCTGAGTTTGTAAAAAAAAACTAGGTTGCTATGGTCATTTACCATTGCATGTTGAGTGCCTGATCTATTCCATTTGTCCACCTCTATTTCATAGTCAGTATTAGATTGTTTTGGAGGTTGCTACTTCATAATATTTCTGAGATTTAGTACAGCTATATCACCTTCCTTCATATTTTTCATTAACTCCTTCATATTCTTGACTTTTTATTCTTCCAGATGAATTTTATTATTGTTTATTCTAGTTCTATGAAGTAATTTGGGTAGTTTGATTGATATTAAACTGAATAAGTAAGTTAACTTAGGTAGAATTGTCATGTTTTTGATTGGCTCAGTCCATCTGTGAGGAATTCATTTTTCTCCTAATTGTTTGGATCTGACTTTATTTGTATGAAAAATGTTTTGTAGCTGTGATCATAAAGTTCCTGGGTTTGTCTTGGAAGGTAGACTCCTAGATATGCAATATTGTCTATAATTACCTTAATTTTTTTTCTATATCTTGGTATTGGGCTTTATTGGTAATATAGAGAAATGCTAATTATTTCTTTAAACACTTGCCTCTTATCTTAGTATCAATTCCCAAGACAGAAGAGTGTCAAGGGATAATTAAGTTTAAGTAACTTGTCCATAATCACACAGCAAAGAAGTATTTGAGACCATATTTGAACCCAGGTCCTCCAGAATACAAGCCTTATTCTCCCCTCATTGTTATGGTCAAATTAGCTCCACAAAGCAAACAGAGCAATCTGCAATTTTGTGGTTCCCTTAGACAGGCTTTCCAAGAAGTACACTTTTACTTTTTATTCTTTCTCCCATTCCCCCCACCAAAGACAAAAGGTGCAGTTTATTTAATAAATTATTGACCAAATGCCCATTTTCCTTCAAGGTTAGTGGTTGGCATATTGAAGTGAAGAAATTATCAGTCATGAAAATGATTGTTTTACTATTATTTTCAGTTTATTTCATTAAACATTAAACAGATTAAACATTTAAACATTAAACATTAAAATTTGTGTAATTTCTGTTACACAAAAATTTTAATAATCTTTTTTTAAAATTTTGAGTTCTAAATACCCTCCTTTCCTTTCTTCCCTCATTCTTCCCTGTGAAGCCAAACAATTTGATTTTGATAATAAATGTGAGGTCATATAAAACACATTTCCATATTAGCTCTGTTGCAAAAGAAAACACAAACAAAATAAAACAATAAAAATAAAGTTAAAATATGCTTCAATTTATATTCAGAGTTCATTTCTCTCCCTCTTGAGGAGGATAGCATTTTTTATCTTATGTATTTTAAAATGATCTCAGATCATTATTTTAATCAGTTAAGGCAAAGTCTTTTATAGTTGATTATCATTTTTATATTGCTGTTACTTTGTACATTATTCTCCCGGTTATGCACATTTCACTTTTACATGAGTTCATATAAATCCTTATTGATTTTTCTGAAAATACCCTACTCATAATTTCCTATAGGTATTGAGGAGGAATAGGAAGGAGCATACCTTTTCTCTAGACTATGCAGGTCACCTTCACAAAAATTGACTGTGTATCAGAGCTTACAAACATCACAAAGAAGTTAAGAAAAATAAAATTATCATGTGCATTCTCTTTGGACTGTAATAAAATTAAAACATATTTAATAAAAGTCTGTGGAAGGATATATCAAAATTTCATTGGAAATTATATAATCTATTTCAAAGAATGTTTGGATCAAAGAATTAATCAAAGAAACCTTTAATAATTTTGTTAAAGAGAATGGCAACAATAAGAAAACACACCAATTTGGGGGGGAAGGGGACATCTGATATGCTATGTAAGTGAAATTTATACTCGAAATGTGTACATCAATTAATGCTAAAAGAGAAGTGAGCACACAAATAAAATTACCTAGAAAAGAACACACTAAAATTTCCCAATTAAATTCCAAATTGGAAATTCTAAACACACCAAACCCATTCCTTTGTAAAACAGTAGAAAGTACAAGAATCAATGGAGGATAAAATGAGAAGTATTATTTATTTGTCTAAACCTAAGAGTAAGCATTATCTTTAATAGAGACTAACTAAAATTCTTCCCAGTAAAATCAGGAGTGAAATAAGGTTACAGTTTATTACCATGATTTTTCAATAATATAGTAAAAATGCTAGTTACAACATTAAAGCAAAAAAAAGAAGAAATAAAAATGGGCAATAAGGAAACAAAATTATCATTCTTTGGTCATGTTATAACAGTGTACTTAGGGAATCCAAGAGAAGAAAGTAAAAAACCAATTGAAACAATAATTTTAACACAGTTGTAGGTTATAAAATAAATATATATCTATCAACAGCATATGTATGGGTTGCATCCCCCCCCCCAAGAAACCAGCAGGAAGAAATAGAAAGATAAATTAAAATTTAAAATAAAATATTTTCTTGTGAGTCTACTTATCAAGAGAAACTAAGAGACTTTCTGAACACAGTTACAAAATACTTTTGACACAAAGACAGAGCTAAACAATTGGAGAATTATTTATTACTCATGAGTAGACCAATCCAATACAAACAACACAAACTACCAAAGAATTATATTATAATAGAAAAATAAAATTTATCTGGGATAACAAAAGGTCAGGAATATCAAGGAAATTTTTAAAAAAAGGTGAAAGGATACGGTAGCCTAGCATATCAGATTATGAATTACCTTACAAAGTAGTAATCATCATAATAAGCTGCTACAGGCTAAGAAACAGAGTATTTGTCTTTCGTCCAGAAATACTACTTACTAGATTAGTAACTCAAAAAGGACAAAGAAAATCAGTTATTTGTAAAAAAAATATTTATAGCAATTTCCTTCATTGTGTCAAGAATTGGAAATTGAGAGGATGACTATCAATTGGGGAATGTCTGAACAAGTTGTGGTATATGATTGTGACAGAATACTGTAATAAATTATGAGCAAAAGGATTTCAGAAAATTTTTAGAAAATCTAAAAAGAAAGAAGTACCAGAAATGATATATAGTAAATTAAGCAGAAGCAGGAGAATATTGTACACAGAAAGAGTAACACATTAATTGTAATGATGCAATAAAGACTTACATATTCTTCTTATTATAATGATCCAAGACAACTTGGAGGAACTCACAAAAATATTATACATTTCCAGAAAGAGAATGATGAACTCTGAATGCAGATTGAAGTACGCATTTTCTTGCTTGATTTTTAATGTGGAGAATATGGAAATATATTTTGTATGACTCTACATGTCATCATATTACTTCACTTCTCAATAGTTTGGAGATGGATTATTGGGAGGGAGTTTGTAACTCAAATTTTTTGAAAATGAATATTAAATATAAATATGTAATGAGGGGAAGTAGGTAGTTCAGTGGATATAGAGCCAATTCTGGAGAAAGAATATCCTGGGTTAAAATCTGGCCTCAGAAACATCTTAGCTATCTGCTTCTGGGCAAGTCACAACCTCCATTTCCTAGTGCTGAACATTTTTCTGCTTAAGAACCAATAAATAGTCTGGATTTTAAGACAGAGGGTAAGGGTTTGAAAAAAGAAATAATTACATAACCAAACAAATGAATGAATTAATGAATAAAAAAATAAAAAAGAACTGAGGTCATGTTTTTTGCCATTCTTTGTATCCCAAGTATTTAGCACAGGACTTGGCACATGACAAGCATAATAAATGTTACTCAATTGACTGATATTTACTGCTCTCTACATTGAGTAACCTTCTAAAAGGGACACAATTAATTTATTTTATATAGAAGCAAACATGAGACATTTTATATTTTTGGTTAAACAATTGCCTCTGAGTGTGGGGAGAGCTATGATTCTGGAATAGGCTGATAAAAGAGCCAAAGAGTGAGAGAGAAAATATGTGATACTTTCATTTTGCTGATAAGCACCTTTAGAACATGAACTTGTTTACATTAGTTCAGAGCCATGTTGCCCATATAATAAAGGAGTGTCTTGAGGCATAGATAACTATAAATAAGCATATTAGCTTTATTTGTCTGAGATTTGAACTGATTTAAACAGTCAACAATCAAAAGCAACTACATTGGGTTGATACATTTTCAGTTTAAACCCCCAAATAGTCAGGTTTTTCATAGTTACAAAATAAGTCTAGGTGTAAATTCAATGAGAAATATTTATACCTTCCCTATTTTATTCTATTCTTTACCTTTGTACTTACTTTACATTTTTTCTAATTTGCATATTTTTCTTTTTTGCTTTCTCTTAATCTCAATTGTTCTAGTCAAGATGACAAAAGGTGTGATAGTCTATAATGAGAAGGATCCTCCTGGGTGACTTATACTATAGGTCTGGAGGCAATAAGTTGTTACTCTAAAAATTCAGAGCAATAACAAAGGAGTTGAAATAAATCTTTCTAAAGTGGCCAATTTGGTGAAGAAAGTTCATTTTGATATTGGAATGATCAAATATTGCTTTAAAAATTACTCCTTACTTGATAGATGTATACTTTATATTCTTATTCTGTCTGCTCTATTCCAATATGATGACATATTTATTATTTTATATTACAATCTGTCTTTGTTTACCATTTAGTATTGTCAATAGAGGGGTTATTGCCTGTTCTTAGTACTACTGGAATAAAGAAGTCAGCTGTCAGCTTCCCAGCTGTTTCATAAACAAAGCTAGTTCCCTTTGGCATCATCAGACTGAGTAAAACTGCAGAAGATCCTTGTATGACAACAATTCCCACTGTTTCAAATGCTGTGCAATACAAGTGATAAACACTCAGAACATAGCTTCTCTTTGTACCCTGGACCTGTCCCTTCACAAAGGGCATCAGAATAGCAACTCATTGAATTTGAGATAACCTTCCTGCCCACTTTGCATAGAGAAATGAATGTCTTTGTAGCTATATGTGTGCATTTGTGTGCCTCTTTGTGTGTACGCTTGTAGTGGGAAGAGGCTAAAATAAGAGGCAGAAGGAGTTCACAATTACTAGGGAATCTTACACTAACTCTAGTGGTCTTCTTGGAATGAAGGAATGAGGACAGCTGGATAAAATAGCAGTGAGACATTTTTATTCAGTATCCCTGCTTATCTTTTGGAGCTGTGAAAACCTGTACTCAAGTGTTCATTAGGAGCATTCCAAAGTCCTCCATTCTAGAACTCCATCAATCCCTATTCTATAGAAATTGCATGTTTTAAGTGTTTCCTAATCCTATGTCTTCCCAACTCCATTAAAACTCCCATTCATTTAGTGTGACCTGCTCTTAATTCCACATGACAGATTTCTCATAACTGTGGTTGTACTTTAATGATTTGACTTATCATTAAGATTCCAATCTTCACTTTTTCTTGGAGTTCATATTTAAATAATAATCTTCCCCAATAGTTTTTTTTATGTTGCTGCTCATTAATGGTAGTTATTTCTGTCAATTTAGTGGCACAACATGAAACCAGAAGCAATTCTTGGAGCAGTTATTTAATTTTCTTCTTGGAAGACTAAAGAAGGGGCATAGATAGAACTGACAAATTTGGCCACCCACAGGTACTAGAAGGGGAGAGTCCCAGAATTGCTTAACATCATTTAACAAAGGAAAAAAGGAGAAACCAAATTCAATCTACATTCAGAACTACAAATCCTCCTATATTTTTGCCTGCTCACCTCTAATATTTCTTTTTTCCTGAAGTGTTCATATGAATATTTGATCATTAATAAATGCTTATTCATGAATGACTGAACAAATTGTAGTATGTAACTGTGATGGAATAGTACTGTACCATAAGAAATGATGAATAGATTGATTAAAATAACTCTGAAAGAATTGTATGAGATAATGAATAATGAAATTAGTAGAACCAGATGAACATTATACAGAGCCACAGAATTAATTCTGGAAGAATAAATTGTGAATGTAAACTCTAGAATGTAAAATATGAAAGACTTAATTTATACATATATGTTTGCTACTTTGGTGACATCTTTCATGATATGGAGAGGATCTGGTGAAGTGCTGGGATACTAATGGAGATTTATTATGTAGATTTGAATAAATGTAAGTTAAATATATCAAAAGCTTTTTAATTTCATTTGTATACTATCTTCATTTTTTGTATATAGAAAATCTTGTTTCATTTAGTTTTGAAAAATTTATAATTAATAATGGAAAAAATGCTTTTTCATTGACATAAACAGAATACTCATTTTACTTTGTGCAAATGATTTACCAGTTAGTTCCCACTATCACACACAATTAAAACATTCATGGATGTTACAAAGTAATACTCTGATGTATCCTTTTCATAGCTTTCTGTAGGGTTTGGTCTGGAATCAGTAAGGCTGGATTTGATTCTCCTATTAGATTTATTAGATGATGTGCTACCTGACGAGTCACTTACCTCTGCATCTGTTTCCTCATTTGCAAATTGATGGAGTTGACCTCAAAAATGTCTGTTTCTATCCAGGCCTAGAGCTATGATCTTAAAGTCAAATTCCCTGGATTTCTATGTAAAAATTCTCACATGTGATTCTCTTTCAGGTTTTATAATGTCAAAGTGGTTTCTGATAAAATGCCAGTAACAAACTACATGGACATTCTGAGTAACAAGAAAATCATGACTGGTAGATTTGTCACTTGGAAAGCAGTTCCATCACCATGACTTTTCAAGAAACAAAGAAATATACACAATGGTCCTCTATCTTTTGTGATCCCTTCTGCTACCACACTAATAATGACAGAGTTTAAAAAGGGGTGGGGGATATACAATGCTAGGAAAGACAGTTTTTAGATCATCTATAATAATTTACTTGGCTGTCGGTGTTTTAAATGTAAAAATTTTGACAGCAACCATGGGGCATAAGAAATGAGTCATAGCAACCTCAGTGTTCTGCCTGTAAATGAACTCAGAAGGAAAAAAGATAATGGCAACTATATAGAAGGATAGAACAGAGGTTCTCCTTGGAAAAGCACATAAAAGATACAATAAACATTCATTTTATTATGTGTCCAAGGGGATCAAAATAAGCATCATTTCATGAGGCATTTGGTCATCTTATATTGCTGTGAACATAAAAAATAAGAAAAAATAATTATAGTGGGATTGTGCATTCTCAATATTTTTCAGTCAATTATATGACTATGAAATATGATCCTGTTATACAATGTTATTTGTGAATTCTGGCTCATTCTTTTGTCTTTGTTCCATCAAGAATTCTCACAGAAAAGGGACAGATTTATTCTAACATAGACAGAACATTAGTATTATTTACTTAGAAGAATACTAGATATGGGGAAAGAAGAACTAGGTTCAAATGATACCTCTATCACCTCAAGAAAATAATTTGAGCCTACTTTTCACATCTGTAAAATGAGTTTAGCTAAATGGTCTCTGAGGTTCTTTATGGATCAATGTAGGCATATGGTGAAGTAGTTATTGATATTCTCAATTTTGTTTTTTTTTCTGGTAAAAATAAGATATATTTTCCCCAAAATCTTATTACCCACATATGAGATAGATTGAGAATAAATCCCTTACCATGCTAAAAATGGTATCATCTACACAATGGACCTCTTCTATATGTATCTAGTTTTGTCTAAATGTTCTCTACTTGTTGGCTTTCTTTAGTGGCATTTCCACATGAAAAATATTGGGAACTGTGATGTAAGAGTCCAAATATGGCAGCTCCTCTATTATTGATATAGAAAAGCAGATGTTTAAGTATCACAGATTGTTATACAAAGCCTTTGCTCCAATAAGGTATTTCCTGTGTAGTATTTCAAAGACTATTCATATCATGTAGGTGATGTCATTGGGAGCTTCAATTTTATGTTATGGATGGGCTTACTCACAAAATCATTTTCTTGCTTTGCAAAAATTTTTGTTCTTTTGCAGATGAGTACATTTTTGTTTTTGGTTATTTTCAACAATAAATATTTTGGTCACTTACTTGATTACAATCTTTTTGTGTATAGCTTGTATTTATATTGATTGAAACTTGTTATTTGTAGGTTTGAATAAAGCAAGTGGCCTTTTTTCAAGCTGTACATAATACAGTAAATTATTGTACATATCATGCAAAATATTTAATGTGAACATATCATTCATTCAGCCTTGTTACTTGATAACTACAACTTCAGCTAATTTGATTTCCAGTTCATTGATAATTTCAGAAAAAATAGTTAAGAATATAATTGAAGGAAGCATTACATAAAAGTCATTTTAAAGTTGTGATAATTAGTAAATCACAAAGTATTCACTGACTGACTAAGCTAGTAAATTACAATACTGTAGCCTGAAAAAAGAAATATAATTTGAAATGTTGGAAACTAACTTTTAAAACCACAGATTTTATTCCTGAAGATTGTGATTTATTGCATATCAGTAAATTTTATGTGCAATAAATAAGGCTACTTTCCTGGCAACTTGCCATGAGCAAACACAAATAAGAAGAGAAAAGAAAAAAATGGACTATATTAGAATCCAAAGAAAAATTGGGAATGACTAAAAACATTATTTTAAGGTAAAAGGCTGAAGCAGAATTTATTATGCATTATCTAAAGTAAAAAAGCAGGAAAAGCAATCATGATACCAGACACAACCAAAGTAGAAATTCATCTGATTAAAAGAGATAAGGAAGAAAATTACTTATTGGCAAAAGTACTTTAAACAATGAAGTAATATCAATACTAAATACTTATGCACTAAATGGTATGTAGCATGCAGATTTTTAAAGGAGAAACTAAAGAAGCTTAAGAAAGAAATAGATGGTAAAACCTAAGTAGTGGGGGACCTCAACCTTCCCCTATCAGAACTAGGTTAATTGAAACAAAAATAAATAAGAAATAAGTAAGGGATGAAGGTGGGTGGCTCATGAATTTAGTCAGGTCAAGAAATGGGAGATCCTGGGTTCAAATATGACCTCATATCCTAGCTGTGTAACCCTGAGCAAGTCACTTAAGCCCCATTGCCTAGCACTTTCCACTCTTCTGCCTTGAAGCCAACACGCAGTATTTATTACAAGATAAAAGGTAAGAGTTTTAAATAAAGAAGTAAGGGAAGTGAATGAAATTTTTTTTAAAAAATTAGAGTTAATAGACACTTGGAGAAAATTAAATAGGGATAAAAAGGAATATATCTTCTCTTCAGTAGCATATGGTACATATGCAAAGGTCAACCATGTACTAAGGCATATAATCATTGCAAACAAATGCAGAAAAGCATAAATAATAAATGTGACCTTTCAGATCATAATATGATAAAATTATAATTAATAGAGAGGCAATTAAAATTAATTGGAAATTAAATAATCTAATTCTTTCAAACTGATGGATCAAAGAACAAATCATAGAAACAATTCCTGATTTCATTGAAGCAAATGGCAATGTCCTCATTGATAGGTCAAAACCTATCAGATACAGCCAAATGTGTACTCAGGGGAAAATGTATATCCCTGAATGCCTATATTAACAAAATAGAAAAGGAAGAGATCAATGAATTGGGCTTGCAACTTAAAAAATTAGAAAGAGAAAGAAAAATTAAATCCCCAGATAAAAACTGAATTGGAAATCCTAAAAATTTAAGGAAAAATTAATAAAATTGAAAATAAAAAAATAATAAAAATAACAAATTATATAAATAAATTTAATTCAATTTAATTTGAAAATAAGACTAGAAGCTGTTATTTTGAAAAATAAAGTACTGGTGTGTCTAATTTTAAAAAAAGAATCAAATTCACAGTACCAGAAATGAAAAGGGCAATCTCACCTCTAATAAAGAGGAAATTATAATTATTAATAATTACTTTGCCCAATTATATGGCAATAAATATTATAATCTATGGGAAATTGGTGGATATTTACAAAAATATAAAATGCCTAGATTAACAAAAGTGAAAAAAGAATACTTAAATAACCCCATCTCAGAAAAAGAAATTGAACAAGCCATGAAGGAACTCCCTAAGAAAAAAATCACAATGGCCAAATGGATTCACAAGTGAATTCTATCAAACATTTAAAGAACAACTAATCCCAATAGTATACAAACTAATAAAAGATGCAAAGAAAGAGTCTTATCAAATTCTTTTCATGACACAAATATGGTACTGATTCCCAAGCCAGGAAGACCAAAAAAGAGAGAAAGAAAACTACGGACCAATCTCCCTAATGAACCTAGATACAAAAAATGTTAAATAAAACACTAGCAAAGACACTACAGCAAGTCATCACAAGGATTATCTATCTGCTATATATGTGGTATAAATCATGAGGTGGGATTCATACCAGGAATGCAAGGTTGGTTTAATATTAGGAGAAACCACCCACATAATTGACCATATCAATAATGAAACTAATAGAAATCATATTACTATCTAATTAGATGCAGAAAAAACCTTTGACAAAATACAACACCAATTCCTATTAAGAACACTAGAAAGTGTAGGATTAGAAGGTCCTTTCTTCAAAATAATAAACAGTATCTATTTAAAACTATCAAAAGTATCATCTGCAATAGGAATAAATTAGAAGCCTTCCCATTAAGATCAGGAGTGAAGCAAGGATGCCCATTATCACATCTATTATTTAATATTGTACTAGAAACACCAGAGATAGCAATTAAAGAAGAAAAAGAAACCAAAGGGATTAAAGTAGACAATGAGGAAACTAAACTATCATACTCTTTGCAGATGACATGATGGAGAATCCTAGAAGATCAACTAAAAAGCTAGCAGAAATAATGAATAACTTTATCAAAGTTTCAGGATATAAAATATACCCACATAAATCTTCAACATTTCTATATATTTCCAACAAAACTCAGCAGCAAGAGTTAGAAAGAGAAACTCCATTGAAATCACTCTAGAAAATAAAAAGTATTTGGGAATCTATCTGCCAAGACAAACTCAGGAATTATATGAACACCACTACAAAACACTTTTTATACAAATAAAACTAGATCAAATGATTGGAAAAACATTAATTGTTGAAAGTACAACAAACTAATATAATAAAAATGACAATCCTACCTAAACTAATTTATTTACTCATTTAATGTCATACCTATCAAACTACCAAAAAAATGTTTTCATAGAATTATAAAAAAAAATGGAACAAAGCTCATCTGGAAGAACAAAAGATCAAGAATACCAATGGAACTAATGAAAAAAATGTCAAAGATGGAGGCCTATCAGTACCAGATCTTAAACTGTACTATAAAGCAGTGATCATCAACACAATATGGTACTGACTAAGAGATAGAAGGGTGGATCAATGCAATAGATAGGGGTAAATGACCTTAGAAAGCTAGTGTTCAGTAAACCCAAAGATCCCAGCTTTTTGGACAAGAACTCAGTATTTGAAAAAAAAACTGCTGAAAAAATTGGAAAACAGCATGGGAAATATTAAATTTAGATGAACATCTCATACCATATATCACAATAAACTCAAACTAGGTAAATAAATTAAATATGAAGAGTGAAATAATAAATAAATAAGGTGAACATAGAATATATACCTATAAGATCTATGTGAAAGGAAAGAATTTAAGACCAAGCCAGAGACAGAGAACATTAAAAGATATAAAAGGAATAATTTTATTATATTAAATTAAAAAGGATTTGTACAAAGAAAACCAATGCAACCAAAATTAGAAGAGAAGCAACAAACTAAGGGAAAAAAAAACTTTATAACAAAAACATCTGACAAAGGTTTAATTTCCTAAATAGAGTAGCAACTAAGTCAAATGTACAAGAAATCAGGTCATTCCCCAACTGACAAATGGTCAGGAGATAAAAATAGACTGTTTTAAGATGAAGAAATCAAAACTATCAATAATCACATGAAAAAAAAGTTCTAAATCCCTCGTGGTTACTGAACTGGAAATCAAAATAGCTCTGACCTCACTCCTAGAAGAATGGTAAATTTGACAGTAAAAGAAAATAATAAATATAGGATGTGGAAGAATTGGGACATTAATGAATTGCTGATAGAGTTGTGAATTAGTCCATCCATTCTGGAATACAATTTGGAATTATGCCCAAAAGGCTTTAAAAGAATCCATGCCCTTTGATCCAGCAATACCACTATTGGGTTTGTACCCCAAAGAGATATAATAAAAATGGTTGTATAAAAATATTCATAGCCATTCTCTTTGTGTTGGCAAAAAATTGGAAGATGAAGGGATAGCTCTCGATTGGGGAATGATTGAACAAATTGTGATATATGTTGGTGATAAAATATTATTATGGTATGAGGAATGATGAACTGCTTGATTTCTATATAAACTGGAATGACCTCTGTGAAATAAGGAGATCCAGAGGAACATTGTACACATAAACTGAAAAATTATAGGATGATCAAATGTAATAGTCTTTGCTATTAATAGCAATGTAATGACCCAGGACAACCATGAGGGACTTAGAGGAAAGAATGCTATCTTCATTGAGAGAAAGAACTGTGGGAGTAGAAATGCATAAGAAAAACACATGATTTATCACTTGGTTATATGGTTAAATGTTTTGGAATTTTGATTTTAAAAGTTTACTATAAAATAAATAATATGGAAATATGTATTGAATGAGAATAACTGTATAACCCAGAGGAATGAGAACAAGAATCATATAACTATGGAAATGCATTTTATAATAAATAAATATTAAAATGAATAATATAGAAATACGTTTTATGTGATAATATATGAATAGCCTGGACTGAATTGCTTGCCAGTTCCAGGAAGTGAGAAGGAAGAAGAGAGGAAACAATTTAGATAATATAACTTTATAAAGCCTATGTGTATGTTTGTTATTAAATTTAAAAAATAATAAAAAAGATAATTTTAACATTAATGATCCATGGCTGCAGAAGGGAGATGTCAAATTCACAATCTTCTGAGTGCAGTACAACCAGAGTAAACTATAATTGGGAAAATGTTTAACATAATGCAGTTGATGAAATGTTTAGTAAAATAAAATAAAGCACATAAGGCTAATATGTGGTTTCTAGGTCAATATGTGATTTACTCAATTCATTTCTATTTGAGTTTGACACCAATGCTGTAGAATATTACATATATTATCAGATTATTTTTCTATGAATTTTGAGGGAATATGCTTGTTTATTTTCTTCCTCTTTTTAACCCATATTATATCTTTATATCCTGGCATCTTGGCACTTCTTAATTCCTTTATAAGGAAATAGAAAAGAAGAAAGTCAAAGAAACAAGACACAAAGGAAGAACACTAATTATATTACTTCTACTTTGCAACATATAGACACATGAGTCATCCAGAGACTAAAACTAAAAGACTTACAATAATTGATGATATACGACACTCTCATCCTATGCCCAATAATGATTAGAGTAGGAGTCAATGCTGTGTTCTTGAGTCAGCAACTTATTATCTTTGTTCCACATAGCATACTCTCTTTCAAAAAATCTTCTCCTACTCTCTTTAATAATGGAAGGTGAAAAGAAAGTAAACTTGTATATTTATGAAGTTTTCACGTACATAAACAAAGTCTACTCAAACACTTTGCAGAATGAAATAATGATCAGAAATGTGTACCTTGAGGGACAGAACGTTATTATAATACTAGAATTTATATCATGCTTTTAGATTTGCAAGTGTTTTGAACCTCACACTAATCTCTTAATTTAACAGAAGAAGTTGAGGTACACAGGGTGATTTACTCAAAGTCAGGCAGTTAAAAATGGTCTGAGAGGAGGAGGAGTCAAGATGGCAGAGTAGAGGCAGTTAAAGTTCAGACCTCTGAAAACCCTTCCTCACCAATTAAAAACCAAATACTCTTAGGGGACTGAAAACCAAACCTAACAATAGGACAGGGGCAAGGAATCCTCCTTCTGGACTCAACTAAAAAGGTAAGTCCCCCAAAAGCCTGAATTTGAGAACACTCGGGTTTAAGGGGAAGGAAGAAGGAAGGTCCCAGGACCCCTCCCCCACCTACAGTACTGAGCTTCCAGGCTAGAGTCTCTGGGCACTCAATGGTGCTAGTATAGAGGGAGTACCTTACAAGCAAAGCTGTGCCAAATTCAGGGCCTAGATCACAGACTGCAGGGAGGCCACTGGAGAAGAACCCCAAAGAAGGCAGCCCAATTGCAGCTGAGACACTCCATATTGCCCCCCCACCCCTTCCTGAAGTTTTCGCCTCAGGGCACATCCAATTCTGCAATTTCAACTCACTTGGAATTAATCTTATTAAGCCTTCAGATGCAGGGAAGCCCAAGTTCCAAAACCCTCCCCCACAGACTGCTCTGAGTGCCTTGCTAAGCTCCAAGGGTGAAGGCTGACAGAAAAGTCCAAACCCACAGATCCAGCATATAATGAGAAGAGCAAGAGTACAGGCAACTACAGGGGAAAATATGAAGGGGCAAATATGAGCAAACAACAGAAAAAGAAAAAAAGAAATTACAATTGATAGTTTCTATCCAGGCAATGAACATAGAGCAAATGGAACAGAGGAGGATCAAGGAACACCAAGCAAAAACACAGAAACTCCAGTGAATTGGACACAGGCTTTGGAAGAACTCAAAATACAATTCAAAACAGAATTAAGAGAGGCTGAAGACAACTAGGAAAAGAACTTAAAAAGCAAGATAAATCATCTGGAAACAGAAAATACTATCTTGAAAGGCAAAATTAATCAGCTTGAAAATGAGGCAAAAGAGATGAAAGATGACACAAAGAAGATGAAAGATGACCTCCAAAGAAAATCAGACCAGAGGGATAAGGATGACCAAAAAAGCCAGGGATGAAATTCATCTTTAAAAACCAGAATACAACAATTAGAAGCAAGTGACTTCAAAAGGTAGCAGGAAACTATAAAACAAAATCAAAAGAATGAAAAAATTGAGGAAAATATGAAACACATCATTCATAAAACTTAAGATTTAGAAAATCATTCCAGGATAGACAACTTAATAATCATTGGTCTACCAGAAGACCATGACCAAAAAAAAAGTCTGGACATCATACTACAGGAAATTATTCAAGAAAACTGCCCCAACATTCTAGCACAAGAAGGAAAAGTGGAGATGGAAAGAATCCACAGATCACCTCCTATACTTAATTCCCAACTGATAATATCCAGGAATGTTATAGCCAAACTTAAAAACTACCAGACCAAGGAACAATATTACAAGCTGCTAAGAAATCATTCAGATACCATGGAACTACAGTGAGGATAACATAGGATCTGGCTGCATCTACACAGAAGGAACAAAAGAGATGAAGTGTGATATTCCAGGAAGCAAGGGAACTAGGTCTAAAACCAAAAAACAACTACTCAGCAAAACTGATTATATTCTTACAGAGGAAAGTATGGTGATTTAATAAAATAGAAGAATTCCAAGCATTCATAAAGAAAAGAACAGACCTGAACAGAAAATTTGATACTCAAACACAGAACTTAAGAGAATCATCAAAAGGTAATTAAGAAAGGGGGGGGGGGAGAAAAACAAAACAAAACAAAACAAAAAATTTAAGTGACCCAATAACTTAAAATTATATGTATCCCTACAAGAAAAGAGGATATTGGTAATTCTTAAAAATTGTTATTACCACCTGGGTAACTAGAAGAATTATATGAAGGAACAGTGACAAACTGTATAGGATGAAATGCCAAAACATAAATATGTATATAGATATATGGGTGCATAAATATATACATATATATTTATGCATACAACTAGAGTTAACAAAAGAGGTTAATACTAAGAGAAATGGGAAAAGGAACAGAATGGGGTAATTGTAAATGTCACAAAGAGGCACATGGCAGGAGGGGGGAGAATATCAATACACTAGAAGGGTAAAGTGATTGGAATATTGACGCAAAGAGGGAAGAACAATCAAATACATTGGGGCAGAGAACTGATTTGCTCCCTATAGGGAAGAAGAAGGGTAACAAAAAGACTGTTGGGAAGGGAAGCAATAAAACAGAGGGTGAGGGTGGGGGGTAGTTTAAAAAACTGTAAAGAAAATAAGAGGGGCATAAGAAGGGGGTAGAAAGGGAAGTAAAATAAGGGTGGGAATTAGGTGACTGATTAAAAAGAAAACATGGGTGTAGAAGGAAATAGTGAAAGAAGAAAGGGCAGAACAAGGAGTAGAAATCAAAATACTGGGAAATACACAGCTAGTAATCATAACTCTTAATGTGAATGGGATGAACTCACCCATAAAACGCAAGGGAATAGCTGAGTGAATTGAAAATCAAAACCTTACCATATACTGTCTACAAGAAACATACATGAGGAAGGTAGACACTCTTAGGGTAAAAGTAAGAGGATGGAGCCAAATCTATTGGGCATCAACTGATAAAAAGAAGGCAGGAGTCTCAACCATGATATTTGACAAAGCCAAAGTAAAAATAGATCTAGTCAAAGGAGATATGAAAGATAATTACATCCTGATAAAATGCAGTATAGACATGAGGAAATATCAGTACTCAATATGTATGCACCAAATGGCAAAGCATTCAAATTTCTAAAGGAGAAACTAGTGTAGCTCAAGGATGCAATAGATAGAAAAACTGTACTAGTGGGAGACCTGAACCTTCCTCTATCAGGACTAGATAAGTCAAAGTCATCAGCATTTCTATATATCTACAATACATGGCAGTAGCAAGAATTAGAAAAAGAAATTACAGTTAAAATCACCCTAGAAAATATAAAATACTTAGGAATCTATTTGCCAAGACAAATATAGGAACTATATGAACACAACTACAAAACACTCTACATACAATTAAAACTAGATCTAGACAATTAGAAAAAACATTAATTGCTCATGGATATGATGAGCTAAAATAATAAAAATGCCAATCCTACCCAAATTAATTTACTTATTTAGTGCCACTTCCATTGAACTCCCCAAAAAACTTTTTTTTACTGAATTAGAAAAAAAACACATAACAAAGTTCATTTGGAAGAACAAAAGATCAAAGATATCCAGGGAAATAATGAAAAAAAAATACATAGGAAAGTGGCCTTACATTTCCAGATCTCAAAGTATACTATAAAGCAGTGGACATCAAAACAATATGGTACTGGCTAAGAGTCAGAAAGGAGGATCAGTGGAATAGACTTGGGGTAAATGACCTCAGAAAGACTGTCTATGATAAGCCCAAAGATCTCAGCTTTGGGGACAAAAATCCACTATTTAATAAAAACTGCTGGGAAAACTGCAAGGCAGTATGGAAGAGATTGGGGTTGGATCAACTTCTCATGCCCTATACCAAGATAAACTCAGAATGGGTGAATGACCTGAATAGTCAATTAGGTTAACACAGAATAGTATACATATACTATATACATATACTAGTATACATACATATAGCAGATCTTTGGGAAAGGAAAGACTTTAAGACCAAGCAAGAGTTAGAAAAAAATCAGAAAATGTAAAATAAATAATTTTGATTATATTAAACTGAGATGTTTTTGTACCTACAAAACCAATGCACTCAGAATTAGAAGGGAAGCAACAAATTGGGAAACAATCTTCATAACAAAAACTTCTGACAAAGATCTACTTACTCAAATTTATAAAGAGCTAAATCAAGTGTACAAAAATCAAGCCATTCTCTAATTGATAAATGGGCAAGGGACATGGACAGGCAATTTTCAGTTAAAGAAATCAAAACTATTAATAAGCACATGAAAAAGTGCTCTAAATCTCTTATAATCAGTGATGCAAATCAAAACATCTCTGAGGTATCACCTCACACCTAGCAGATTGTTTAACATGATGGCAAAGGAATATAATGAATGTTGGAAGCGATGTGGCAAAGTTGGGATATTAATGCACTGCTGGTGGAGTTGTGAATTGATCCAACCATTCTGGAGGGCAATTTGGTACTATGCCCAAAGGGTGCTAAAACACAGTCTTCCTTTTGATCCAGCCATAGCACTGCTGGGCTTATACCCCAAAGAGATAATAAGGAAAAAGACATATACAAGAATATTAATAACTGTGCTCTTTGTGGTGACAAAAAATTGTAAAATGCTGCAATGCCCTTCAATTGGGCAATGACATAAGAAATTGTGGTCTATGTTGGTGTGCTCAAGGGAATAATAAAGTGGAGGAATTACATGGGCACTGGAATATCCTCCAAGAATTGATGCAGAGTGAAAAGAGCCGAACCAGGAGAACAGTATACACAGAGTTTAGGAATAATGTTCTAAATTGACTAAATAAAATTTTCAAGAAAAATGGTCTGAGACAAGATTTTAACTTGAGTTTTACTGAATTAAAATATGCCACTCTAAGTAATACACTACTAGGCTGTTCAAAACAAGAAAGAGGAAAGGAAGATATATACACACAGAGCCAAAGAATGTGTGACTGACTAACTGAGATAGAGAGGCTATATGGTAGAGTATGAAAATGTGTGAACAAGAGCTTGGTTATTGTAATATAGACTTGTAGGCTTGTAGACTTCTAGGGAGATCTATTAATATTTGCTAGTGATATCAGCAGAACTTGTTCTGTAGTCCAAAATATTTTTGAAGATTCCAATCTTTTTATAAAACTGTGTCCTAGATTAATTTTTATTTTTAATGAAAATGTAAATATAAAATCATGTTATGACAAAAAACATGAATGGAATAAGAGGAGAAGCTGTTGAACAGCTCATCAGATAGACACACAAAGCCTGAAAGCCAGACATTGCCCTATGTTTCAATTATTTTCTGTCGTTATCTAGTGAATCATTGTCAGACCCTGCAAACTCACTATTTGCTTTTAAGTTTTAGGATTACTGATTCTATTGTGCGTTGTGTTCTGGACAAACAGAAATCAATGTTCTCTTTTATGTCCCCAGATTAATAAAGAAATTAGAGAATTAATTGCTGCTTTCATTTAATAGAGTTGTACTTTTTGAAGTTAAAGGAATGTTTCTGGAGAGAAATAACCATGGGGACCCTGGCCACTTCTCTCCTGTTTATGTTTAGGATATTACGTTACAGATTTTTTAATTAAGATGAAGTAGTGAGAAAATGATGTTCCTGTTCAAGGTTTACATCCTCTTTGCTGCTTTGTTTAAAAATCTAAAAACAAATCAATGCTTTCAAGAGAATAATGTTAGGAAGAATGGTCTTCATTCTGCTTGTGATAACTTTAATTACTTTTACTAATTAATTAATAACTTTAAAAACGTTTCTACTTCCTTAAAACAAATCACAACGAGCCCATTCTCCTAATGAAAAATTCTTCTAATTGTTCTCCCTACCTCAGATTTCTGTCCTTTCCTATTCATCCTTCAGAGAACTACCAAATCAACTCTCTTGGTTGGTAATATTTCCCCTCACACAAATCACCATTTATTTATTTTTCTGAGTCATGTATCTACTTTGTATGGATGCTTTGTAAGTATTCCAATAGAATATAATCTAGACTGGAAACTCCTGTTATCAGCTACTGTTTTCCCTTTTGTCTTTGTGTCCCTATCTCCTTTTATGATATGAAGCATCTAGTATCATGTCTAAGAAATGATTGTTTTTTTTTAATTGTCTGATTAATATGCTTCTTAAAGGCAATAACTTATTTGTGTCCCTAGCAAATAGTACAATGCTTACTCCAAAGTAGGTATTTTAGAAATTTAGAAATACTGAATAACTATTTGATGGATTGATTCCAAAGATGTGCAAATCATCCCCTAATTATACTGTTCATTGTGTTTTCCAAGTTAAATTTAAATTGCTGGTTTTAAAACCATGGTTATGATATAGTCAGCACTAGCTTGATGTGCATTTATGAAGTAAAGACCCTCCTTTTCTGAGACACTATGGCCTAGCAATGCTAGGAGTTAATTATAATTACAGCTACAATAATACTTATGGTGCCAAATCGAATGTGATTTCTCTCCATTACCCTCCCAGTTCTGCTCCTGACTTTAGAGACAAAACTATTCCTTACCTGTTGTCTTATTCTTGGATTTCCCAATGTTCCTAGCATTTCCTTCTTCAGGAACATTTGAATATCTCTGTGCTCTGTGTACACTAGAATATTCCTTCTCTGGAGTAACCTTCTCCTATTTTGAGTTCCTCCTAGGGTCTCCATTTTCTGGAGTGGCCTAGCCTGACCAGCTTTCATTATCCTTCCAGTCTCCTCCTACTTTACAAACATCAATACTATTATTTTGGATGCCTTCATTCTATGCAGCAGTTCCCTGCATCCATGACTTGGATTTTGCCTTTATCCATTGTAATATAAGGTCTCTGTAAGGGTTAAATTGGAGTTTTGACTAATTAAGAGAGTTATAAATTCAGTGTTGTGGTTGCCGAATTAAAAATATCATCCTTAAACTAGAAAAAAAATTGTTAGCAGCTTTTATTTATAATGGAGAAGAGAAAGGGTTAAAGTATGAAATGTAGGAGGGAAAGAGGTAGGAGTTGCCTAGCCTGCCATAAGTTCTGATCCAATGAAATTCAGCTTGCTTCCTGATGAAGTTTCAATCTCCACTTAGAAGTCTGAGTCACTTACCAGCAAGATGATGTAGGATCCAAGGAAAGGAGTCTCTCCACAGAACTCAGGCTGAAGGGAGTGTCCCACCAAAGTACCAATGAGCAGAGAGGGTCTCCTTCCAGATCCACCAAGACAGGAATCTCTCCAAGCCAGAAATCCTGGTGGTGTCTTGAGTCAGGGCTCCACCAACACAGCCTTCTCCAAAGCCAAAGCAAGGATCTCCACAATCAATCTCTCCAGAAGCTATGAAAGGAATGCCAGAACTAATCTCCAAACACCAGGAAGGGAGAAATGTTAGACCCTATTGGTCTGTTTTTATATCCCTTTTTCCATGTCACTTCCTGTCACTTCCAGTTACTCCTACTTCTTCACAAAAACCAATAGCAGTCTTTCAATATGTCTAGCACTGCCAGGGGTGTGGGGGTGGGGCAGTGGCCTTTGAAGTTGTTGCTTACTCTAGTAAGTGACTTGTAAATTCTCATACTTAATGGTAAGTAGGATTACTTTAAGTTCTTGATCCAGTTAGCTAAAAATAGACCCTAGCCCTATCTTCACAATCACCCCCCTGTGATTATTTGGGAGACTAGTACCCCCCAATGAATCACTTAATATAACTAGATTATACTTCTAAAAATCTTCTAGCTAAGGGTGCATACAATATTTCACTTTCTAAGAGGAAACTCCAATAGTTGGAGATAAAGGTGAAATAGAAGAGAAAGAGCAAAATCAATGTTTGCGAGGCACACTAATAAAAAGCCAATTAGGGGGCAATTCCCTTTGGCATAAAAATTACATTCAGAATAAATGATATGTTAAAAAGCCTTCAGTTCAATAAATTATATCCCGAAGTTCATTCTGGATCTTCTGATGTAGTGTAGGTTTCTTTTATGGTACTTTCTCCAAGCAGTTAATTTTCTCAATTCAAGGAGTTAGCAAGCTTCTTTTCCTGAAATGTCTCTCAAAAATTTTTAAAATCTTGGATTTTATGAAAATTATACATCTCTGAGGGCAGGGATTTTGTCCTTTGTTTAGTGGGGTTTTTTTCCCTATATTTATACCCCTAGGATTTAATACACATTGGTCTGGCACATAGCAAAGCATATGGATCCATTCTCTAAAGTTTGTTTTAAAATGCACAAAATATCTAGCATAATAAAGGAAACAAAATTGAAATATAATTTCTGAGAAAGTTCATAGATGTCAGGTTATATACCACTGGACTATAGGATCCAAAATAGATACTAAGACTAAGAAGTAGTTTTTGGAGTGAAGAATCTCCTATTCTTACAATCTGGGTCCTTTTCAGAAGTAATCTGTATTAAGAAAAGACACATATATTTTTAAATGTACTTTCTGCTATCTTTCATATCATCCCCTCCTATCACTCACCATATCGGTTACTGAGTTTTGTTCTGCTGGTGTTTTAGCTATAATATTGTTGTGAAATCTTTGAGTTATGAGCTTTGCTGTTGCTGCATATGGAAGAAAGGATTGGGGTGGGGTTAGTATAGTCCTGATTTTACCAGAAAATTTACCACCAGAATAATGAGTGTAGTATATATGAGGGAAAGGAACTGAGGATTGTGAAGAGTCAAACACTCTCAAGTGTGTTAGGAGTCCTTTATTTTTAGAAAATAGTTCAAGAATTTAGCTTAATTTAAGAAGCAGCTATTATTACTATTAAGCTATTATTATTAATTATAATAATTATTAAGAAGCAGAAGCCTGATATCAGATGCTTAGAGGAACAGGTCAATACCATCAACAAATGCATGGGTCTGGGGTAAAAGCACTTCCGAAACTACAATAGAGTCAGAGATAAAGTCATCAATCCCAATGACCCAAGGAACAAAACATTCTTGTTTGCCCAAACATTGCCGTGAGCTGCATTCTTGGCAAGCCCTAACACAGCTCCAACAGTCCATTTCAATTCACCTCCATAGGATTAAGACCATGATGTGCCTGGGGAAAAGCTTTGTGGAATTACCTAACCAGTCTATGTCCAACATTGTCCCCTAAGACTGCAAGTTGCAGAGCAGGTGCTGATCTGCACTGTTAGTAGTTCCTGAACAGGAATTTTCTATATTCATGAAAGCACAAATGGAGTTAAAGGTGGATAATTTTTTAAATTAATGGGCAAATGAATAACAACAAGCGAGTAGATATATAGATAGATCAGACTTTTAGCTAGATAGGGAGTTTAGATACAGAAAAGGAAGTAGTTCATGACCTGAAATATTTTAAAATTTACTGGGAGATTTGAAATATAGTGGGCAGAGAAATATTAGGTATTTTTAACAGAATGCAATAATCTCTAAGAAAAGAGCTTTTATAGTATTTGGAAGAAAAAAAACCAAGCATTTATATATAGCATCTACCATGTGTCAGGAACTGTGTAAATGTTTAACAATTTTTCTCTCATTTGATCCTTACTAAAATTCTGGGGGGGTAAATAATAGATTTTTATATTACATATATATATATAATTATAATTATAATAGAGAAAACTGGGGCAGATAAAGGTTAATTGACTTACCCAAGGTCACAGAATAAAGATATTTCTGAGGCCATATTTGAACTTATGTCTCCCAGACTCCTTGCCAGGTCCCATAACCATTGAACCATTTCCATTCCCTCATAAGTTGAGCCTTGAAAGGAGATGAGTCTCTAGAGATAGGGGTGAGAAAAGAGGATGTTGCAGCCCTGGGTAATGTTGGGGTGGGGGTGGGGTCTGTGCAAAGGCATGAGGAGGGCAGATGGAATGACACATATAGGAACAGCATGATATTCACCTTGGCAGTCTCCCGAAATGAAGTTTAACTTGTCAGACTTTAATTAATTTGAAGTGACACATTTGGAGAAGTCCACCTTAAAGAAGAGATTATATAGACTGCACAGTCAGTATTAAATAGACAATATGGTATTGATGAAAAATAAGAACATTGGAAGTAGAATCATAAATTTGGTTGCAATAAATGTTATTTTTCTTACTAGCTGAATTACTTTGAACTGCCTAAGAAAGGGGTCAAAATGACATAATGGAAAGCACCCATTCCATAGTCAAAGCACCTGGATTCAAATCCTGCCTTTAATGATTACTATTTATTTGACCTTGAACAAATCACTTAATCTTCCTGGATTTCTGTTTCCTTATTTGTAAAATGAAGAGATTAGACTACATGTTCTCGATGCCCCTTCCAGAGCTGAATCTTTGATACTGCAACTTGTTTTCTCATCTTAAAATGGAGGAAGTAATATCTATATTATACCTCACAATGTAGTTGAAAGAATAAAATTAGATAATTGATTCTAGTTATTTAAATTCTGAAGAATCATTTCATGTGAGCTAGCATCATGATTATGGCAAGAAAAATATAAAGGTCTGTGAGATAGATAAGTAAACTTGAAATAAATCTATGGATGTTGTCTTCTTTATTGTCTATCCTCTCATGTTTCCATGTTTCTTTTAATTTTTTCTTAGCTATTAGAACTGATTTAATTAATAAAATGTTATAACAAAACTGCTTCTACCAATTCAGATAAGTGACTGTTCCACATTTTATAGAAAATATAACATCATACTTTTCAATTTTTTGTATGCATGTTTGTAGGTAGATAGATGATAGAACACTTACTAAGAGTTTATTATGTTCCAGTCACAGTGCTAAGAAAAATAAATATAAGTAAAAAAAAATAGTCCTTTCCCTCAAGGAGTTTACATTTTATTAGGGGAATACAACACATGAAGGAATGCTATTCAAGGTCTTCTGCCTAACACCCAAAAGGAAAGAAAGATGACATGCTCATATTAATAGAAGACATGAAATGTTAGGTCTTTGTGTTCAAAGGGCAATGAATTCAATATGATGGTTGCTAGAGAGGAAAAGGAGGTAATGCTGAAGGCTAATAGATTACTCATACTGCAGAGCATTCATTGTTAAGTCATTGTTACAGTTACTTTAAAAAGTAAAAAAAAGTAGGGCAAGGAGGGTCAGTATATAAAGGAAAAGGAATGGATTTCTAAAATAAATACATAATCCTATGATTGTGGGTTAATAGAATTCTCTCTTGGCAGGACTCAGAATAATTATATAGGCACCTGTTAATGCCTAGATTACTTAAAGGCACCTCTTCTGATATACTGTTTGGATATCTCATCATGATAAGATGATGCTGTTCTTAATGTAAATCCTTTCAAGTTCTGTTGAGGTGGACTGGATGTCTAAAAATCTACAGAAAACAATGACAAAAGAACTGAAAGCTACATACTAAAATGTCACCTAGTTTCTGTTGAACTCTTTTCTCAAATATTTCAGAGCAAGAAAGCATCATGATCCTTTTTTAGTTCTGTAGATTATTTCACTAGTATTTCATGAAAAGTATTGACTTTTAGGTATAAACAAGTTGTGGGCTGGAAGGATGAAAACCTGTGCAGGCAGGAATTTAAAATGCCATATTAAATAAAGGGAAAGAATGAAACTTGGCCCCAATCTATCTTGCCAGCATCATCATACATTGCTCTCCCTTGTCCAGATGAATGTTCAATCAAACTGGCATTCTCTCTGAACTTCTCACATGGTATTCAATCAACCATCTGTCATGCATGCTGAAATTCACCTGCTCTATACCAAAACTCCATGGAAGTTCTTTCTTCCTTCATGACACTGTTCAAAATTTAGTGACCTCCCTCCCAAACTACCTTATTTTTAACCATCTTGGATTCATTTGAACTTTCCTGGGTCAGCTGACAGGGGTTAGAAAGCCAGATGGAGAGCCCAGAAGACCTCAGTTTAAATCCAACCTCTGACATGTTGATATGCAACTCTGGACAAGTCTTCAGTATTCTAGGCAGAAATATGGAACTCACTGGCCATCTGCAGATCACAAAATTACTAAGAACAACAGAGAACCAAATTAAAATATAATTTGAAAATGTTGAACAACAATAATACAATAAAACATATATCAAGTTAATGTGTGTTTTTCTGGAATAATATGCTAACAACACTGATCTATTTCTACTTGGGTTTGATACCAGGAATATAGAAAAAAAAGATAAAAAGTTCAAAAGTGTCAACCTACTTTTACAGTGAATGTGGTAACATATGGAGTTCACTATGGCATTTATGTGTATGTACTCACATACCAACATATTTATACAAAAGTATTCTTTTTATATGTCTGCACATGTGTATATAAATATATGTACATATGTGTTTGTATATTCTTGACTTTTCCAAAAAGATCTAAGCCCTTTGAAAGTAGAGATTATTGTACACATTGCATTTATATTCTTACTACCTGGTACAGTATCTGTTATGCAGTAGATAAAGGAAAATTTTATTTGATTAACTGATGAAATAAGCATTTTCCACCTTCCCAATCCTCTCCACTTGCAAGAAGGAGGTAAAATTATATGAGTTTACCATGTTATACAAATTTCCCTGTTCATCTTGTTGTGAAATAAAAGTCATATTGCTTACACTAAAGGAAAAATGAATAGATATTTGATACTTTCTTTCTTTTTTTAAAAATTAAATTAAAATTTTTAATCAGAAAAGTTTGTTTCCTCTTCCTCCCCATCAGTGATACCTCATCTCTAGTTGAGAACAAGAGTAAAATAAAACTTCTGCCACACCCACCTATAGTCAAGCAAAAGAAATATCTACATTGATCACAACCAACAAGAGAAAAAAAAATACAAAACTTAGTCTATACTCTGAATCCATCATGTTCTAAGGATCAGGGTAGCATATTTCATCATAAGTTTTCTGGAATCCTTGTAGGATTATAATCAGTTTTTCTAAACAAGTTAGCTTGCTTCTATAAGCATGCATTATATATATATATATATACACACACACATATATGTGTGTTATACATATATTTTCTTATGTAATAGTGCATTCTAAATTCTCCATTCCATAATAACATATAATACACATTTCATTGTTGAATTTGTTGTTCTGTATGATTTCAGTATTGTTCTTTAATTTCACAAGTAAGGATTTTGGATATGATATTCCTATGAGTTTTAATTTTGAAGTTTCTTCCAGGAGAAAATGGTAGATTCTTTCTCCTATTTTTCTCTCTGGTTGTAAAAGGAATGGGCAATTTTATTTTGAGATTTCCTGAAATATGTCTAGGATTTTTTTTTTGATCATGGAATTTAGGTGGTTCAATGTTATTTTTCTCCTCAAACTATTTTCCAGGTCAGTTGATTTTGCTATGAGATACCAAACATTTTCTTTATTTTTATTACTTTGACTTTGTTTTGCTTTCTTTGTGTTTTATGAGGTCATTGGATTTGTTTTGGTCCCTTAAAATTTTTAGATTGGAAATATGGGGAAGGTTTTATACTACTTGTGTCAAGGTGTGAATGCTGTAACAATTTTTTCCCACAAATTTTACTTCTTTTTTTATTCCTTTTTTCTTCTAGCACTCTTATTAATCTGTACAAATCTGTTAAACTTACTGTGTTTTTAGATTTTTGTTTAATCTTTTCCAGGTATTCTAGTTAAAAATGTGTTCAAGCTGCCTTTTCCTTTGATGTTTTGCTTATATATGTTTTTTTAACTATAAATTTAAGTGCTACATTGGATATAGATATGGCATCAACACTATTATTATTATTATCATTTACTTCCTGGCAAGATACTATTTCCCCATACAAAAAGAAACAAAAAATGACTCTCTAGATTTTCTGTTTCTATAAAGTATATTATTATCCTTCCAGTCACTTACATACACAACCCTCAGTCAGTCTTGATTCTTTATTCTCTTTCACATATTAATCAAGGTTTCATTTGTCATCTTTCAGTTCAACCTCTGTACTGTCTCTCATCTCCATATAATTTTATTGCTTCCCATGGTCATAGTTATTGTTTAGGCCATAATTACTTCTCATCTGGACTATTCCAAAAACCTCCTAATTGGTCTCCTTGCCTAACCCTCTCTCCTTTTCCAACCCTTTCCCAATAACTGCCAAATTGATAATCCTAAAATCACACGTCTGACTATGACTCTCCTAGCCATAATAATTCAAAGATTTCCTATTGCTTCTATGATAAAATATGAATCCCCAATTCCTCTCTTTAGCACTTTGTAAGGTTCCACTTAATCATTATAGGCTTTTTTTCAACTTACCTCCAATTGGCTTTCTATGTTTCAGCAAAACTAGCATATCTGTTGTTTATCTATATACATCATTCTATTATCTCCTAAGGCTCAGTTCACATACTACCTCCTAGAGAAGGCTTTTCCTAATCCTCCTAACATTTGGTTTACTCTATCTCAAAAGTTATTTTATACTTATTCTGTGCACATTTTTAATCTACTCAAAGTACAGCAGACCCTTGAGTCATTGGCAGACTCTTATAATAGGCAGCCCCAGTTCATAATCATAAATGAATGGACAGGCTTTTTTACTCTGGGGGAACCTGGAATTGAAATAGAAGGAACGGGTTCTTTTTCACTGTCTAGTTTTTTTTTTTTTGTTTTTTTTTTTACATCACCTCCTTAGAGACTCAGGGAAATCACTTAAGGCTTAGATTTGTCTCAAGTCTAATATCTCTTTAAAAAAAAAATCAGAATACTACCAATGTGCATTAGCTAGATGACAGCTACTTATTTCCTTCAAACAAAAGAAATACTCAAAACACAAGAGACATTAAAGTGTATGTGAATAGAAATTTAAAATATGAAATAATAATCTCTAATAATTTATATTATATTCTTCCAGAAGTTTGATACTAAAACCATCAAAATACAAAATATTTTGTAGGATTGTATTTCCCCTTTTTATTTAGAATATTTTCCTTTTTTTGGGGGGGTTATTCAATTAATTTAGAATATTTGTCCATGATTTTAAGATTCATGTTCTTTTCCTGCCATCTAAAATCCCTCCTATAGCTGATGCGTAATTCCTCTGGGTTTTGCATGTGTCATTGATCAAGACCTATTTCCATATTATTGATATTTGCACTAGGGTGAACATTTAGAGTCTATATTCCCAATTATATCGACATCAACCTATGTGATCCAGGTGTTGTTTTTCTTCTGTGTTTCCATTCCCACATTTCTTCCTCTTAATGCAGATAGTATTCTTTCTCATAGGTCTCTTCTCTCAGAATTGTCCTGGATAATTGCATTGCTGATAGTAGAGAAATCAGTTACATTTGATTGTACCACAGTGCATCACTCTCTGTGTATAATGTTCTCTTGGTTCTGCTTCTCTCACTCTGCATCAATTCCGGGAGGTCATTCCAGTTCGCATGAAATTCCTCCAGTTTATTATTCCTTTAAGCACAATCTTATTCCAACACCAACATGTACCACAATTTGTTCAGCCATTCCCCTTATGTCCAATCAAAGGACATCCCCCCATTTTCCAATTTTTTGCCACCACAAAGAACATAACTATGGATATCTTGGTAGAAGTCTTTTTCCCTATTATCTCTTTGGTGTACAAACACGGCAGTGGCATGGATGGATCAAAGGGCAGGCAGTCTTTTAGCACCCTTTGGCATAGTTCCAAATTGCCATTCAGAATGGTTGGATCAATTCACAAATCCACCAGCAATGTATTAATGTCCCAAGTCTGCCACATCCCCTCCAACATTTATTACTTTCCTTTCTGCTCATATTAGCTAATCTTCTAGATATGAGGTAGTACCTCAGAGTTGTTTTGATTTGCATTTTGATTTCTTATTCTGAAAATTGCCCATTTATCAATTAGAGAATGGCTTGATTTTTTCTACAATTGATTTAACTCCTTATAAATTTGAGTGATTAGACATTTGCCAGGGGTTTTTGTTATGAAGATCCCCCGCCTCCAATTTGTGGCTTCCATTATAATTTTGGTTGCATTGGTTTTGTGTGTACAAAATTTTTTTCATAAATGTAAGAAAATTATTTTCCATTTTGAAATTTTCTAACTCTTGCTTGGTTCTTAAAATCTTTCCTTTCCCAAAGGTCTGACAAGTAGAGTATTCTGTGTTCAGCTAATTTACTTATTATTTCCTTCTTTATATTCGTCATTCACCCATTCCAATTTTATCTTGCTGTAGGTTGTGAGATGTTGATCTAAACCTAATCTCTCCCATACTGTCTTCCAATTTTCCCAGAAGTTTTCATCACATAGTGGATTTTTGTCCCCAAAACTAGCTGGTTTATCATAGATTGTCTTGCTGAGGTCACTTACCCCAAGTCTAATTTACTGATCCTCCCTCCTATGTCTTAGCCAGTACCATATTGTTTTGATGACCACTGATTTGGAATATTGGTTAAGATCTGGTACTGCTAGGCTATCTTCCTTCACATTTTTCTTTTCATTATATCTCTTGATATTCTTGATCTAGTCTTCCTCCAAATGATCTTTGTTTTGTTTTTTCTAATTCAATCAAAAGTTTCTTGGTGGTTTGATAGGTATGGCACTAAATAAGTAAATTCATTTTGGGTAGGATTTTCATTTTTATTATGTTATCTCACCCTACCCATGAGCAATTAATGTTTTCCCACTTATTTAGATCTAGTTTTAATTGTGTGGAAAGTATTTTGTAGCATATAGTTCCTGTGTTTGTCTTGGCAGATAGATTCCTAAGTATTTTATATTGTCTAGGGCAATTTTAAATGGAATTTCTCTTTCTAATTCTTGCTACTGTGATGTATTGGAGATATATAGAAATGCGGATGACTTATGTGGGTTTATTTTGTATTCTGCTACTTTGCTGAAGTTGTTCATTATTTCCACTAGCTTTTTGGTTAATTCTCTAGGATTCTTTAAGTAGAACATCATGTTGTCCACAAAGAGTGACTGCTTGGTCTCCTCATTGCCAATTTTAATGCCTTCAATATCTTTTTCTTCTCTAATTGCTACTGCTAGTGTTTCTAGTACAATGATAAATAATAGCGGTGATAATGGTTATCCTTGTTTCACTCTTGATCTTATTGGGAATGCATCTAGTTCACCCCATTGCAGATGATGTTTGATGATGGTGGTTATGATGGATAGATGATTCTTGGTTGAAGACCCAGTTTTCTTGCCTTTCTGAATACCACATTTCAAGCCTTAAGGTCCTTTAGTGTGGAAGCTGCCAGGTGTTGTGTGATCCTGATTGGTGCACCTTGGTATCTAATTATCTCTTTTTGGCTTCTTGTAGAATTTTCTCCTTAGCTTTAAAGATCTAGAATTTGGCAATTACATTCATGGGAGTTGTCTTTTGGAGATTCAGTATAGAGGGTGTTCTATGAACTCTTTCAATGTCTATTTTGCACCCTTGTTCAAGAACATCAGGGCAGTTTTCTTGGATGATTTCTTGTAGTATGATGTCAAGATTTCTGTTTATTTCTGATTTTTCAGGTAGACCAATGATTCTCAAATTGTCTCTACTTTCTTTGTTTTCCTGATCTGTCACCTTTTCAGTGAGATATTTCATGTTTTCTTCTTTTTGTCAGTTTTTTTTTTACTTTGTTTTATTAATTCTTTCTGTTTTGCAAGTTCTTTGGTTTTCAGTTGCTCAATTCTGGTCCATGAGGCCTGGATTTTTGCTTTAACCTTTTGATTTTCAGCTATAATTTTTTGGTTTTCTGCTATAATTTTTGTGCTATTTTTTTAATTTTCTTTTTGAACCATTTCTCACTTCTCTTGCCAGAAGGCTTCTATCTTTTTGATAAGCTCCAATTTAAATTCTTCCAGTGCTTGTGGACAATTTTCCATTTTTTGGAAATTTTTTTGTTTTTGTTTTTGTTTGAATTTCCTCCTGTATATCCTCTGTAGCCTGGGTTCCTCTGTAAAAATTTTCAAGGGTCACTGCCTTTTTTTTTTTGCTTTTTTTGGAAGGAGTTTGGGGCTCCTGTGTGCAATTAGACATCACTGTGGAAGATTTATTATCCCTTTTTAATCAGAAATATGAGTGAGCTGGTTAGGATCTTTATGTATGGAGTTAAGGAGCAATGATTTTGCCTGAGACAAGCTCTAGAATCTCTGCAGCTATGCTACCTTCCTGGGGGCACCCACAGTATGTGCTCTTCCACCCGCCGGGATTTCAGGTGTAACTGCTCTCAGGGGTAGGTCCTTGGTGGTCTTATAAGTCAGCTCCCAGGACCTAGAGGTGCCCTTTGCTCACTCCAGAGGTGCCCCTCACTGATTCGCTGATTCTGGAGAGCTCTGGCTCTGAGCGCCCAAAGTCTGCACTCCCCCATCCACCTGCCAGGGTTTTGGGGGTAACTGCTCTCAGGAATAGGTCCTTGGTGGTCTTAGTCAACTCCAAAGACATAGAGCTGCCTCTTGCTTGCTCTAGATGTTCCCCTCACTCATTCACTGATTCTGGTGCATGCTGGATCTGACTCTGGCTCCATAGGTGGGGTGGGGAGGGGAGATCAGCTCATGTTTTGAGTGGGAGCTTTTTTTACCCCCTCATAGTGTGGAAATGCCCAAATCCCACATACCTTCAATGCTGCACCCTACTGTACGGTCCCTTCTTTCTTATGAAAAAAATTTTTGGGTCTTTTGAGGTAATCTATATCAGTGGGTCTGAGGAGAGGAAGCATCCCATGACTAGACTACCACCATTCTTACCCAAAAGTCTTCTTGGATAATTTCTTGTAGTATGATGTCAATATTTCTGTTTATTTCTGGGTTTTCAGACCCATGATTCTCAAATTATCTATTCTAGACTGGTTTTAATGTCCTGTCATCTGGTCAGTGGGATATTAAATGCTTCCTTCTTTTTTGTCAGTTTTTTTACTTTGCTTTATTAATTCTTGTATTGTGAGATCATTTGCTTCCAATTGCTAAATTCTGGTCTTTAAAGACTGGTTTCCTGCTATAATCTTTGATTATATATTATAATCTTTTGATTGTCCTTTTCAGTTTGGTCTATCATGCTTTTCATGGTGTCCACCTGTTAAATTTGGTCTCCTATTTATTTATCAATTCCTTTGATTTCTGGTCTTTCTCCAATTGAGAGCTCCTGTATTTTAAACTGTTTTCTTTTTGAACTATTTCCCTTTTTTCCAAAACACTTACATCTTTCTTATAATCTCAGATATAAAATTCTTCAAGAGCTTGTATCCAATTTTGATTTTTTAGAAGGTTTGGATGTGTTTACTTGTTTGTCATCATCTGCTATTTCCTCTGTAGCCTGATTTTTTTTTCTCCATAAAGATTATCCAGGGTCAATGCCTTCTTCTTGTTCTTCTTGGTGGTTGGAAGTTGTATTTCCTGGTCATTGCTTGCCATCGCTATGCTAGTTTTTCCTTCCCTTTCCTGTCAGAAGTCTGAATGAGGAGGTCAGGCTGTCTGTGTATGGAGCTAAGGAGAGTTTTTTGTCTGAGGACACCTCTCAGGTCTCTGTAGCTTCTCCTTTGTGCCTCACGCCCTTTGCTCTACCTCAGCTCCCAAGCTTCTCTCTTCATCCTGCTGGTGTCTCAAATCTAGCTGCTCTCAGGGGTAAATCCATGGTGGTCTTAGCTGCCAAGCACCTAGAATTGCCCTTCTCTCACTGATTATAGCAAGCTGGCTCTGGCTCTGTAGGTGGAGTGGGGGAGGGTTGATTAGCTTACATTTTGGTGGGAGCTATTTCACCTCCTTAAAGTGTGGAAATGCCCAAATCCCACATACCTTAAATGCTGATCCCTACTATGGAGACCCTTCATTCATCTGAATTTTTTTTTTGGCCTTTTGAGGTAGTTTATATTGGTAAGTGGGGAGGAGAAAAAGAATCCTTCTTCTACACAGCAGCCATCTTAACAGGAAGGTCTCAGTTTGTAGGATTGTTGACCAACAACTTGTCTTTCTCTTTTGTTCTGTTCTTTCTGAGTAACCCCCTCAAAGTCCAAATGTATTGTCAAGCCAAGGCATCATTTGGATATATCCTGTTTATGGTGGTCAACATCTCAGGGAAAGATAGTTATAAAAAAAACTACTCCTGCTCCTCTACCTAAGTAACCCAGGAACTCCTGCACTCAAATTAGGTATTAACCAGAAATTCACTGTTTAGTCACTTATAGAAAGAAATTAAAGCATACAGGGGTTTTGAAGTCGAAGATCAGGCTCAACTAAGTAGCATTTGTTCATCACTGGTCTTCTTGCTCTTCCTTCCACACAGCAAAATTTCTCCCCATTGATCTTTGATTCCTGGCTTTCTTGAATTATTTTAAGATTAAACCCAAATCTCAAGATCTGTAAGAAGCCAACCTATACCCTTAGGTCAAGGCTTTTCCTCTGAGATCATTTCCCATTTAATTTGTGTATCTGCATGTGTGAGTGTATGTATATAGATATTGATAGAGATAAAGAGATACAGATAGATAGATATTTCATATGCTGATACTGTTTCCTGTTTCAGAATAAGTTCATTGTTACCATGCTTTTTGTTTTTGTTTCCCCAATCTTTACCATAGTCATTTGAATCTAATGCTTAGTAACCAAATGAATACTTCATAAATTCAAATGGAGAACTTCCTTCCCCCTCCTCCATCATAAAAGTCTAAGAAAGAAACATTCAGAATCTCAATTTCCTGGACAAATGGAAGAAAATGAACAAAAAGTTTGCCTCAATCCTTTTAAGATCTACTGAGTGGGATACTCTTTGTGGTGAGAGGGGCAACCCTCTTTGACATAGTATCCCAGATAGATAAGAAGGCCAATGGGATGCACATATTCTTTAACAAAGGATTATAACTCCTCTCCCAATCCATTCTAAGCCAAAACTCTAGCTCCAATGGGTCCTTAATTTCTATGTAAGGTGTTTTCCCCTGCCATGCAGTAGAATACTGAATTCTTGAGAACAGGGCTATTTTCTTTTTTTCTCCTTTCTATCTGCTTTGCCTTGTTCCAGGTACATGGTAAGTCCTTGATAAATGCTTGTTGGTTTGAAAAAATATCTTTCAGGGGATTTTACCAGATGATATCTAAGGTCCCTTAGAGAGCTAAATTGATTATGCTATTCTTGAGGTTTTATGATGATGATAGTGTAAGAAGGTTTTCTTTCCTCTGTAATTGAATAAACTACCAGGGCCAACACTAGAAACAGGATGCATGCACAATTCCAAAAGACAATGAAAACCAGGTGTGCAAAGGGAGAAAGTATTTCCTGCACTTCTATAAGAACCAAATGCAAATAAAACATTCTTCAGAGGAGAGGAATTTTTCCAAATCTTTTTTGGTTGATATTTTCCAAACTTTGCTTAACACTAGAGCACCACTAGTACAGTTAGATTCCAAAAAAAAAAAAAAAAAAAAAAGCTTGCTTGGTTCCAGTTTACTGGTCAAAGCCAATTTCCAGAGATTTATTTTCTCTATGAAACAGCTTTTCCATCCAGCAAGGGGAGATCAAATAACTTCATGTTGTCAGGGAAAGAACACTCAGTCCCAGAAATTGCATTTGGTACCTGAAAGCCAACAAGCTTCTCTGTGATTTTTCAACCATTTTCAGCTCTGACCCTATTCAGATCAAATATGAAAAGAAGGATCAAATAAAGTGCAGAGATAAAATCCCTGCATCTCTGTTCACTGTACCTCTAATAAGTAACTCAGGACTGGAGAAAAATGAAAGCACCAGAAACTAAGAGAAGGGGAGCCAGCAATTTCCTGCCCCCTTTTACCTGTTGCCATCTAAGCCTCCCTTCCCTGTAACTTTCTTCATTCCCTTCAAAGAGAGGGTTTACTATATGCTTTAAGTAATGTAGTGACTGCTTATCTAAGTTGAAATCAACTCCTTTTTAACCCTTTTTCACTACATTTCCTCAATGATTATTTTGTCAGTGTTCTGGAATTTATCTGTAAAATGGTTCAAATGTAAGAATGGACAAAGGTGTTCTAGGCTGACAGCATTCATAAATAGGTATGCTGCAAGTTCTCCAAATTCACCCTGCCCTCCTTGGTGAACCTTTTCTGAGTTCGAGTGCCCAGAAGGCAAATTCAAGCCTTTTTGAGTCCTTGCTTACCAGAGAGAGTTGAGGTAGTCCTTGCTTTGGGTGGCTGGACAGAGGGGTGGGGCATCCAAAGTATGTCCTCATGCATTGGGAAGAGGGGGGATGGAGCAGCTCCCTAAGTTCTGGCTGTGCACACATGCCACATCTTCACTAATCCTGTATAGACTCTCAGAAAGTGACTAGCATTATTATCAAGTTTACCAAGAAGAAAAAAAATCAATTTTTAAATGTCATTTTTTCAGTCATTTATATTAGTGTTTGACACTTCATGACCCCATTTGCTAATTTTTTGGCAAAGATGTTTGAGTGGTTTGCAATTTCTTTCTCCAGCTCACTTTATAGGTGAGGAAACTAAAGTAAAAATGATTAGTGACTTGACCAGGGTCTTACAGCTAATAAATGCTTGAGGCCAGATTTTAACATAGGAAGATGAGTTTTCCTGATACAAGCTTTGTACGCTATCCACTGTGTCACATAGCTGCCCCATTTAATGATGACATTAACATCAATGAATGATAAAACCTAGAATGAAATGAATAATGATGTCTGAATTAATAAAAAAAAATATATGAATCCTCTGACATTCAAATTGGGCTGGTAAGAATTAGGAGACTTAGGAATTAGATGATGAAAATTGAGATAATTAGAGAAATCCATTCATGAGCATCCCACTCATCCATTAGGATGTGAAACATACTTAATTGGTATAAATGAATGACATTTCAAAGAATTCATTTGGATATTTCATAGAAACATAAGTTTACAAACTTTACTGCTAGACAGTTCTTTGCTTTTCAATCTAAACAACATTGTGAAATAAAAGTAAGGTTGCATTCATTCCCACTCCACCTTTTGCTTCTGAAGTTTCATTTTGGGGTCTTATTATTTGCACTAGGAGGGGCAACAAGGGAGTGGTATACAAAAGTGAAATGGATTATAAAAAATCAAGAACAGTCAATGGTTTTAATGCTTGCTTCTTTTAGTTTTTTTTTTAATTTTAAACATTATTTTATTTGGTCATCTCCAAACATTATTCACTGGAAACAAAGATCATTTTCTTTTCCTCCCACTCCCCCCACAACCTTTCCCTCTCCCATAGCTGACGCATGATTCCCCTTGTTATCACATGTGTTCTTGATTCGAACCCATTTCCATGTTGTTGGTATTTGCCTTAGAGTGTTCATTTAGAGTCTCTCCTCAGTCATATCCCCTCAACCCTTGTAGTGAAGCAGTTGCTTTTCATTGGTGTTTTTACTCCCACAGTTTATCCTCTGCTTGTGGATAGTATTTTTTAGATCCCTGCAGATTGTTCAGGGACATTGCATTGACACTAATGGAGAAGTCCATTACGTTCCATTGTACCACAGTGTATCAGTCTCTGTATACAATGTTTTCCTGGTTCCCTCCTTTCGCTCTGCATCACTTCCTGGAGGTTGTTCCAGTCTCCATGGAATTCCTCCACTTTATTATTCCTTTTGGCACAATAGTATTCCATCACCAACATATACCACAATTTGTTCAGCCATTCCCCAATTGATGGGCATCCCCTCATTTTCCAATTTTTGGCCACCACAAAGAGTGCAGCTATGAATATTCTTGTACAAGTCCTTTTCCTTATTATCTCTTTGGGGTACAAACCCAACGGTGCTTTGGCTGGATCAAAGGGCAGACAGTGTTTTATCACCCTTTGAGCATAGTTCCAAATTGCCCTCCAGAATGGTTGGATCAATTCACAACTCCACCACCAATGAATTAGTGTCTCCACTTTGCCACATCCCCTCCAGCATTCATTACTTTCCATAGCTGTCATGTTAGCCAATCTGCTAGGTGTGAGGTGATATCTCAGAGTTGTTTTGATTTGCATCTCTCTGATTATAAGAGATGTAGAGCACTTTTTCATGTGCTTATTAATAGTTTTGATTTCCTTGGCTGAGAACTGCCTGTTCATGTCCCTTGCCCATTTATCGATTGGAGAATGGCTTGATTTTTTGTACAATTGATTTAGTTCTTTGTAAATTTGAGTAATTAAACTTTTGTCAGAGGTTTTTATGAAGATTGTTTCTTAATTTGTTGCTTCCCTTCGGATTTAAGTTACATTGGTTTTGTTTGTACAAAAACTTTTTAATTTGATGTATTCCAGATCATTTATTTTGCATTTTGTATCTCTTTCTAAGTCTTGCTTGGTTTTGAAGTCTTTCCCTTCCCAAATTTCTGACATGTGTGCTATTCTGTGTTCATCTAATTTTCTTATAGTTTCCTTCTTTATGTTCAAGTCATTCACCCATTTTGAATTTATCTTGGTGTAGGGTGTGAGGTGTTGATCTAAACCTAATCTTTGTCACACTGTCCTCCAATTTTCCCAGAAGTTTTTATGAAATAGTGGATTTTTTTTCCTCAAAGCTGGGATTTTTGGGTTTGTCATATACTGTCTTGCTGAGGTCACTTATCCCGAGTCTATTCCACTGATCCTCCTTTTTGTCTCTTAGCCAGTACCAAATTGTTTTGGTGACTGCTGCTTTATAATATAGTCTGAGATCTGGGACTGCAAGGCCCCCTTCCTTTGTATTTTTTTCATTATTTCCCTGGATATCCTTGATTTTTGTTCTTCCAAATTAACTTTGTTATGGTTTTTTCTAAATCAGTAAAAAAAAAAATTTGGAAGTTCCATGGGTATGGCACTAAATAGATAGATGAGTTTAGGTAGGATGGTCATTTTTATTATATTGGCTCGTCCTACCCATGAGCAGTTAATGTTCTTCCAATTGTTCAAGTCTAGTTTTAGTTGTGTGGAAAGTTTTTGTAGTTGTGTTCATATAGTTCCTATGTTTGTCTCGGGAGATAGATTCCTAAGTATTTTATTTTGTCTAAGGTAATTTGGAATGGGATTTCTCTTTACAGTTCTTGTTGCTGAGCTGTGTTGGAGATATATAGAAATGCTGATGACTTCCCCCAGACAGAGATGTTCCCCAGTCACTCGCTGTCCCATTGAGTGCTCCGGTAGCTCACTCTGGTTTGGTGGGGGAGGTGGGGAGGAAAGGGTGGGTCAGTTAATGTTTCTGTGCAAGCTTTACCTCCTTCTTATTATAGTGTGGAAATGTTCAAACCCCACGTACCTTTGCCTCTGTGCGGTACTGGGGAGTACTGGGGAGTCCTTCTGTTCCTCCAAAGGTGATTTTTATGCTCCTTTGATGTAGTCTATTTCATTCGGTGCCGGGGAGAGGAAGTGTGTGACGTCTAGATTACAGCCATGTTTACCCAGAAGTCGCTTCTTTTAGTTTTAAGCAGTAAGAATCATTAATAATAAATGTTTGTGGGCTGATAAAAATTTGACCACAGATTGCAATTAGACAAACCAATATTATTGAATTATTTCATTTTAAATATGGATAAACTTAGGCTGAGAGAGGAAAGGCATAAAAAGAGAAATTTGGTTGCCTAAGAATAAGAGTGATTCTGAAGTTCATAATTCCATTACAAGAACCCAAGTCCTGACTTCTTGTTGAGTTCTTTTTACTCTATGCCTCATTGTCTTCTTTGAATTATTTTCCTAAAAGTCTAATATAGAGTAATTTTGTGGATAGAACCCAATGTAGTTGCAGAAGTTTGAGTTTGTTTGGGTGACTTATGGAACAACCTATCAATTTAGAATGAAGATCTTTACTATAGACTAGACCAAAGGAATCTTGCTTCCTTTTTGACCAAAAGAACTATGAGAAATTCTTCTAGTTTAGAGTCACCATAAGGGTGTACTAGGAAGACAATGGTCAAAATCATTATTTTTGAATTAATGTGTGCCAAGTAATAAGATTATGTTTGTGATTATCCTTCTGTATTTAAAGATAACAAGCCACTGTAGTAAAATAGCTTTCATACAGTAAAAGAGAGAGAGAGAGAGAGAGAGAGAGAGAGAGAGAGAGAGAGAGAGAGAGAGAGAGAGAGAGAGAGAGAGAGAGAGAGGAGAAAGTTGGGCATATACAGGAAGAAAGATGGACAGACAGACACCTTCAACAGTCTGATGAGATGGTTCATCTTTTTCATCATTGCAGTACTAGCCAGGACCTCTATTCTCCTAGAATAAACTTCAAGAACCTTGGGTCATTGCCATACAGCAATGAAACATGAGTGCTATATTGTGACACCAAATTCTTAATAGTCACAAAATGCCTGGTCTATATCAGTACAGTAGTCTCAAACTAATAACTAGTTATTTGTTATCATCAAACAACTTCTGACTTACTTCTTATATTCTTCCCTGGACATCTCATCACTAATCTTTTTTCCAGACTACTGTTAAATTTAATTGTAGTTGGACTCTGAATATTTATATAGATGGTTGCCAGGGATTTAATTTCTAAATCCCAAAATGAATTAATAAAGTAAATTGAAGGAGAGAGAGAGAGAGAGAGAGAGACAGAGAGAGACAGAGAGAGACAGAGAGAGACAGAGAGAGACAGAGAGAGACAGAGAAAATGAGAACTCTGACTTCTTCTGATATCAATTAGAAATTCTAAGCCCCAGCCAGGGGAAGAGAAAAGCAGGGCCACTAAGTCAGCCTTTCACTCACCAATGGTGACAGTCTAAATGGAAAGAAGTCTGGGTGTTTGTTTTCCAGTCACTCCTCCGAGTCCAACTCTGAGTTAGAGATCCTTATTCCAACTCAAAACTCGAATCGAATATTTTTCAAATGAATCTTCTTCTGCCCTTTTGGTCCTCTTAATGATCTTCTTCTCTTGTGTCACCTCCCCTAAATTTTCACATCTACCAATCACAGCAGACACTTTTCTCCAGGACTGCCCAATCTTTAGTTCTCACCTTCTTTGGTTAGAATATATCTTTTTGGGCTACTTAATACCTTTTTTGGTAAGTTCACCTTTGGTAGTTACTTAACACTGTTTGTTTTGTGGTTAAAATGGGTTGATGTACTTAAAATATTAAGTTATCACCTTTTTGTAGATTAAAATCTAAAAATAAATTGTGGATTACAATTCTAGCTTCACTATAAAGGAAGAGCTAAGTATCTTCATTGTTACAATCAGGAGATAGCTAAATTCAATCTTCACACTATTCATCTTCTTTCTATGTCTGGAACTATAATTAAATCAATCCTTACATTGCCCCTGAGAAAGGGAAGGGACCTCTTATATCATTTTTAATGAAATAGCTTTGTTGTTAAAACTCCCCTTTATGTGTTGTTACCACCTTTTAGAAAGGAAGATCCTTAGGTTTAGCACCTTTCTATTGTGTTGGCATCCTAAAGGATTTATTTCAATTCTTCACTTGTTGGGGTTCAATCTTTTCACTCATGTTCAATTATTGATGACCTCATTTGGAGTTTTCAAGGTGTAGCAGTCCACCCCTAGCTATGGGCAAGGGAAACAGTTCGTATGTACAGAGGGGCTTAGAAGAGAGCATGCTCAGTCTTGAGCATGGCTGGAAAAGCCTCTGACCCTTGACCCTAGCTTTCCCCAGGTTAGGCAGGAAAAGAGGTTTCTTTGTGTTCACCTGGCTAAGAGAAACCACACCTATACCTTGTCATTAACCAATGATAATCATCCCTATGTAATGTGTATATTTGCATATCAAAGAGATTAAATACCGGGCCACAGCAAGCTCCGCCTTCTCTTCCTCTCTTGGATCTTAGCTCTCACTGATATCTGTCCTTGCTGGAGTCCATCTTTAATTCCTTTCCTTATCTACCTCGCCCAACTGGGACCTGGCTTTTGGCCAGACACTCTCTTTTCTCTATCATGTCTCCAACCTGTGTGGTATTAATTGTGTATCTCAGGATGGATCATGCCTCTGCAACATCCTAAGATTGGGGTTATGCTGTGGCCCTATTATAATCAATAAGGCCTAGTTTCTGACTCATTTCTGCCACCTCATATCTATAACTTGACTCCACTATGCCCCTTGGGGTATCCAAAACTTCTATCCCTTTTCTATCTTCCTACCTTGAGGTTTCTCGTGGGTTCGGGGAGCCTCACCAGGCAAAGATACTAGAATGGCACTTCCTTTTCCAGTTCATTTTCAGATATTTACAGAATTGAGGCAAATAGGGTTAAGTAACTTGCTCAGTTACATAGATAGTAAATTTTTGAGGCCAGACTCAGGAACCCAGGAAGATAAGTCTTTCTGATTTTAGACCCACATCTATATGCTATGCCACCTAACTGTCCACTAGTAGTAACTGCTCATAATAAGTGCTTAATAAATACTTTAAAAATATTTTTTTTTTCATTTTTCATTCAAACAGGCAGTACTCTCAGAGCTTGTAGCTCACTAGTATAAACTTTTTAAATCTTTAAGGTCATTTTCATCCAGTGAGACATCAGAGTATAATTTCTGTGATCTCATTCATGAACTCCTATGAATATTTTTCTACTATTAAAAGATATTAATTTTATGCTAGAGGAAGTTTCCATTATATTTGTCTTTATTTGGACTTTGACTTTTAAGAAGCCAAAGCTTCATTTCTAAGCATAATAAGAAAATATTTAAACTAACTAAACAACAATCCAAACCTGAGAAGTAATTGATATTTCTAATTTACCACATAAAACATTTGTTTGAATCTTCTTAGTATGATTTTAGTTGGTGCAACAGGAATGAAAATGTTTGCTTTTTATTTTTTTTTAACTAAAAGAATTTCCACAGGATGGTTTTTCCTATCCTTAATTTTATTATGGCATCTCCCACTATTTTGAAGATGGAAGGCAAAAGGGACAAAGATGGAAAGGATGGAATTACTTGTTTGGAATGTTCTTCTTCCTTATTTCACAGGAAATTTCAGAATCCCAGATGCAAAATAGATCATCTCAAGAGTTACCTATTCCAATCCATACCTGAACAAGCTTCCTTTCTACACAATACACAATCAGACATTTAGACTTTGCTTAAATATCTCCAATAAAAGTACTTTCTACTTCCCAAAACAGTCTTTTCCATTGACTGAGCTCAGATTTCAGGAGGTACATTTTTATATTAAGACCAAATTTCTCTCCACAACTTCTATCTTTTGTTCAAATGTCTCCGTTTCCAACTCCTTCAGGTTGAAGCCAACGGAATGATCTTGAAGTGAAAAGGAACACTATCAGACACCAGTACTTGCAGCCAACGGAGCAGGGGACAAGGCTCACAGTTCACAGGAAGGAAAATAGTGCTTGTGGGTACTCAAAGACCAGAACACAGTCTGGGAAAGTATTAAACACAGATCTCTTTATATCATACCACATTGGAAGAATTGAAAGCAGATAGATCCCCAGAGTCAGTTCTGAAGGAAGTTGTATGGCAACCTAATGGGACAAAAAACTCTTAATTTTTAAAAAAAGATAGCCTAGATAATGATTTCTAAGCCATGTTTCCCCAAGCCTTTTTAGCAAGCCTCTTGACTTATCTCCCTCCTGCCTGCAATCTGGACCCAGATTGTTCTCACCTGGTCTCAGTCCTGCCCACCCTTCCCGCCCAGCCCGGCTGGGCTAGGCTCCTCTTGCCTGCTTCTCCTCTCCAGAAATTCGGACCTGTGCTCTCCCTCACCTGGTGCTGCCCTGCCCAGCAACCCTGGACTCCAAGCAGATGGCTCATTGCCCCAGGCCCAAGACTCACTTCTACTAGCTGGTAAAAAAATGGGGGTGTTTTTTTTCCTTAGGCTACAATTTAGCCTACCCCCTTTTCCTTAGGCTACAATTAGCCTCCACATGGACTGGAGGCATTGAAAACCCAAGGAAGTTTTCCCTTCACCACAGGTATAGAACCCAACTTTTAATATATATTTTTAAATAAAAGAAAATGAAAAGGCTGAAAATGGGCAAACAATGAAAAAGAAACTTGACATACACTATTTTGGTTATAGGGAAAACCAAAACACAAACTCAGAAGATTACAAAGCAAACACTGCTACCCTCAAAGTTTCCTAGAAAAAATATGAATTGCTCTCAAGTGCAAAAAGAATAAATGAGGAGCTCAAAAAGGGTTTTTAAAAATAAAATAAGAGAAGTAGAACTTAAATTGGGAAGAGAAATGAGAGGAATATAGGAAAATCATGAAAAAGGACTCAATGGCTTGGTAAAGGAGGTACAAAAATCACTAAAGAAATTAATATCTTAAACATAATAGATCAAATGATAAGCATAAAAATCCAGTGAAGAGAAGAACCTCTTAAAAAGTAGAATTGGCCAAATTAAGAAAACATACAAAGATGCACTGAAGAAAATAAATTCATGATAGGCAGAATTGGCTCCATGGGGGGGGAAAAAGCTACAAAAATTCACTGAGGAAAAGAACTCTTTCAAAAGTAGAATTGGTCAAATGGGAAAGGAGGTACAAAATTTCATTCAAGAAAATTATGGCTTAAAAATTAGAATTGTACAAACAAAATTGTGGGGAAATTGTGAACTGATTCAGTCATCCTGGAGAGTAATTTGAACCTATTCCCAAAGGGTTATAAAAAATTACATAGCTTTTGCCCCAGCAATAACATTATTAGGTTTGTATCCCAACAAATTAAAAAACAGAAAGGGGAAAGACCTATATGTACAATAATATTTAAATCCACACTTTTTGTGTCAGCAAAGAATTGGAAAGTGAATGAAGATAGTGACTTGCATGTTAGATTTCAGGTTATTTTGTAGGCATAGAATGAGAAAAGGTATAGCCATTCTTATTCCAACTTAAGTAAATAAAGCAGCAATTATCATGATATTTTCTATTATGGGGTGCTCAGGGAGGGGTAATATCTCTTGTATGGAGGGCTTGTCGTGCCCTTATAGGGCAGCTCTCCACCTCACCTGACACCCAGCTCTCACTTGTGGCTCCCAGTAGCTGCTAGCATGTGGCAGCGGCCACATCCCCGGCAACAGCTTTGACAAGCCGGCTAAACCTTGTGAGGGTAGCCATCGGGTCGACATCAACCCCTGGTGAACCAGGGCTTTGCTCACCCAGCATGTGAAGACTGCTTCGGTGGAACAGGTGGAAGAAACCAACAAGAAGGTTCAAAGGCTGAGATGGTGATGCAGCAAGGCACTGTGGAGTGCTTAGGGCGTGATGGAGCACAAAAGACAACACGGCCATCCAATGCAGCTGAGGAAGTCTCCAGGTGTAACGACTTTTCGAGCCACTGGACCCAGGCTTCCAACGCTGAGAGAGTGGGACTGTCTCTGTACATCGACTTTTCCACTTAAATCTTCATGCACAGGTGTCTTTGTGCACAAATGCACAAAGACAATCGTCATCCTCGGTTCGAGAGACAACCAACTATATGCATCATAACTATATTCATATTTTCTTTTTAAAATTAATAACCATTATAGTAAAAAAAAGAGTTTTTGTTTTTTCTCCCTGTGGCAATAAAGAATGGACAAGCCAGCACCAGTTGGAACTGAATCTTTGCTTTTGTTCTATTCTCTCATAGCTATAGGCATTTTTATGCCTGCCTAGTGCACTTAGGAAGTACAGAACATGGCTGTAGGTGTTATTAAAAGCCAGTCTTCAAGTCAACAGGTTTTCTGGATTTGATCTCCATCAATACAGAACATGTTGTGTTTAATGGTGGCCCCAAAGGGAGAAAGGAACATGCTTTGTATTGAGCTGTGCAACCCAATTAAATGTCTCTTGAGAGTTTCTTTGGGAGGGTTTGGGAGGGAAGACAAACAACGCCAAAATAAAACAAACCTATGCTCCCAGAAAGGAAGCACATGTTTAATTCTTATGGGTCACATTATTAAAGTGCCATGAGCAAATCTTTCTTATAGTCAATATTAGATCTGAAACATTAGCAACCTGAAAATAAAATATACCATAGAACACCAGGAGTTGGTAGGCAGTGCTTTCACAGGAAGCTGATTTCTGAACCACGGTTGATTAGAAAAAAATGCTTGATTAAATGTACTACTAAAAAGAACAAATAAGAGGAATCCCAAAAATGAAATGTACACTAAAATGTCAGGGTGCATTGTGTTAGATTTAAATTAGTTTTGAGCATTAAATAGTTGTAGATAAGAGAGTGGGAGCCATAAAATATGATAATTAAAATGTTTGGGAGCAAGGGAAATATATAACAATTATGACCACTGAAATATGTTTTCTACTGTGTCTTGGTTTTATATAAATATAAGATGGTCGCCAGGGAATATATTCCCAATTTATGAATATGCCCAAGCCAACTGGGTTTTATAGAGAAATTTAATTTATAATACACTGATTAATCAATAGAAAAAGAGAGAAAGTAAGAAAGGAATAAGAATGAAGGGCCTCAAGCCAATAAGGCCTAGACCTCAGTCCTAAGAGATAAATCAGTCAGTTGGTTTTATCACTCACCGAAGATCTCTCTAGGTAAGGCTTCTCATGCCAACCTCAGGCTCCACCTTCAAGATAGCCTCCTTTCAAGAAATGTTTCCCAGAGAATTCTCCTCCTGACTCCTCCTGAGTTCTCCTTCCACAGCCTCCTTCAAGACCTCTCCAGGAGCTCTCCCTCCAGGACCTCTCTCCTCTCAGACCTCCTTCAGAGCAAAAACCTCCTGAGTTCTCCTTCAGAGCCACCTCAGTCCTCAGACCCCACTATCTTTAAGCAAACAATCTAAGTTCCCTCCCCTCAGTTCTCACATCTACCAATCACTGTCCATGTCTCCCCTGTGCCAATGGTGGCTCTAGCTTAACCCAGGACTGCCTAGAGGTCTGTCTCCTTTGCACATGTCTGTTGAAGGTCATATTCTCAAATAATTAAATCTTGATCTTTGCTGCAGCCCTTCCTAAATCCTGTTACTCTGAGTAGGGTGGAGATTGTGGTTTCCAAGACCTGGTTCTGTCATTCCAAGTATCTCTGTTGTATCAATTCTAAAATCAATAATGACTCAAAGAACTTCCTGTTCTATGCTTAAGCATAGGTCAAAGCCCTTTCCATTGTTTAGCAAAAGGTTTCTGTCCTAAAGTAGTCTTAAGTAGGGAGGAGAAGGATCCTTCCATGCCAAGGAGTTTCACATTCCAATAGAGTTCTTACTATCAGTAGGAAATTTTTTCAAGTATGAAATTTCCCAATGGGGAAATTTCCAACATTCATAAGTCTAAGAAATTTTAAGGTTTACAATTGTATGCATATTTGAGTTATATGAGGGGGATTTCTTGGCACTCTAAAGGAAATTCTGATATTTAAGATGTATAGGGAACTGACATAAATATTTGAAATCAAGAACTAATCCCTAGTAGAGGTGGAAAAAGAGAAGGAAAGAAAGATAAAGAGGGAGGAAAACCCATGAATATGTAAGAGAATAGTATAATTACATCAGCAATGGCTCTACATAGTATTAAGAGCACTGGAATTTAAATATTTTAATTATAATTCTTTCTATGTCACTATCTGAGGGATCTTGGGAAAATCATTTAAGCAGTCTAGGTTTTCTCATCTATAAATTGTGGGGACTGGTATACTATCTCTAAAATATTTAAATAATCAGCTTGTATGATTAGACTATTTCTTAACAACAAAGATTCAAATTAACCAGGCTTTCTCTGAATGGATCAATGTACACTTAAACTTGTCATGAATCTCAGCTTACACTAAAGACTTCATTGTCATTCATACTCTAAATAGTATCTTGAAGGAGTTCAATTCTATTAGAGAAACACAAATTAACACATTTCTGGAATATGAATATTCTTTCATCAATTTGGAAGTTAACAATAATGTAAAATGACAAATGATGGGAAACAGGTATTTTAATGCATTTTTAGTAAAGCTGTAAATTAGCCCAAGTATTCCAAGAAAAAATAATTGAAACTATGTCCCCAAAGGCTAATTTTATTAATAATCTGTGTTGACCATTTGACTCATAGATAATATTATTAAACCTACACTAGAAAGAAATAAAAAAAGAAGGGAACAGGACTTGCATGTAAAAACACTTTTATATCTGCTCTTTATAAAAATATCAATTCATAAATGACTGAACAATTTATGGTATATGTAAGGGAAGGAAAAGGAGTAGTTTTATAAAAAGAGTGAAGACTTGCATAAACTGATAGAAAATGAAATGCACAAAACCAGGAATATGTCAAACAATAATAAAGAAAAAAGGTAGAGAAAAATGATTATGGGGCACTTAAGTACTCCAATCAGCACAATGGAAGCAGTAGAGCTAGGCAGACATAGATAGATAGATAGATAGATAGATAGATAGATAGATAGATAGATAGATAGATAGATAGATAGACAGATAGATAGATAGATAGATAGATAGATAGATAGATAGATAGATAGACAGACAGACAGACAGACAGACAGACAGACAGACAGACAGATAGATAGATAGATAGATAGATAGATAGATAGATAGATAGATAGATAGAAAATATGTATAAAAATCTTTCATATCTGATATACATTGAACATCAGGGACTGGGACCTCCTTGATATTTGTAAACACTCCAGTAATTTAATTCAGAACTTTCTTGGTGACAGAGTTGAGAGATCATAAGTTCTATGACTATAATTCAGTGTTCCCAAAGAAGAGAGATGTCTAAAATAGATATTATGTTCTTCACATCTATAATAAATAAGGATTTTCTCCATCATCATTTTAATGCCCCTAAAATAAACAGTTACATTTTTAAAAGTTATACAACAAAGCATTTGATATACATTATTTCACTAAATTTCCAAAGCAATTCTCTGAGGTAGGATATCACAAATATTGATATCAACCTGACTTTTCAGATTTATTGAAGATCAAAGAATTGAATTGCCTCAGATTGTATAGTTAGGAGGAAATGGCAGGGTCTTATTCTATCTCCAAGGGTCTTCTCACTGTGTCATACAATATCTGGAGACAACAACAACTGGTTGTGTGTTTCTAATCTGAAAATGAAACATATTCCATCTGCCTACAAATATTTTAAATATATGCCAAGAATTCAAGAGATAAAAACTCTGAAGATTTTAAGCTTTTTTTATTTTAAACCCTTAACTTCCTGTTTTAGAATCAATACTGTATATTGGCTCTAAAGCAGAAGAGTGGTAAGGGCTAGGCAATGGGAATTAAGTGACTTGCCCAAGATCACACAACTGGAAAGTGACTAAGGCCAGCTTTGATCTTAGGACCTTCCATCTCTAGACCTGGCTCTCAATCCACTGAGCCACCAAGCTGCGTTCCCCCTCCCCTAGATGTTGAGATTTTTTTCCCCATGATTATTAGACTATATTTTATAATTAATATGTATTTCAGTATATACTGATACATTTGTATATGGGAAATTTTTGTTTAAAATCCACATTGATAGTCAGAAATCAGATTATGTTTGATAGCTTGATTATACTCTTTGAGCAAAGGAAATGCACTTTGTTTCTCACTGTCTTAAAAAACAACAACAACAACAAACAAACATGGAGCTCAATAAGAAATCCACTGTTCAAAAAATAATTAAGCTCTACAAAAGACAATATTAACATGCAATATAGAAAGAAAATATTTTTAAACAAGGTCTCTTACCTGTCAAATACTTTTAAATGCTTTACTGACATTTCTCAATTTGTTTTCATTAGACCAAAGTTAGGTTTCCTCAGAATAAAATGTCATTCTTCCATAAAAATATTCCTAGTTACTGAAAATGTATACCAGAATTAGCACTAGTGTTTGAAAAAAAAGGTTCAAGAGTACAAATATTTTAAATTCTTCAATGTTGTAATCCCCTGAGACACGTAGTTTGACAGTTAGCAAGAAAAGAAAGCAGAAGCTTTCAATAGAGTTCTAGGAAAGAATTTCAGGGCTCATTTGCCTGTCCTTCTTGAGATCTTTTAGAAAGTACCCTATATAATGCTGAGCTAATAAAATCTCATTCGTAAAAGCAGACGTGGTTTTCTTACAGTCAATTCCAAAGTGAAAGGGGAAGAAGAATGCAGGATATCCCAAAAGTCTTGTTTTTAAGTTTTGTCAATGTTTTAAGTTTCAGTAGGTTAAATCTATTTTAATACTGCGACACTCTGTATAATGACTTAAAACCAAGTATAACATTATGTAAAGTTTCAGGTTCAAAAAAAGTTCATAAATCTATCAGAAATTATTTCTATAAAATAAAAAATGCACAACTTTACAAGAAATATTTAAAAACAATTTAAATCCTTAAAATGAGGATGGATTTAATTTATAAATGTTTATAGCTCTTAGTACTGCAACAGGATTATTACCTTGACATGGGGGCTTTGGGTCTCTGAAATCAAAAGCAAACATTAATAGAGAAGAATGTTAAGGAAATGGGGAAATCAGAGAGCAAGAGTATAGATATATGGAGAGAGAATTCTAGATTCTTGTAAAAAGCCAAAAGGAATATGCTTTACTTAAATGTTTCCTCCTCTTGGCACTAACAAAGACCAAATGTCCTCCATTCCTTCCCCAGAAGAATTCAGAAACCCAATGCACTGCTTTTTTATGCCCTTCCCACTTCTTTTATTCTCATCACATTCAATAGAATTATAGTTCCTCTTCTTAATGACTGTTCAACATTCTCTGATTATTAGATTTAAAATGATATTTTCTAGCTTACCAAGTTCACTCTAATTGAGAGCTAATGATCCTTTGAAGATTTTGTCTATTTAAAAAATGCCATTTTGAACTAAATATATCTGTCCCACTTGCAACTGGAACTGTCCTCTCAGTCTGGTTAGAATGTCCATTGCTTTCCCCTTTTTGAAGAACTGTTCAGAGATAAACAATTCTCAAAGATTTAGAGTAAGAACCCTGCAGAGGAGGAGGCAGTTCAATGTATTTTTCAAAAAGTTAGAAAATAATATCTTTCCAACTTAAGAAGATATTGGGAACCTTTTAAAAAAGATCTCACTCAATGAACATACTACTTTTACCTTAAGATAGTTAATTTGGAGTGTTAAGAAAAGTCCTCTAAAATGAGGAGTAAATATGGATTAGTAGTCTGAAACATAACTGCAATCTTTGTTTCTAGGCATATTGAGCATATGAGATCATGAGCTCAGATATTTGGAGCTGTATGTGGCTAATCCATCATATGTCCATGCTAAGTCCAAAACTAATATGGAAAGTCAATATGAAACAGTATTAATATGGAAAACTCTAGGGAGCAAGGGGCCACCAGTCTGGCTAATTGGCGGTGAAATGACACAGATTGGGAAGAAGATAAGTCAAAGTCCTGTGCCAATTAGCAGTGGGACAGAACTTATAAGTGGCCACTGCACTTCCAGCCTGGGTGAGATATGGAGACCCAGACTCCAAACAATAAAAAAGCACAATGTAACACAAAATAATATAAATAATATAACACATACAAAAAGTAAACATGACAGATCTCAGTACAGAAAAGTAGAAAGATACTAATTTGATTACACCAACAAGAACAGACTATAGAGAAAATCAGAAAATCTTAGCATAGATGCTGTGATATGAATCCTATGTAGGATCATATGAAAATAGGAAGGAGGATTGTCATTTGGTAGTCAAAATGGAAATAGGCAAGAGGCAAAATAAAAACTTATATCATTCAATGAATCAGTCAGTGTCAATCACCAAACGTTTAATAACTAGCCTACTGTGTTCTAGATTCTATACCAGGTGCATGAGATACAAATAAAGAATTCAATTTCTACAAGAAATCTTTCTTTTTAAAAATTTTATGAATTTATTTTTTCCAGATTGCATGTCAATTTCTTGATATATGTTTTCTAATATATTTGCAATTCAGGTTCTCTCTTTCCCTTCCATCCATCCCTCCTCCCTAAGAAGATAAGTAATATGATATAGGTTGTATATTTATTATTGTATAATATATGTTTCCTTGTCAGTGTTATTAAAAAAAAGTCATATTACTTATACTAGAGAAAAATTCATAGAGAATATAAAGTAAAGAATGTTATGTTTCAATTTGTATTCAGTCTTCTACTCCTTTTGCAATGGATATCATTTTTTTCTTATGTCTTATGGAATTGTCTTGGATCTTTGTCTTATTAATAATAGTTAAATCATTCACAATTGATCTCCAATTTATTGTTGTTATTGTAGTATTCCATTATAAGAACATACCACAATTTGTTCAGTCATTCCCCAATTAATAGATATCCCTTTTGTTTCCAGTTCTTTGACACCTCAAAAAGAGCTGCTATGAGTATTTTTATGCAGGTATGTTCTTGCCTATTCTTAATCTCTTTGGGATTCAGGCTAACCAGTGATATCTCTGGGTCAAAAGGAATGCATAGTTTTATTGTCCTTTGGACATGATTCCAGATTTCTCTCCAGAATAGTAGTATCCAAGAATTCTTTTCTGAGAATTAACCTGATTGCATGAAAATTTCCATCCTTCTGTAAGTACTTCTAGATTAGATTTCAGAGTTGGTCTTTTTGATACAATTTAGATGGAACAAAACCTAGTAATCTCAAAAAGCACAAGGTCTTCAAATTCTCTTTTTTTCCCCTGAAAAATGCCAATAGTGTTCTTGAAAAAAAAAAAATCCTGTGGTTTCCCTGAAACATGCTCCTTGTATTCTACAGTCCTCAATTAAGGCAGTTTAATGGAATTTAACTAGGACTCAACAACACAATATTTTAAATAATCAAGATTAGAAACATGTTTCCAACCTGAAGAATACAACAACAACAACAACAACAACAATAAAACAAACAAACAAACAAAAACAGAAACCCTAAAGAGTCATTGTGTTAATCCAAAATCCAGCAGAGCTCTCTAAATAGTGAGGATATGTCACTATTTCCTATAAGTAAAATTAATCTGGAGGCATGTTATCAGATTTATAAGACTTTATTAGAGAAAGAGATATATAGAAAGATAGAGGTCTCAGCCTTTCTAATTTTAGGGCTACATCTGATTCTCCATTTAGCCAGCTCAGAGCCAAGGCTTACCAGAGATCAGGAGACAAGGAAAAAGCTCAGAGAGAAAGTCTGGCCCAGAGATAGTTATTGGAAGCCAAGAAAGGAACTCTCACTTCCTGCTTTCACTTTTCAACCCCCCCCACACCGAGCCCCTCCCACAACCCTGCAGTTCCTCCTCCTGTTCCTTGGCCAATGGCTTTCAAACATCATGCAGTATTCCCTTCCTTGGAGATATTACTCTAGGCCTTTAGCTCAGACTGTACAAGTGATTCTGTGATTCTTGTGTCCCACCACTGGAGTGCCTCAGGTGGATGTATTTTATTTCACACATTTCTATACACAATTTAGAGGATTCTTAGAAATTAAAAAAAAAAAACCCTACCCTAAAGGTACACTTCCTTTTGGATATCTAGGACTATTTTAGACCAATAAGTCCTAAACTGCTTATAAGCACATAGTAATGTATTCTATTCAAGAACTTAAGGGAAGAAATAGTCAAGAGCAAGTCTCAGAAATCATAATGTATATAGCTGGACTGCAACCAGCAAACCCTGGAAATGCATTGTTATCGATAGCCCTATAACTAAAAATCATAGTCAATAAAACATACATTAGTGAAACCTCTGTTCATATATCTTAATGCTAGAGATCATTTATTTGAGGATTTCTGCTTCCAAGTCTATGAAAAAAAAATAAAACAAAAAGATCATCATGTTACTATTACTAGCTTTTTGATTCCCATAAAATGGCAAAAAAAAGAAGAAAATGGATAAGATGGGTATCATGTTCAGACATCTAATAAGGTAATTCCTGTAACTAAGTAACACAATGTCATTAAAAGAATTTATTAAATTGGGTTGAATGTCAATGAATGTTTCCTGATAATGAGGATTACTGGATTAAGAGGGGGCATGCAAGGAAAAGTGATGGACTTCCAGGGGTGGAGTCAAGAGGCAGAGTACAACAGAGAAACTCTAAGTCACCATGAGAATCCTCTCCACCCAATATTAAAATAACACTACAAAAAGAATATATTATTGAAAGAACCAACAAGGAGACAGAGTGAAACAACTTTTAAGAAAATAAAAACCCAAAAGGTAGGCAGAGAACATCTGCAGAAGTGGAGTGAAAGGGGATCAGAGTCAGCAAGAAGCTATAGCAAGGAGTGAAGGCAAAGCACACCCCCACTCCACACACACATCTGATGTCCCAGGTTTGGAACCTAAGCACAAGCCAACATTCAGATTTTGAGTCCCTACCTAGGCAAATAGTGATTCAAGCCAATCCACATCCCTTGAAATTTCAAGCCTGTGGAGAAGTCCAGAGTTGGGGCCCAGTGTAGTCAGTACTGAAGTGGGCTTATCTCTGAGGATCCAGAGCAAATCTGGGAGTCCCAGTCTGGGACTGGGGTTAGTACATAGATCCAATGTCTTATTGTACTAAGGGGGATACAGATCTTTTTGTCTAAAGTTCAAGAGAGAGCTACAGGACAGGGCAATCAATGTGTGCCAGATTAAAAGAAATACACAGTAAGACCAAAAACTAAGCCTAGAATTTGAGCAGTTCTTGATATGATTAAGATCAAAATAAGACCAAAAGTTTATAATCAAGTCACAAAGAAATAATTCAAAAACAATAAAGGTACAATAAGGATCACACAGGACCTAGTGGCATCTGTAGTAAAGGATAAGAATACATGGCATATGATATTCAGGAAGGTGAAAGATGTGGTTTTACAATCCAGAGTCACCTATCCATCAAAACTTCAGGGGGGGAAATGTTCATTTAAAAAGAAGATTTCCAAGCACACCTGAGGAATAAGCCAGACCTAAACAAAAAATTTGAAGTCCAGACACAAGAGACAAGAAAAGCCCAAAAAGGTAAATAAGAAAGAGAAAATTTGAGGTACTCATTAAGATTAAAATGTTTATATTTCTTCATGGAAAGAAGACATATATAATTCTCAAAAATTACTTAGTAGTAGAGAAGATAGAAGGAATATATTTAGAAAGAAGGTGAAGAAGATGATTATGATGATATGATGTATGGGATGATGTATGATGATATGATGTCTATGAAAATGTGCTGATATGAAATAATAGGTATAATATGATATGTTAAAAAATCAAGATATTGAAGAGAGCACTTCACTGAGAGAAAAGTGAAGAGAGATAAACTGTGATAAATTACATATCATAAAGAGACACAACAATCATTGTAGAAAGGGGAGGATAAGGTTGGTGATGGGCAATGCTTAAGCTTTACTCTCATCATAACTGGCTCAGAGGCAAAAATAAATATACTCACTGGGGTATAGAATTATATCTTGCTCTGCAGAGAAGTAGAAGGGGAATAAGAAGGGAAGGTAGAGGTAATTAGAGAGAGGGAAAAGTGGGATGGTGATAAAAAAGCAAAATACTGGTGAGGAGGAACAGAGTAAAAAACCAGATTTCTACTATACATTTTTTTTACAAGAAACACATTTGAGGCAGGATGCCCCATACAGATTAATGGTAAAAGGCTGGAGCAGAATTTATTATGAATTATCTAAAAAAAAAAAAAGCAGGAGTAGCAATCATGATATTGGACAAAGCTAAGGTAAAAATAGATCCAATTAAAAGTAATAAGGAAGGAAATTGCATTTTGCTAAAAGGTACTATAAACAATGATGTAATGGCATTACTAAACCTTTATATAGGAAATGGAATAGCATTTAGATTTCTAAAGGAGAAATTAAAGGAGATTAAGAAGGAAATGGATAGTAAAACCATACTAGTGGGGGACCTCAACCTTCCGTTGCAGAACTAGAAAAAGCAAAACAAAAAAATAAGAAAGAAATAAGGGAAGTGAATGAAATGTTAGAAAAAATTAGAGGTAATAGATATCTGGTGAAAAATGAACAGGGATAAAAAGGAATATACCTTCCTCTCAGCAGTATATGGTATATATACAAAGATCAACCATTTACAAGGGCATAGAAACATGGCATTAAGCTAAAGCAGGACTCAGGAAAATTTATATCTCTGAGTACCTATATCAACAAAATAGAGAAGGAAGAGATTGATAAATTAGGCTTATAACATAAAAAATTAGAAAGAGAATAAATTAAAAATCCCCAGATAACTAAATTTGAAGTCCTAAAAATTAAAGGAGAAATTAATAAAATTGAAAGTAAAAGACCTATTGAACTAATAAATAAACACTAGAAGCTGGTACTTTGAATAGATAAGTACTGGAAAATCCAATTAAAAAAAAAGAAAGAAGAGAATCAAAATAACTGTATCATAAATGAATAGAGCAATCTCACCTCTAATGAAGAGAATATTAAGATAATTATAAAGAGTTACTTTGCCCAATTGTATTACAAAAATATGATAATCTAGGTGAAATGGGTGAATATTTACAAAATATAAAATGCCTTGATTAACGCAAGAGAAAAGAGAATACTTAATCCTATCTCAGAAGGAAAAAATTGAATAAACCATCAAGGAACTTCTTAAGAAACAATCCCCAGGGACTGATGGAGTCACAAGTGAATTTTATCAAATATTTAAAGAACAACTAATCCCAATATTACACAAACTATTTGACAAAATAAGCAAAAAAAGGAATCTTGCCAAATTCACTTTATGACATAAATATGGTACTAATTGCCAAACCAGGAAGACCAAAAACAGAGAAAGAAAACTATAGCCCAATCTCTTTAATAAACATAGAGGCAAAAATCTTAAATAAAATATTAGCAAAGACACCACAGAAAGTTACCATTAGGATTATTTACTATAGCCAAGTAGAATTTATATGGGTAATGCAAAGCTGATTTAATATTAGGAAAACCATCCACGCATTTGAGCATATCAATAACTAAGCCAACAGAAATCACATGATTTTCTCAATAAATACAGAAAAAACTTTTGACAAAATACAACAACCCTTCTGATTAAAAACACCAGAGTCAATAGGAATATAAGGGCCTTTTCCTCAATATAATAAATGGTATTTATTACCATCAGCAAGAATCATCTGCAATGGGGATAAGTTAGAAGCCTTCCCAATAAGATCAGGAGTGAAGCAAGGATGTCCATTATCAGCTCTATTATTTAGTATTGTACTAGAAATGCTAGCAATTAGAGAAGAAAACGAAGTTGAAGGGATTAAAGTAGGCAGTTAGGAAACTAAACTATCACTCCTAATGGAAATAATTAATAATTTTAGCAGAGCTGCAGGATACAAAGCAAAACCACACAAACCATCTGCATTTCTATTCTAAATACATTCATTTCCAATGAAAACCAGCACCCAAAGTTAGAAAGAGAAATTCCATTTAAAATCATTCTGGGCAATATAAAATATTTGGGAATCTATTTCCCAAGCAAACTCAGGAATTATATGAACACAACTACAAAACAATTTTCACACAAATAAAGCTAGACAAAAACAATTGAAAAAATGTTAATTGTTCATGGGTAGGACAAACTAATATAATAAAAATGACAATCATAGCTAAAATAATTTAATTAGTCAGTACTATACTTACCAGGGTACCAAAACCCCCTTTTATAGAATTAGAAAAATCTATAATAAAGTTCATTTGGAAGAACAAAAGATCAAGAATATCAAGGGAAATAATGGAAAAAATGTGAAGAATGGAGGCCTAGCTGTACCATAATATTGTACCGCCTAAGAGATATAAATGTAGATCAATGGAATAGACTTGGGGTAAATGAACCTCAGCAAGATAGTGTTCAATTAACTCAAAGATCCTATATTTGGGTACAAGAATCCACAATTTGACCAAAAGAACTGTTGGGAAAATTGGAAAATGGCAAGGGAAAAATTAGGTTTAGATCAACATCTCACACCCTAAACCTAGATAAATTCAGAATAGGTAAATGACTTAAATATAAAGAGGGACATTATAAGTAAATTAGGTTAACATACAATAGTATACCTGTCAGATGTATGAGAGATGAAAGAATTTAAGACCAAGCAAGAGACAGAGAACATTACAAAATGTAAAATGAATAATTTTGATTACATTAAATTTAAAAGGGGTTATACAAACAAAACCAATGCAACCAAAATTAAAAAGGGAAGCAACAAACTGGGAAAATTTTATAACAAAAACCTCTGATGAAGGTGTAATTTTTTCTCAAATTAATAATGAACCAAATCAAATGTACAAGAAATCAAGCCATTCCCCAATTGACAAATGGTCAAGGAACATAAATGGGAAATTTTCTGTTGAAGACATCAAAGCTATCAGTAATCACATGAAAATGTGTTGTAAATAACTTCTGATTAGAGAAATGCAAATAAAAATATTGCTGAGGTACCACTTCACACCTAGCAGGTTGGCCAATATGACAGTAAAGAAAAATAATAAATGTTGGAGGGGATGTGTCAAATTGGAACACTAATATACTGCTTGTAGAGATGTGAATTGATCCAACCATTCTGGAAGGCAATTTGGAACTTTGCCCAAAGGACTCTAAAAGAATGTCTGCCCTTTGATGCAGCAATACCACTACTAGGTTTGTACCCCAAAATGATAACAAATTTTTTTTGTACAAAAATATTCATAGGAATGCTCTTTGTGGTGGCAAAATTTTAGAAAATGAGCAGGGTGTCCCTTGATTTGGGAATTGCTGAACAAATTGTATTATATGATGGTATTGGAATACTACTGGGCTGTAAGAAACAATGAACTGGAGGATTTTTATATTAACTGGAAAAACCTCCAGGAACTGTTGCAGAGTGAATTAATTAGAACCAAGAGAACATTGTACACAGAAAGTGAAACACTATGGAACAATCAAATGTAATGGACTTTGTTACTATAAGACAATACCAAGGGTTTTGGCTTTAAAAGATTGCTGTATTGCAAAAATGAATGATATGGAAATAGGTAAAACTGATAACATTACTATAACACAGTGGAAGGGCATATTGGCTCCATGATGAGGGAGGGAAGAGAGGAGAGAAAGAAAACGAATCATGTAAACAAGGAAAAATATTTTTAAAAAAGAAAAATAAGTAATGAAACATCTACCACTTGTAAACTTTCAAATTAATTCTTCACAAGCCCAGTAAAAAAGAGATTTTGTTTATTTTCTTACATAGAGAATATATCCCTTATTTGGACCTCTCAGTATATGATTCAGAAAAATACTCATATGAATTCAGAAAAAAAGGTTAGACAGTGATTAAATAATTTGTTGACAATGATATTCTTCCCAAATGAATCATGCTCTCCAACTTTAAAATAGTTTAAAATAGTTCATATTTTCTAATAATTCAGAAAGAACAGGTTTTACTTAAAGAAAGAAACACAAAAATATATGTATGTGTGTATATATGTACATATAACATTTTATACATAGACATAGGTATGTATACATGTATATATAAATACATACACATAGAGTCAGGAAAAGAGACTTAGAGAGAATGTCAGATGGTCATAAAATGGGGAATCAGAGACAGATGTGCAGACACAAGAAAGAAGGTAGGCAAACAGGCAAACAAAAATATTCTGGTCTTGGTGCTAGTCTCTGTATAATTTATATCTAAGAACTCTAAGGATAATTTCAGAATAAATAATATCTGATATCAGTGAATGGAAAGATGTGCATATATATGAATACTTCTTAATCCTTACAACTTAAATTTGCTTCTGGAAACCAAGAGGTAGCAAATTTGAGTACTGAGAAATGTGATATTTATAGTATGTAATGTTTCTTTTCATCTGTCCTATATTATAAACAAATTCAGGAAAGACTTTTCTTCCCAGGATGCTACTTCCAAGAATTAGAGCATTTGACCAATAAAGCATGGGGTGTTAAGAGAATCTCATTAATTATAGAGATGAGACTGAGTCCTATTTCATATGGCTTATCAAGAAATTCAGTCATGGGTGGCTGAGACATTGATATGCAGATTTGGGTGGTCTGAGTTACCTCTTTGCAAACCCCCCCCCCAACAAAAAAAAAAGTCAATGTCTCTGAGTATTTTCATCAGAGGCTTCTTCAACTCCAGGCCATATAAGTGAAATTAACAAGAACAAAATAACTTTACTAGTGTTATAAATTTCTAGAGATTGTTCCTGTTATTACTGGTGTTGATTCCTTATATGAGCATCATATGCAGCACAGTGCCTTGTTGAAGATGACAATTTTTTCCAAAAACATACAAATAATTCTTGCCCTCAAATTGCTTACCTGTTGTTCAATAAGCAATCAGCACCTGAGATAGCAATAACAGCTGCCACAGTCAATACAAAAGCTGGGTAAAGAAATGGGACAGATTAGCTAAGTTCTTTTGGTCCATCATTGAAATGTTATATTGGACATGAAAGAAGACAAAAGACAATTACCATTTATAGAAAATTTAACTATGCAAGCTAATGTGTGTCTGTAGTTAGCTTAAATCCTTCTTTGAATGTATAAAAAAGACTTATGTGATCTGTCAAGGTTTAGTCATGGCTATTATATTTCCACAAGGTTAAAATATTCTCAATATGATAGCTTTTTTGTGTATATGTCCCAGAGTTCTTATTGACAGGGAAGTCTGGGACAATATTTTAGTCTGCATGTCTATTTCCAGGGTTTTGGAATTCTGTGGCAGCATGCTTTATTCTCCCCATATGTCTCAGAATGAATTTTAAAGTAAGAGTTTTCTGTGGTTTGAAGTCTGGTTGTGTTACTGAAATATCACTTGATAAACATATAAACAGCTTAGTTTCCCCTCATATCTGTGGACAAAAGTCATGCCTTCTTTTTTCAATTTTGATTGATCAACAATTTTGAAGTGGCAAGTAGTTTTTTTTAACCTATATTAAAGTAGAATACATATTTACTGCTTTGCCATGTGTTAAACAAGACATATATTGCTTACACTAGAGAAAAATTGAAGGAGGAAATATAGTGAAGAATGATACATTTTAATCTGCCTTCATACTCCGTCTATTTCTTTTACAGAGGTAGATATCCTTTTACAAGAGTTCCTTGAAGTTGTCCTAAATCCTTGCCTTACTGATATTAGTTGTCATTCACAATTCATCATCATATATTATTGTTTTTAATGTGTACAATGTTCTGTTTCTGCTCACTTCTCTTGGTTCTACTCACTTCTCTTTGCATCACTTCATATAATCCTTTCATTGTTTTTTGTGATCACCTTTTTTGTCATTTCTTACATCACAAAATTATTCCCTTGGAACAGTTGTAAGCTTTCCATTAGCAGGCCAACAAAGTTGCAACCACATTGCTCAATCTGAGACAGTTGAGCTGATCTCAGTCACATTACAAGTTTAGGACAGTACTCCCTCTACCCAGGAACAAAACTAAGGTTCAGTAGACAAAATCAAAGGAAAAAACCTAAATGAGCAAGGGATAGAGAAAAGCTGGTACTATAAAAATATTTCAAAAGACAGATAACTTAAATACAAGCTCAAAAGAGGACAGCCATACAAAAAAATGGAAACCTGTAACCCTCAAAGGAAAATGTGATAAGATGTCAAGGCCTAAATACAACCCTGGAATAGCTCAAAAAATAAATAGCAAAACAAATAATATTAAAAAAAAAAAAGATATACAATATCTCAAAAAAGGAAAATAGCTCCCTAAGAAAGAAGGTACAAAGTTTGCCAAAAAGTAAAATTGGCCAAATAGAAGGTAACAGCTTCATAAAACAGCAGAAAACAGTAAAAACAAATTCAAAAGAATGAAAAAAGAGAAAAATTTGAAATCTCTCACTAGCAAAACAACTGACTTGGAAAATAGATCCAGGAGAGATAATCTAAGAAGCACTGGATTGCCTGAAAGCCATTATCAAATAAAGAACTTGGACACCTTATTTGAAAGAAATTATTAGGGAAAATTGTGATGATGTTTTTTAACAAGAAAGAAAATGGAAATTGAAAGAATTCATTTATTGAATGTTGAAAAAATTTCCAAATTTAGAAATCTCAGGACTACTATGGCCACATTCCAGAACTTCTAAGCCAAGGAGAAAATACTACAAGCAGCTTAAATAAAAAGAAAATCAAATACTGGGGAACCACAATCAGGATTACACGGGACCTAGCAGTTGCTACATTAAAGATTTAGAAGACATGGGATGTGGTATTCTCCAAGAAAAAGAATCGAGATGTACAACCTAACATCAACTACCTAGCAAAACTGAGCATAATACTCCATGGGAAGAAATGGACATTTAACGAAATAGAGGCATTCCTGATTAAATGAGAAAGGTTATAAAAAATTATGATGATCAAATTTGACACCCCAAAGAAGAAACTCAACAGAATCAGTAGGGTTAAACTAATCACATCCCTGCAGGGGAAAGTGGTAACTAGGATACTTAAGATTTCTCTAGTAGAAGAAATACCTAAAGTACTTAATAAATTTAAAGTTATCAAGCAAAACAATGGGTTCAAATGATTACATTACCTGCATGGGAAAGTGATAAGTAGAGTACTTAAAATACTTATGGTTCAAGAAATATTTAAAATACTTTAAGAAATAATGGGGTTAAACCAATTGCATTACTAGTGTTACAGATAAAAGAGTGGTTTTCATAAACTGTTATGGATAAAAGAGTGGTTGCCTTAAACTGTGACCACAAAAATATGGTTTCAAGACAGTGTCTTGAGTTAAATCAAAAGTAAAGTGGTCGCCATGGGAAAATTCCCAAATATTAAATATACCCAAGTCAGCTGGGTTTTATAGAGATTTTAACTAATACAAATTAAGGAATTAATGAAAGGGAGAGAGAGAAAGAGGAAATAATGAGAAAAGGGCTAGGCAAGCCTAGGCTTAAGCCTTAAGAGAGAGATCAGTCAATCTTTAATCCACTCACCACAAGATTTGTCCCAAGCAAGATTCTAGTGTTCAGAGAGACCCACCAGTTCAGCTCCTCAACTCAACTAAGTTCAGCCACAGAGCCCACCAATTCAGCATTGGCAAGCTCCCTCAGAGGCCTTTCTGCCCTCCTTTTAAAGAGAATTTTCTCCTATGTCACCTCCCCTAAGTTTTCACATCTACCAATCACAGTAGACATTTCCAAAGGACTGACCATTCTTAATTCACACCTTTCTTAGTTCTCAACATCTCTGGGTAGACTAAAATTTTACACCTCTTTTGTTAAGTTTGTCCCTTGCAAGTTTTCAAGTTGCCTGACCTTTTAGTGATTAATTTGACCTTCATAGGTATTTAGCACCTTTTTGTATTAAATCTAAAAATAGAATTAACTTAAAGGCTTTTGCCTCACTATAAGTATGAGTTAAGTACTTTTTCATTGTTCAGTAAGGAGTTTACAACTTTATCTTCCCCTAAATTATGCTTAAGTATGGGTGGAGTAATGTTAGAGTTCTCACATTCCTAACCAAGTCCTTTCATTGTTTAAAACGGGGAATGGTCTTAACCAAATGTTCTAAGGTAGAGTCTGAGAATTTTTAACATTCACAAGTCTGAGAAATTTTAAAATTCACAATCCCCTCTGATGATCATTGGGAGACTAGCCTCCCCATTGATCATTTAACATAATCATCTTGTAGTCCTAAACACACTTCTAACTACACATGCATAGGATATTCAATTTTCTAAGAGGAAATTAGAGCAGTGAGGGAGAAATAAAAAAGAAAGTAAGCAAAACCAATGTTTTGTTAGGCGCATTGACAGAAAGCCAAATCAGGGGCAGTCCCTTTTGGCATAAATGTGTACATTTACAATAAATGTTCAATCAAACTTCAGTTCAATCAAACATATCCAAAGTTCATACTTGATCTTCTTGATGTAGTGTGGATTTTCCAGCATCTTTCTGCAACAATTCATTCTCTGGATTTAGGAGTTAGAAACCTTCTTCCTTGAAGATATTTCTTGAACAAAATCAAAATTTGGATTTTTATAAAAATACAATCTCAAACAAAAAAAATCTTGGATTTTAAATTAAAATACACTAATAAGAAGGTAATAACTAAGAAGCTTAAGATATCTACAATGCTTGAAGTGCCTGAGATACCTGAATTACCTAGGGTACTTAAGATAATGAAGATATTTAAAAACTTTATCACTATTAGGGCAATGAATAGGAGCAAAAATGGATGGAAAGAAGGGAGTAAGTTGAATATGATGGAAAATATTTTTAAACCAATGTATAAGAAAGAAGAATACACTGGGAAAAATAAAAAGAGAGAAAGTTGGGTATGAATTATATCTCATCAGAAGACAAATAAAAATAAAAAAGTGGGTGGGAAGTTGGGGGTGGTGGTGACAGGTAATTATATATCCCTCCTCTTATCAGAATCCAAACAAAGTGGGAATGAAATCCACACTTAGGTATAGAAATCTATCATAGAATACACTGGGGAAAAATCTTTATAGCAAATGTCCCTAATAAATTCTTCCTTTCTCAACATATAGAGGACTTATATAACATTTCCTAATTGACAAATTATTAGAGGATATAAACAAGCAATTCTCAGATGAAGAAATTAAAACTATAATTAGACATGAAAAAATATGTGTTTTTCTTTCACATCATGATTATAAAATACATATTATATGAAAATATAAATAAAATTTATATAACGCTTACTTGGGAAGGGAGAAGTTGGAGGGGAGAAAGACAGCATGTGTTTTAAAATGTCAGAAGGTAAATATTTTTAAATTGTTTTAATATGAAAATATTAAAATTTATTTTTGAAAAAGAGCATAACACAATGCCCAAAAGTCAAACTAGCTTGTTCTCATACAGTTGTATTTTTCAGTATTGAAAACTGATGATCCATTTAGCAAGTATAATTATTATAATTATTTATTAACCATGAAATCAAATTAACTATGCTGGATAACAGAGATTTTATGGAGAATATTTTAAGAAATAAAAAATTAGTGAACAGCTAAGTGGCTCAGTGGATAGAGAGTCAGACCTAGATATGGGAGGTCCTAGGTTCAAATCTGACCTCAGACACTTTGCAGTCTTGTGACTCTGGGCAAGTTACTTAACCCCCATTACCTACCCCTTTCTACTCTTCTACCTTGGAACCAATACATGGTATTGATTCTAACACTGAGGGTAAGAGTTTTAAAAAAAGAAATTAAGAATTAAATTAAGAAAAAATGCATGTTGCAAATTGTTTTGCCATGCCCCAATTGATGGACATCTCCTAATTGTCCAATTCTTTTTCAACAACAAAATCGAGCTGGTATAGATACTTTATAGTATGTTTTCTTTTCCTTTTTCTTTGATCATCTTTGAAAATAAATGTAATAATACTATTATTAGGTAAAAAGTTATGCACAAATATATGACTCTTTGAGTATAATTGTAGAGTACATTTTTAAGAGAATAGGATCTGGTTCTAATAAAAATGAAAATCAGCAGGAACCAGGACAATATATAATTTACCTTTGTAAGATTGGGAAAGGTATATTCCTTTATTCAAATATAAGATAAAAGCATCATCAATTGGTATTTTGAATACTAGAAACCTCTTTATTTTCTCCCTTTTCTAAGTTTATCCATACCTGATACCAATCAGAAAAACCAATATGTATAAAAATGAGTTCATGTCCAGTCCTTTAGAGTCTAGCAGTTTTCTTAAGGTATAATAAAAAGGGAACAACTTCTCAAATAGTAGATAAACCAAGATGAGTAGAGAGAAACACATACTAATAATTTATTAGCACACTTATAAAACTATTTCTATGTAATGATCTCAGGATCATTAAAGGAATAACATAATAAAAAAAAGATGTGAAAAATCTTAAATTGTGCTTTCATTTGTTCTAGTCATTATGCTTATTAATTCAAATCTCTTTAATTTTTAGTATACACTAACTGGACATTTTTATAAATGTAGTACATTAATGTCCAACATTAAAAGAAAATTGACACAATCTTTTCTTTAATTAAAAGGGGGGGGGTCATCTGGGTAGTTCAGTGGATTGAGAGCCAGGCATAGAGATGGGAGGTCCTAGGTTCAAATCTGGCTTCAGACACTTCCCAGCTGTGTGACCCTGGGCAAGTCACTTAACCCCCATTGCCTAGCCCTTACCACTCTTTGCCTTGGAATCAATACACAGTATTGATTTCAAATAGGAAGGTACGGATTAAATATATATATATATTTTTTTTATTGTATTTTCCAATTAAATATAAAAACAATTTTTAACATTTACTTTTAAAATTTTTGAATTTCAAGTTTTCTCCTTCCTTTAGCCTCCCCCAAAGAAGGCAAGAAATTTGACATAGATTATACATGTGCACTCATGGAAAATATATTACCATACAACTCATCTTGCAAAAGAAAATATAGATCACCCCAACTTTTTTCAAATATGTTTAAAAAGTATGCTTCCATTTGCATTCAGACTTTATAAATTCATTCTCTGGAAAAAGAGCATTTTTCATCTATGGAATTTTCTTGAATTATTATATTGCTGAAAAAAGTTGTCAGTCATAGTTGATCATTATCACTGAGTATAATGATTTCCAGGTTCTGCTCTGAAATACCAGTATTAGTTAGGAGGGTTTTATTGGGAAGCAACACAGAAGGATTAACATATAAGTATTTGGTTTTATTTAATACAGAGGAGATTAAGGAAAGGAGGGGGAAGGGGAAGGAAATCTTAAACATTAAACCCTTAATGTAAATTCCTAACTAAAAATCCTATCTTCATAGGTCAGTCCAACAGAAATCTCACATAAATAGAGTCCTTGACAGGCAGTTGTTGATATCCAGATGGAGGTCTGCTGAAGTCCAGAGAATGGCAATAGTTTTCCTCAATCTTCCCCTTAGTCCACCTAAGGGTATTGGGAAACATTTGCTTACTCTTGATTGAAGGTCTGCTTGCCCAATGGAGTCCAGGAGAGAGATAAGATTTTCTACTATCAGGTTTCCCTGTCAGCTCCAACTCCAGCTGGGACAAACTGTCTCTCCAACAGCTTTGGAATCTTCCCCTGTCAGTTCTGAAGATTCTGTCTTGAGGACTTGGCAATCATGCTTTACACTAAGCATTACTTCCGTTTCAATAATTCACTTCACTTTGAATCAATTCATAAAAATCTTCCCAGGTTTTTTTGAAATGATCCTGTTTATCATTTTTGATAGAACATAGTATGCCATTATATATATATATATATATATATATATACATATATATATATATATGTTCAATCATTATCCAATTGATGAACATCTCAATTTTCTATTCCTTGCCACAACAAAAAATTTACTAGGGATATTTTTATACATATGTATTCTTTTACTTTTTTCAATCTCTTTAGGATACAGACCTAGTAGTGCCATTTGGGGTCAAAGGAGACACAATCTTTCCTTGAGGGATAGAAATCTTGTTAATCTTCTAGAAATTACATAATTACCCTCTAAACCAAAAACTTTCCCTCCAAAATTAGATATATATAAAGTATAATGAGGAAGAAAGCCTTTTCTTCCATTTCCCAAATGTCTTCTGACTCCAAAGTTGTCATTTTCTATTGTCTGTATTCAAACCTCACAAAAAAGTTGTCATAATTATGAAACAAAATTGCCAATTGTAATAAATGACTATTTTGATTGGTAATTGATTAACAGATCAGGCTGTTACCTACTTTCTTCCTCCCTTCCTCCCCTTTTCTCCCTCCTTTCAGTCTCCCTTTTCCTCCCCTCCCCCTTCTTTCTCTCTTCTTCTGTCTTCACAGCCAAAAGACCACCTTCCTTTCTTCAGTCTCCAAAAACCAAGAGAACAGACTTCTTCCCTCTTTCCAGCTAGAAAGTTTAGCTTCAGTTGATTTTTCCTCTAACTGCTTCTCCTGGTCACATTCTAAATAGAATATTCTCATTTGAGTGACAGGTCATCAGTCTCACCTGCTTCAAACTCCTGCTACAAAATCATTCTCAATTTCTCACTTCCACACAGTAGCAAAAATATGACATTAGTGTCCTTCCATTACTATCCATTATAAATCCTAAATATTATGTCAGATATAAACTTACCTAATATCCTTAATAAGATGTATTATATAACAATAGCTAGAATACATCCAATAAAATATAATAAATTCAATTTCTAACTAATTATTTTTAATTTTTAAATGTGATATTTTATATGAAGAATTTAAATTGGTTAAGCCTAAAGTGCAGATTGTAGAAATATCCCTTTGTGGTGATTTAAGATACTTTTCCTAAAACTGTGGTATGCTTCCAGCATCTATTAAATAAATTTTAAAAATAATTGCAGGGCTCCTTACTCACTTGGGAAGAACTTCCACCTAAGAGAAAGATTCTTTCCCTGAACAGTTACATTTTCAATATAATTGCTTGAAGTGAATAAATTTGTCATCTCAACAGATATAGACTCCTGTGCAATTTCCATCAGTACTAAATGTTCTGTAGCTCTACTTGAAGTTAAAATAATCATTATCTCCCAATATGTTCTAATTTCTCCTTCCCTCCTTTTAGCTCCTACATTCTAGTTATGCACATCATGCTTGCAGTGTAGATTTTAGCTACTGACAGAAATTTTCTCCTTTCTTATCATGAAGACACCTCACAGATTTTCTAGAAAAATTATCATCACTAGGGGCAATATCTTTGTTCTCTTTCCATCCCAATTTCTTCAGTCTTCTACCCTTTGTGCTTCCCTTTACAAAAGATGCATTCGTGTAACTGACTCATTTCAGTTATTACTGAGAGCCATTCATAATGATGTCTTGGCTCTGAGATCTTAAAGCCAACTTGAATGTAAGGATATCAATTTGTTTCAAATGTTTAGGGAAGTTTCATAGATCATCAAGAATATATCTTATTTAACAACATGAAGAACATGAAAGACATAAATGATTATATATGTACAACCTATATCATATTACCTGACTTTTTGGGGAGGGTATATGGAAGGGAGGGAGAAAAAAGAATGGATTTCAAAATGTCAGAAAATGAATATTTAAAGAGTTGTTTTGACATGTAAAATGTAATTGGGAAATGTTAAAAAGATAAATAAAAATACAATATATCATAACAACAAGATAATGAAAGTTATGAGACTGTAAAGCTACTGAACTCTGGTCCAGGCCATTTAAATATTTTGCTAGGCAATGCTGCCTAGGGTAGGGAGCAGTAAAATTTCCATGTAAACTCAATCACTTTTGAAACTTTTTGTCTTTGTCTCACAGTGTTCCTGTATTGCATTGCTCAGAACCTTATACCTTCCAAATTCTTTGGAGAATCACATAATGGTGGATCTATTAGTAGAAGGACTACTGCCACTTTTTAAGGGGACAAGCTAACTTTTAATAAAGTAAGTACCAATGTTTTATAACAAAATATAGCCTTCCCAATGCATTTTTGTGTTTCATCACTATCCTACTTTCCAAAACCCTGCAAGCATACCCCCCCAACACATGAAAGCAATAATACCCTTCCTCCAAAGAACTAGCTCAGTCTCTGTGGAAGGGAAGAGGATTAAGTTCATAGTTTAGGTTATAGAGAAGTGATGGAGAAACTATGGCATGTGGGCCAAAGAGGGCACATAGTGCACTCTCTCTGAGTGCATAATGCCATCACCCACCAGTGTTTATTACTAGAAAGGCAGAGGGACTTGAGTGGAGTAATGGGGTATGGAGTAATCCAAGATGGAAGGGACAAATGAGTTAAATAAAATTTAATCTGCTTCATTTCAGGCCTCCAAGATTTGGGGTCAATATGACCAAAATGAGTCCACATAAGCCCAGAACCCCTTAAAGACCTCTGGACCATGGTTGCTATGATGCTAATTCCATCATTATATCTCAATATGTGCTTGCCTTGAATTTCCTCCCATTCGGAGATCATGTTGAATGTGTTGGGATGAGAAGGTTTTGTGATTTTTTATGTATTTTGAGAATACCAGTATTTTTTATTGAAATGCTAAGATTTTGGTACAAGCCAAGTACTGTTGGAAGCTATAAGATCAGTTCCCAAAAAGTACTGTTTACCTGATTCATGGATGCTTTTGAGAAAAGAGAATGATTCTCATGCTCTTTTATATTCTTCACAGCAGCCAAGCATGTATTCAATGAATATGTGTTGATTGATTTTTTGATCAGTATATAAACTAAAGTTTTGATAGAATAGTTGGCTTATCCTACAGATGTTGCTTCAGCCTCTAATCCAGACATTTTTCAAGATTTATTTTCTTACACTACAATTGAGGATGTCTGAATACCATCTTCAATTTATCACTTTCAGATTCTCTGGATCTCTATGTGCTTTTTGCCACATATATGCAGTATGACAGTGATAATACTGGTGACTTTTGTGCTGTAGTTACCTGTATCACAGCACACAAAACCATATTACATCATTATAATAAATTCATCCAATACTATTGAATTCAATTCTATAGATATTTATAGAATGCCTCTTGTGTAGAATTTCATTATAATTTAAGTGTACCACATTTTGGAAGGGACTTTTCCAAACTTAAATGACTCCACTGGAGAGCAACCAGGCATGAGGGGACTCAAAATAGTTTAGGTTTTATCTGTGGAAGTGAAGTTTTGGAGTAACACAGTTGGTATTTTCAATATATGAAAGCCTATCATTAGGAAAAATAAAATATCTTAGCACCAGGAGACAAAAATGATCAATGGGCAGATGTGAAAGAAGAAAAAAAAATTATAGTTTAAGGAAACTGTTTTCTTAATTGAAACAAAGGTGATCAAAGGGAGACCTAACTGCCTTGTAAGGTAGTGAACTCTCCATTGCTGAGGTTCTTGAGAGGACTTGTAGTTATGGAAAGGGATTGAACCTGGAACTGGGGGAGATATGATTGAAATTCCAGTTAGAATTTACACCTTTGATACCCTCTCAGTTTCTAAGTGATTTCTTCTGTAAAAGGAGGAAGAAAAGATCTCTATTGTGTATATCATGAAATTAATTTGAAGATGTAAACTATTACATGATTGCCTACTATTATGACTTTTCGAGCAGTAATTGGATTATGATTTATTTGCCTAGGTGCCAGAAGGGATTATCAAGTAGGAGTTAGAGCTCTAAGTTCTATACTAAGTCTTGAATCCATTATTCTACAAATAAAATTAATTTTACTTCCAGAAACTGTCTTTTAATTTAATTTTAATTTATATTAAATTCTTATATTCCATCTTAGAATCAATAGTATATATTGATTCCAAGGCAGGAAAATGATAAGGGCTAGGTAAATAAGGGTTAAGTGATTTACTCAAAGTCACACAGATAGGAAATGTCTGAGGCCAGATTTGAACCTAGATCCTTTGTCTCTGGGCCTGGCTCTCAATCCACTGAGACACCTAGCTGCCCCTCCATAAATTGTCTTTTTAAGGTTTACTCTATGCATGTCTATGGCAAAGGCTTTAGAATACAAGATAGAGCTTTAGATTCAGCATCAGAAAGAAGTGAATTTTAACACTTTCCCTCAAGCATTAATTAGGTATGTGACTCTCAATGTCACTTGTTTTTTCCAAATATGGTTACTTCAACTGTAAAAAATGGAAATAAGAATGCCTATTGCATAATATTGTAAGAAATCAAATGAGGGAAAACATGTAAGGATCTTTGCAATAGAAATATTAACTACTTTGTATAAGGCATTCTAAAAATTTTAGTGTAATTTTAAACTATTAAAGCTTAACATTGCACTAAGATTTGGAATATCCCTTAAGTGGATATTAATCTAGATATGTTTATGTGTATAATATACACATTTATCCAAATATATAAATGAAAAACTCCTTTCTTAAATCAACACAGTCACTAATATGTGTTTGCTTATGCAAATATAAACTAATTTCCTCCAACCATGCCTTCCTTCCATACAATAACCAACCCCAATCTCCAGTGATTTATAACTTATTCAAAAAGCATTAATCTATATTAGTGCACCACTTGTATTTACTTATTAATTAAAGAAATATATTTTTTTGAAATACTAATTTCTACTATTTTTTTCTCCTGATTTTTTTCTGGCTTACATTCTAGGTTTTTTAGGTTACTTATTTTCTCTTCATATTTTCATAGCATCAGAGACTCTCAGGTGTTGAGTCATGATGGTGGAGTAATACACAACAACTCTGAGAATCCTCTCTGACCAAGATTAAAATATCACCACAAAACAAATACAGGAGTGAAAGAACCAACAAGAAGACAGAGTGAAACAACTTTCAAGAAAAGAAAACCCCAAAAGTTAGGCAATGAGGTGAGAGAGCAAACCCAGCAAGAAGCTGCTGCAAGGAGAGAAGAGCAAGCCAAGAGTGAGCTACACCCCCCCCATCCAACATCTGCTGTCCAAGTTTCAGGAACCTATGCCCTGATACTTTCCAGAGTAAATAGAGGTATAATCCAACCCATATGCCTTGAAAAATTCAAACCTGTGGAGAATTCTGAAGTCTCAATCCAGGGAATTCTAGGCTAGGCTTGGGACAAGGACTTAATTCACATGGATGATAGTACTAAATACAAAGTACTTATCTTTTTGCCTAAAGCTCAGGATGGAGCTCCCAGACAGAATAATCAAGGGTGTATCTGATTGGATCAAGTACACAGTGAGACCAAAAAGTTGAGACTAAGCCTGAGGCTAAAATTTGCTCAGTCCCTGACTTGATCAAGATCAGAGTGAGATAAAAAATTACACCTATGCCTGAGGTAAGTCTTTAAGCTATCAGCATTATAAGGGTCAATTGAATCAGTGGGGGGAGGGGACTCTCAGAGCTCAGTCCTTACACCATCACATTATCCCACTAGGCATACTTATCATTAGATGGGAAAAACGAATAAACAATAATAAAATCACCTAATTAAAAATAATTTTAAGGAGACAAAGAGCAAGGTACAGAAACAGAAGGGGTACAGTAAAAGCAAAAGAAAAACACCCAAAGTACAAAAGAAAAATATGCATTTGAACACATATTTGGGAAGAATTTAAAAAGAACTTCAAAAACCAATTAAGAGACAGAGGAAAAGTGGGAAAGAGAAATAAAAGTGATACAAGGAGAAATGAAAGTGATGCCAGAAGAAGAAATGAAAATAATGCAAAAAGAAATGGGCCAATTGAAAAAAGGAGAACCAAAAAATGACAGAGAAAAATCAGTTCTTAAAAATCAGAATTGACCATCTAGAAACTAATGATTTCATGAGAAATCAAGAAACAATACAGCAAAATCAAAGGAATGAAAAAAGAGAGGAAAACATGAAATATCTTATTGAAAAAAACAACTAACCAAGAAAATAAATCTAGGAGAGACAATTTGAGGATTATTGGACTACCTGAAAGCCATGATCAATTAAAAAAAATCTTGGCTATCATATTACAAGAAATTATCAACAATAACTGCCCAGAGATCCTTGAACTAGAAAATAAAATTGAAATTAAAAGAATTCACAGATCACCTCCAGAAAGAAATCCTCAAATGACAACTTCTAGGAATTTAATAGCCAAATTCAATTAAGCTAATTATGATGATATGATGTATATGTAAATGTCATATGGCATGATATGTATGTATGATGTGATATGTGTGCATATGAATGATATGTAAAAATAAATCAAGGGCTGAAAGAGAGGGTTTCACTGAGAGAAAACAGAAGAGAGTGATAGAATGGGGTAATTATATAACATAAAGAGGCATGAAAAATCATTATATAGAGGGGGGATGAGGGTGGTGATGGGCAATGCTTAAACTTACTCTCATCATAAAGGACTCAGAGAGGGTAAACCAAGTATACTATCTTACCCTACTCCCTGGGATATAGAATTTTATCTTACCCCACAAAGAAGTAGAGGGGGAATGAGACAAAGGAAGAGGGAGGTTATTGGAGGGAGAAAAGTGGAGGGGTGATAAAAAGCCAAACACTGGTGAGGAGGTATTGTGAGATTTAAAATGGTTGAGGTCTTAAACTGTAGTGATTAAAATAGTGGAAGATATAAATTGTGATAGATATGAGGGTGAGCAAATTTGACTGCAGGAATATGTTTCACTACAGTGTCTTGGGTTTTAAAATCAAATATAAGGTGGTCACCAGGGAAATATTCCCAATTATTCAAATATCCAAGTCAATTGGGTTTTATAGAGATTTTAATTAACAATACAATGAGTAATCAAAGAAAGAGAGAGAGAGTAAAAAAGGAATAAGTATGAAGGGCCTCAAAGCCAATATGGCCTAGACCTGAGTCTTAAAAGAGAAATCAGTCAGTTTTTTATAACTCACCATAAGATCTGTCTAAGTAAGGATTTCTAATGACACCAGGCCAGCAGCATCTGAGCTGCTTTCACCAATTCCCTCCTCCATCTGAATGTTTCAGAATCAGTCTCCTCAGAATGAGTCTCTCCAATCTGAATGTTTCAGAATGACTCCCCAGCTCTTCCCTGAGCTCTTATTTTTAAGGGCAAAATCTTCTCTGTCACCTCCCCTAAGTCCTTACACCTACCAATCACTGTAGATGTTTCTAAAGGACCACCCAATCTTAGTCCACACCTAAGAAGGTGTGGATTTTTGAGTAATTCACACCAGGAAAGCTCTGAGTAAGTTTTCCAGTTCTTCGTTCCTTGTAAATTCACAAGTTGCTTGACCTTTATAAGTACTTAGCTTAAGAAAAGTATGGGTTTAAGTACTTTTCATTGTTCAGAAAAGAGTTTACAACTTTATCTTCCCCTAGGGCAGACCCAAGTAGGTAAAGTGGAATTCTCACATTCCTGCTAGGGAATTTTTTTAAGTAGAAGATTCCCCAATGGGGGAAACCCCTAACATTCATAAGTCTGAGAAATTTTGAAGGTTTACAGTATAGAGAGAAAGAAAATACAGCAGGATTTAAAGGAGATAATATGATGGAGAGCAATACTCAGGTAGTAATCATAACACTGAATGTGAATGGGATGAATTCACCCATTAAATGCAAATGGATATCAGAGTGGAATAAAAAACAGAATACTACTATATGTTTTTTACAAGAAATACATTTGAGGCAAGGTAACACATAGAGATTCGAGGCAAAAGGCTAGTGCAAAATGTATTATGCATCAACTAAAGTAAAAAATGGAGGAGTAGCATTCCTGACACAAGAGAAAGCAAAGTAGAAATTGATCTGAAGAAAAGAGATAAGGAAAGAAATTCCATTTTGCTAAGAGGTACTATAAACAATGAAGTAATTTCATTATTAAACATTAATGCACCAAATGGCAAAGCATCTAGATTCCTAAAGGAAAAATTAAAGGAGCTCAAAGAGGAACTAGATAGTAAGAAAAGACCATATTAGTGGGAAGGTCTCAACCTTTCTCTTTCAAAACTTGATAAATCGAACCAAAAAGAAAAATGAAGAAGTAAGGGAAGTAAATGAAATGCTAGAAAAATTATTGTTAATAGATATCTGAAGAAAACTGAATAGGAATAAAAAGGAATATACCTTCTTCTCAGAAGTATATGGTACATATACAAAGATCAACTATGTACTAGGGCATAGACATATTGCAAACAAATGCAGAAAAGCAGAATTAATAAATATAATTTTTTTCAGATCATAATGAGATAAAAATTATGCTTAACAAGGGTCCATGGAAAGGAAAATTTAAAAGTAATTGGAAATTAAACACTCTAATCCTTCAAAAGTGGTGGATCAAAAAAGAAATCATACAAACAACTACAGACTTCATTAAAGAGAATGAAAATGAGGAGACATCATATCAAAATATATGTGACACATCTTCTCATAGTATCTATCACACTACAGTCCCTTTGACAATGTCTATAATATTTTTTTTAGGAAAAATGAAGTATCAAACACCAAAGAAAAACATTTCCCTCCAGTCTCTATATTTTTACCTACCTTTAGACCTAGATACACGAAAACAAACATTTTATTTCCCAGTCTGATTAATTTTGAAAATATTTACATTGGTGCTCCTTACTCAATTTGAAAGGCACTGCTCACTTCTAAGTTTTTTGAACGCCAAATTATTAGCTTTGAAGTTTAGGTTCAATTCTTCAGGAAATGTTATTTTTAGATGTCAGTCTACTTCCTATGCTTTGGGGAATACCACATTCTAATCTTTTCCTTTGGTTTAAAAAAAGTAATCCTGTGCTATTCTGATTGCTTCTCCTGAGAATTTTAATTTTCCCCTTTTTTCATGGTTTCTGGAAAATTAGGCTTTAATGTTAGAGTTTTAAGATAATATTTCCTGATTATTTTAAATTGATTTTTAATTCTTTTCATAAGTATGCTTATAATAATTCTGGCCAATTTTCTGTATGATTTCTTAGAGTCTAATAGGTTTTTCTGTTACATGTTTTATTTTTCTAGAGATTCAATATTATTTAGATATTTTAATATCACCTCCAAATTCTATATATATAGAATTCTTATTTATTCTAATATTTTAAAAATTGTTTTCCATGATTTTTTTTCTTTTCTATCTTTAGTTTTGCTGTTCAATTGTATTGTTTTATTCTTGGTCCCTTCCCAAATCCCATAAAATCCATTCATATGGAAAATGTCTCTTTCTCTTGACAAAAGTAGCCATTGCTTAAAGTTGATTATTTCTTCCTTCTTAAGATTTCTAATTTTAAACCTTTCTTTGAAATTCAAGTAAATAATAAATCATTGTTCTCATTTATTAGGAAGCTTACTCTAATGAGATTAGCTCACCTGAAGTGACTCTTTTTAAAAAAATATTTTATAAAAAAATTTTTCCTCCATGGATACATCATGATTTCTGTTGGGTCCCTCCCCCCCCCATATATATATATATATATATATATATATATATATATATATATATATATATATATATATATATATATATATATATATATATATATGATTACTCAAAATCTATTTCCATATTATTTATTTTTGTAGGAGAGTAATCTTTTAAAGCCAAAACACCAAATCATATACCTATATAAACAAGTGATTAAACTTTCTCTAGATGTGGATAGCATTCTTTCTCATAAATCAGAATTGTCCTGGATCATTGCATTACTTTTGGTAGCAAAATGAATTACATTTGATCATCCCACAATGTTTCAGTTACCAGATATAATGTTCTACTGGTTTTGCTTATTTCATTGTGCATCAATTCATGTAATCATCTGGAGAAACTCTCATCTATATCTTCCCAAATGTTTGCAGCATATACTTGATCCAATATATTGGTAGTCTTCCTTGATTTATCTTGATATTGTGGGAATATTTATGAATCACTCTGACCAAAAACCCATTATCCTTTCCTCTTACCACATGACCTCATCTTCTCTTCTCAATGTACAATTCATTAATGACTTCTTTACTCCCATTCTTCTTTGGAATTCCTCATTGGCTATATGTAACAGTCTATTTGTACCTATCATGTGCTTTTCCTTTATTCTCTATGTGTGGCTCATCTTTAGGTCTTTAGACATAGTAGTATTCCGGTGCCATTCTATAAATCTATTGATGTGAGCTAAGTCACTATTATAGGAAGCTTGAAGTCACTAAAATTATTTTTCAATTTGCAAAATATAATACATCCTACTTTCCTTTTCAGCTTGAGACTTAGTTCATAAGTTCATCTCTATTGTGTTTTCAAAATATATTCATACTCGGACAAGTTCTCCAGGGTTTCCATTCAGAAGCAAATTGAAATCTATGCAATAGATATTATTTATCCATTTAATCTTTCCTATATGATAGCCAGACTTCTTTAATTGATTAGAAATAATTTTCTTAAGCCTATGCAGTATCTTAGAGTTAGATTATGTAAGGATGAAAAGGATATAATTTTATATTTAAGAGTGTGGTCACCAGGAATTTAATTAATTCCAAAGAGATTTATTTAAAATTATTTGCAAAATATAGAGTGAAGTAAGAAATCAGAGAGAGGATAAGGTAAGATTGCTAACCTGAGCACTAAGTAATTTATCTCCAGGCCATGGCTCAAAAACTAGGCAGGGGAGTTTAGTCCTCAACTGCATAGGCCATGGTCCTTGTAGCCCAAGACCTGGGAAAGACTCTTCAGAAAAATCCAACAGTTAAAAGTCATCTTTCACTCACCACATGTCAATCCAGCCAGCAGATCAAAGGATGAAGAATTCCTCCAGTCTCCACTTCCAAAAAAATGAAGAACTCCTCTCTCACAGGAGGTTCCACTCTAAGTTATTCCAGTTCCACGTCAAAATCCACTTTTAAAGACATTTTCTCTTGTATCGCTTCCCCTAATTCCACATCTACCAATCATAGCTGGTTCTCTGTACTAGGATTGTCCAGAAGGCAGTTAGTTGATTCTGATTTGTTATCCCCTATGAAATACTGGGGTCACAGACCTCCCACTTCATGATTAAGTGGGATATTTGCACTTTTGGTGATTAGATTTAAAAGGGCAGATCTTCATACTTAGCTTTTAAGTAGGTGTTCACACTTATGGGGATTAAAATCTAAAAATAGACATGAGTTACAATTTAAATATTCACAATCAGGTAATAACTAAGTACCTTCATTGTCACAATCATGGGAGAGCCAAATCCAATCTTCACAATGAATCCAGTACAACATTGTCTGAAAACAGAAGCACCCAGAGGCTCTCAAACATGAAAGAAAATACTTATACTGGACACTCTGTTGGATCTCCTCAATCTTGCATTGAAGACTTTTGTGAGCATATATCTTCTCTTTTACCAGTACCTACCCACTCACACACTGGTTATCAGTGAACAACAGCATAGGGTTATTTCTATTGTTATATCTTCCAAGAAGTTTGAATAATTTTGATATGTAGATAAGAATATTGTTTAAAATATATATAAAAATTTTTAAGGTTGTCTTTTGTTCTACTGATATGCATTTGCTTTTGGTAATGAACAAATAATAAATGGAAGGGATTTTGCATTCTCAAAACTTCCAATCAATTATGAAATCATTAAACAGTATTTGTGAAAGCCTGCTATTTCCCTGTTTATACTCTCATCAGTGATGCCTTTTATTTACATATTGATGACCCTAATAAACTTGGTTTGTTTTTTTAACATATGCAAGAGTGCATATGTAGAATAGTGGTTATTGATGCTTTCTCACTTTTGACTGGTTAAGTGAAATTAATAGGTCCAAAAGTTTCACTTTCAGTCTTACCTTGTAAATTACTCATATCTTAAATCTTCACTCACCTCTCGTCTTCATCCATCTCCATCGACTCAACTATTGATTTATCCATTGAACATTCTATCTATGTTTCCCTAAATGGTCTTAACTCATCTTTATTCTCTGATTCCTCTATCAGGATCTGTTATATTCAAAATGATAGTTCCAACATTCTTGATAAAGAAGGTAATTTGTTGCACTATTTTTTCCATTTTCCCCCATTTGTTCTGTTTGTAATCCTTTCCCCCCCGAATTTTCATCTTTTAATGAATTTGAAATAATCTTTCATAGCTGACCAACTTGTCAAGCTTTCTTTAGACTTGTGTTATTCTTTTCTTTTTGTCATTACCTTATGGTACAGCATGGCTCATAATTATTTATCATAATTCTTTGTATGATTTTAAATATGAGACTATATAAACTAATCTAATGCTGTCTTTGGTGCATATCTCTCTTCATTTGATAAAGAGGTCAAATATTTGCTGTCTAAGGTATTTTCTGGGCCTTTTAATTTATTTTTTTTGGGGGGTAGCACTTAAATTACATTGGTCTAATTTATAGATGTAATATTATAGTCAAGTCCAATATCATATTATACATTTATATGAATATATATCATTTTAATTTTTTATTTTCAAATGTATATCTCATTCAGTTACATTTCTTAAAGAAATATATATTTTCTCACTTTTATTATAAATTCTGATCTCAGTTCTGATCAATTGAGGGACTATCATAGCATAGACATAGCATATACATATACATATACAGCATATACAGCATAGACAACTCATATAGGGTTAACTCAAGCATTCACAATATGTGTTTTCTTGACTGTTAAGATGCATCGCTTTTGGGGGCAGCTGGGTAGCTCAGTGGATTGAGAGCCAGGCATAGAGAAGGGAGGTCCTAGGCTCAAATCTGGCATCAGACACTTCCCAGCTGTGTGACCCTGGGCAAGTCACTTGATCCCCATTGCCTAGCCCTTACCACTCTTCTGCCTTGGAGCCAATACACAGTATTGACTCCAAGATGGAAGGTAAGGGTTTAAAAAAAAAAGATGCATCACTTTCATTTTTGTGTGTTTTATTTATTTTTTGGTGCTTGTCATTTCCAGTGCCTACCAATTCATTTTTTGGGGTAAATATATATGGTATAGAGATTTTTTTCAGAAATCTTTATAATCAGTATGTCCTCTGATTTTTCTCATTTCTCATTAATTCTACTTCTCCATATAATTCTCCACATCTTCATTTTTCACAACTTTTCATTTGTCACCAATATCAGAGAATATATTGATTTGAACTGTAATATCTTTTCAATTTCTCCTTAAAATTTCAGTCCCTCTTTTTCCTCAGCATTTGGTAATGTTGTATAAATTGAACTTATTCTTCTGATTTTTTTCTAAATTCTCTTCATTAGCACTGTACTATATAATGTGGGGACAATAAAACTCACCATGCCAGTCAATTTATTTGGCATTCTTTTTAATTGTAACCTCCTTTTTTTCTTGTTTTACTTATGTCAAGAATGCCAAAATTGATCCATTTCCTCCAGTAATGTAACACTGAATAGGCATCTCATGTTTAAAGTACCTATAATGAAATTAAAATTTGGTTTTTGTTTTAAGATTTCATGATGCTTGAACCCTCTGGTGGCCACTCTGCCACAATTATTGCAGAAACATAAGGAAAACATTCAAGACTGTGGACCATAAAAATAGCTTTGTTTCATGGGTTACAATGGCCAGAAATGTTTTATGAGATAATGTCCAGAATATGACTGAAGTGTTTCTTTGTGATTAGCTTGGCTGAATCTCAGAAAGCAGATTTAGTCTATTCCTGGAGTGATACTCAAAGCCTTAACAGCATGGTAGAATCTGAAAAAGCTTCTCCTTCATTGGCACAGGCTTAAAGAACTCCTAGCCATCTCTTCTATATGTATGCCTTAGAGAGGCATCAAAGTAGGACTTTGGGAAATGCTTTTATAGTTTCATTGAAGTGTACATTTGATCTTCTTACAATTTATGGGTAATCTTGGAGTTGTTTAATTGTCATTTGAATTCAAAATCAATGAATCCAGAATCCTTGGTGGTAGCAGAGACTACAGGGAAACTGGTAAAGATTAACTCCAAAAGCTAGGTGTTCTGTACTGAAATGTCCAGAAGGCTGATTAGAATAGGAAGGAACGACTCAGAAGCATGAGCTGGGAGAAGATTTATTTTGTTTATCAGTATTTCAGTTATCTCTTTCCCCTTTTCATTGGTATTCCCTTTGATTGTAGGGGCTATTATATCATATGTTGGAAAGGGGGAGTTAGTTTAAGGAGAAATAAAGTGCCAGGATAAAACTTTCCCTTCCATGTTTCTGGATTTTCTTAAATTGAGTGCCAATCTGAATCCACTCTAGCTTTTTTTTCCCCAAATAGGTATACCTGGATACCCTGAATCACTTTATTTCAAAACATATTTATTGCTTTGTCTTTATTTTTAATTTGTTATATGTGGGAACTTTGGCATGGGCTCCAGAGATAGCACTAAGTAGAATAATCTCCATATTGAGAAAAAAGATATGAAAGACATTGACCTGGAGCAGAGAGGAGAGGGGATAGGATCTGGAAATTTTCCATTAAAATATACTATATTTCTGTTTCTACAGCACCAAATAAGTAGTCAATTTTGATGAAAAAATTAAATCAGCCCCCAAATTGGTAGAATAAACAAATAATTGACTGAATCATTCACTTTTAATCATCTGCTTCCTAAACTATAGATAAGGTATTTTGTTGACCATTTCTCATTCCTTTTTCTTTTCCCATTGTCTTTTCTCAAAGGAAATGTCAGGAAAGAATTGTGCCTCCCTCTCTGTGAACTGCCATCCTCAAGGCACAGTTTGGGAGAGAAAAATAAATTTCTACTGTGTCTTGGTTTTATATAAATATAAGATGGTCACCAGGGAATATATTTCCAATTTATGAATATGCCCAAGCCATATATACTATATATAGTATAGGTTTTATAGAGAAATTTAATTTATAATACACTGATTAATCAATAGAAAAAGAGAGAAAGTAAGAAAGGAATAAGAATGAAGGGCCTCAAGCCAATAAGGCCTAGACCTCAGTCCTAAGAGATAAATCAGTCAGTTGGTTTTTATCACTCACCCAAATTCTCTCTAGGTATGGCTTCTCATGCCAACCTCAGGCTCCACCTTCAAGAGAGCCTCCTTTCAAGAAAATGTTTCCAGAGAATTCTCCTCCTGACTCCTCCTGAGTTCTCCTTCCACAGCCTCCTTCAAGACCTCTCCAGGAGCTCTCCCTCCAGGACCTCTCTCCTCTCAGACCTCCTTCAGAGCCAAAAAAACTCTCTCCAGTCCTCAGACCCCTCTATCTTTAAGCAAACAATCTAAGTTCCCTCCCCTCAGTTCTCACATCTACCAATCACTGTCCATGTCTCCCCTGTGCCAATGGTGGCTCTAGCTTAACCCAGGACCACCTAGAGGTCTGCCCCCCTTTGCACATGTCTGTTGAAGGTCATATTCTCAAATAATTAAATCTTGATCTTTGCTGCAGCCCTTCCTAAATCCTGTTACTCTGAGTAGGGTGGAGATTGTGGTTTCCAAGACCTGGTTCTGTCATTCCAAGTATCTCTGTTGTATCAATTCTAAAATCAATCATGACTCAAAGAACTTCCTATTCTATGCTTAAGCATAGGTCAAAGCCCTTTCCATTGTTTAGCAAAAGGTTTCTGTCCTAAAGTAGTCTTAAGTAGGGAGGAGATGGATCATCCCATGCCAAGGAGTTTCACATTCCAATAGAGTTCTTACTATCAGTAGGAAATTTTTTCAAGTATGAAATTTCCCAATGGGGAAATTTCCAACATTCATAAGTCTAAGAAATTTTAAGGTTTACATTCTGAAGATTTGCATATTAGATAACCTTTTTCTGAAGATTGTAGACTGATAGCAATGACATATTAAAGGATAAATGAAGCCTTTCCTATGTTTAGACTTCTCTGTGTGCTTGAATTAGTGTTTTCTTTAGAGAAAGGGGCTAAATGTTCAAGTCCTATGGACACTAAAGATTATTATCACCATCAGCAATTTTGATTTAAAAGAGAGATGTTTCTTCTCTTGCCCTACCCAACTCCACAGTTATTAATAAGATAGATTTTGATCCTATAAAGTTCTATAAAACAAAGATTGAATTAAAACCTATAACTTCTTTTATGGAATTAATCAAAGCACCTTCTGTCCTGGTTAAGGAAATTATTAACTACATAGACTGCTTGTACTTTACTTTTTTAGGAATATGATGTGTATATGCTCACTAGTAACATATACACAAAAAGAAAAAAAAAACAGTGATTGCTAATTAAGCCCAGGAAAAAATATGGCAAAAAGTATTCTGCCATAGTATTCTGGATCAGGCCTAAATTAAGCCAATCAAATAATTTGGGCTCCAAGGTTAAATCTAAATAAGGGATTCTTGAACCATAAAATGAAATAAAAAACCCCCACTAATTAAGAGATCAAAAGAATTAACCTTAAAATTCAACTGTTATAAAATGTTAATGTATTCTAACTATTGTGCAAAAAGGAATAATAAAGTGGAGGAATTCCATGGAGACTGGAACGACCTCCAGGAAGTGATGCAGAGCGAGAGGAGCAGAACCAGGAGAACATTGTACACAGAGACTAATACACTGTGGTATAATCGAAGGTAATGAACTTCTCCATTAGTGGCGGTATAATGTCCCTGAACAATCTGCAGGGATCTAGGAGAAAAAACACTATTCATAACTGTAACAGTTAAAATTTAGGAATATGGGGAGACTGAGGCAGGTAGAAATTAGTTTCTCTCTGCAAGGAGTATTATATTTTATGAGGTTTATTAAAGATTCAGGATTAAAGAAAATACAGGATAAGAAAAAACACGTCTCTAGGCCAGAGGTCTAGACCTCACCTACATTATGGAATGAGCCTCGTCTGCTCCAAAATGGAAGTCCAAAAAAAGACCCCAAAACCTTTGCCACCAGCTTAAATCCTTCCTCGATCTCGGCCCACCTCAGAATTCCCGTGAGATTACAAAGCATTTTGGGGAAGTGGAGCAAAGGCTTGTGGGGATTGTAGTCCTGTATTCGAGTCTATTTTTTACATAAGCAGAGGACAAACTGTGGGAGTAGAAACACCGAGGAAAAGCAACTACCTGACCACAGCGGTTGAGGGGACAGGTCAGAGGTGAGACTCTAAACGAATACTCTAAAGCAAATATTAACAACATGGCAATGGGTTCGAATCAAGAACACATGTGATACCCAGTGGAATCACCCATTGGGGGGTGGGGGAGAGGAAAAGAAAATTATCTTTGTCTTTAATGAATAATGCATGGAAATGAACAAATAAAATATTATAAAATTAAAAAAAATGTTAATGTATCCTAATTTAGGGCCTGAAAAAAAGTCTACTTTTATTGTAGTTTCTTACATAATTCCCTTCTCCTTTCCTCTAGTGCTTGACCTCTTATCCTTCAAGCAACCAAAATAATGTAAACAGCCCAGCTCCCTCGGAATGTAGTTCAGCAGTTCTTGGGGACAATATGTAACATAAGACTTTGACGAAAAAAAAAAGGGTAAAAAGGATAAAAGGCCCCCCAAAAAAAGGGCAGAGGGAAATAATAAGAATTAAAGGAAAGGACTAAAAAGGATTTCCATTTCCTATAGCCAATAAATGGACATGATCACCCCTATAGCTCCTCCCAAGTCATCATGACCTTCTACTTATAGCGATACCTTCAGTGATCAAATACATGTATACACACACATTTGTGTATATGTGAAAGTTATATAATACAAATATATCTCATCTTATATTTGACTATAAATCAAGTTTACTGGTACCAAAATATCAATATAAATATCCAGCAATTCTAACTCCAACATGGCTGATTTTATGTTATCTACTTACTTAGATGTCAGATTGCAACTAAAAGGAAATTGCTGAGCATCTATTTTCTCATTAAGAAAGCAAGTAAGTTGGGAAAAGATGTTAAAGGAAATGAAGCAGAAGAGATAAAAGCCATTGTCCTCATTTGAGGGATTTATTCCTCAAATTTTGGATGATTACATGAACTACTTTTGAAAATAAAGTCCCTAAGTGCAACTGCTAAAGGTCACATTTCATGATTCTGCTTGGTAAAGTGGCTAAAAGTCACCAGGCTACCTTTCAAATCTGTTGAGTTCTCCATTTGCTGTTTTCCTTAGCAATGATATTCTATTTATAGCCATGAAACAAGCTGCCTCATATAGAGACTTTGGGAAGGGTGTTTTAATGATTCTGTAAGGCTTTTACTCAAATGGTACAGTAAGTAGAACTACTGAAATATAAGGTACCTATCAAGACAGCCATCAATGAGAAAGTAAAGCAAGCCAGCTCTGTGGAAGCAAAATATTAAATATATATATATATATATATATACATATACATATGTATATAAAGGGTTAATCAGTTCAGTGCAGAGAATCAGAACTTTCTAGATTCTTGGTAAACTAAATGTATTTGTTATTATTTTTACAAAAGCAAAGACCATGTGTCAGCAGCTTAGAGGTTTCACAGGAAACAACTAAACACCTGCAGCTCCTTATCAGGGAGGCCCAGACATCTGACACAGTCTGTAGACAATCTTGGACAAGCCATAGCTGGATCCATGCCTCCAGATTGCCAGTTTTTTGCCCTATTCATAGGGAGCAAAAGATTGATGCAAAATAATGCAGAACTGGAAACCTTTAATGCTGGTGATTCAAGTGCTGCTTCTTAGCCTCTTGCTCTTTGTAGGTTAGTTTGTAGGCTACTGCTGAGTGGTAATTCTGTTCATTTATAATACAGGGAATGCATACAAAACTTATTTTTACTCCTTTTGGACATGGATCAATTATATCCTTATTTCTAATTGAATATGCTTACTTCTGGATTAATTTTTTAACCTTCCATCTCTTGGAAACTGTAAAGTGTGAAATTATGGTTGAGACTAAAAAATCTAAATTTAAGTGGCCTCCAAGGGAAATACCAAATAATAAAATATGCAAGCCAGCTGCCAAATTTTATGGTGATTTAATTGATATTGGAGAAGGTTAGGAAGGAAGAAGAAGGAGTAGGTTTTTTCTCTCCCTCTCCCCCCACCTGATTAGTATCAGGCAGGGAGATCAGGAGATAAGGGAGTGTGAAGGAGGAAGGAATCAGCCTGACCTCCAAAGGAGCTCAGTTAAGATGCCCAAACCTGAAATCAGCTCCAGGGCAAAACTCACCACCCAACACTCCAAGATGTCGGAACGCTTAGCACGCTGCCAGACAGAGTCATCTCTCCAGGGAAAGAGGAATGGCCAGGAAGTGCTGTGCCTTATGTGAACGTTTTTACATCATTTTTCTGTGTCTTGTCTGCACCAGTGAGGACTTTGCTTGACTTAGGACAGCCCAGAGGTCTGTCCTTTTTTTTGCACATGTCTATTGAAGGTCATCTCCTCAGATAAATAAATCTTGAGTTTGATGCAGACCTTCAAAATATTGTTAAACTGAATAGGGTTGAGAATGTAGAGTTTCCAAGACCTTATTCTGTTATTCCAAGTATCTCCATTGTTACTGATCAGGAAATAGCTAAATCACATCTTCTAGAGAATGGTCTGATTAGGGTGGAATAGTTTTGAAATTCACAATACAGCTTTTTTTTCTATGTTTCTTCAAATCTCTGGATTTGTACTGGAGACCCTGTTCACTGTGTTCATCTATGGCAAGTTGTGGCAAGAGAGCAGAGGTGAAGGTCACTAATGAGAGTTTGACTCAGTCTAGGATGGATAGATTTATGCTTGTAAATGGAGCTCTGGAGCCACTGTCTTTAATAGCTAGCAAGAGATAGTAATCTCACAATAAAATACACTAATCAATTATCTGAATTCCATTAATTTTGCAAAGGTGTGTACCTTGTAGACCAGTTTGTATACTGCTTCATCAAGCTTTCTATTGGTTCAAGGTCTCCTGAGTTTCATCAAAATTCGATCATATCTAATGGTTATAAATGTTTTCTTTTATATTTTCTTCACATCCATGGAGAATTTTAAAATATATCATCATAATAATGAGATAATGTAGAGAGACACTTTTAATGTTAAGGCAAAATTTTGTAGGATATACATTAAATATATAATAATAAACTCAAATGTGTTTTCTGAGAAGTTTCAACCACTTGTTTTCATTTTTAATTGTATTAGGAAAAGGAAAAATATTTACAAAAAATAAGTCAAGTTCTCTTTATAGAAAACACAATGATGAACACATTAGAATCTGGGGAACCTTGAAGTCAGTCTCTTATTTCATCCTCCCAATGGTAAAAAAATATATCACCAGAAGTTTTTATGAATCTAAACAGATTATCTTGTGAAAACAATTCAAAGAAAAATAATCTGCAAGTTAGTTCTAATATTCTTAACAACTAATAGGAGAAAGGCAATCCATTGCCAATGTGTGAAATAGTTTTGCTTTGCCTTAAGCACTTCTTTTGCTCTTTCCTACAGGCCTTTCTATCTGCAGGCCGAGGTACCTTGTATTCTAATAGTCCTAGCCACCTGTCAAGGACAGCTAACAAAGTTATTATTTTCTCATTAAGAATTAATTTTGGTAGTATTTTTCCCAGAAGTTTATTTTAAAAGGAAACTGTCTGAGAACAGTGCTTGAGGAAGAATAATGGTGGATTTAGGGTAACTATAATATCATGGTTTAGGGAAATCTTTTCAAATTCCCTAAATCATGCCACATAGATTGTGACATAAGCTACATATATAGAGAGTTTGTCCACAGAAAGAGAGATAACCTAAAATTTCTTGGACAATATCTGTAATAGAAATTTCTTTTTGGTAACTGCAAATAAGATAAGTAGAAGAAACAATTAAAAGTCAATTATATTAATAAGCAATTTATGTGTTAATAGCTTAACTTAAACAGAAGTGAGAGGATCCATATAAAGATTAGAGAAAGGAGCAAATATTTAAGTGCCTATTAAGTTCCAGGTTATGTGTTTTGCAAATATAATTTCATTGGATCCTCAAACAACCATAGGAAGTAGGTGTTGTTATCCCTATTTTTTGGTTTAGGAAACTGAGACAGAAAAAAGTTAAATGACTTGTCAGGGTCACACAGCTGGGAAGTGCCCATGACCATATTTGAATTTAGACTTTCCTGATTCCAGACAAAAAGATCTATCCACTATGTCACCTAGCTGCACAAGTAAACAAACCCATGAGGCAGAAAAGGATCTCCTCCAACAAATAGTGAGTCCTATGGATAGTTGCTATCAGATGGTATATAACATGGATTAGTTAGTGGCCAAAGGCTCCTTCAGGTTCTAAATTCGATTATCTAATGATATTTAACACATTTGATTGTTTTTCATTTTTTTATCATCAGCACAGTATCTGGCTCCAAGTAGTCACTTAGCAAAAGCCTATAGAATGTAAAAATCCAAATCTTCCAAAATGTATGTATTCAGAAAGTGACATAATGGACCTTATGGAATTTTCAGAACTCTCTGTGTTATGCCACTTTGTACCAGGGAGATTGTATAAATATGATCATTTTACAGATGTAAAGGCTGAAGCCCAAAGACATGAGATCTTGTATAAGATCATGCATGTAGCAAGTGGCAAAAATTGTATTTGAATTCAGTCCCTCTTATTCTAAATTGAGTACTCTTTTCATTGTAATATGTTTCATCTAAGTGAGAGACACCATCAACTGGCATAGAAAAAATATCTGATAGACTATCTGAATAGTATCAGGATATATCAGGGCTCACTTAGTTTTTGGAATACAATAATAATAAAGCTGAGGTCATAGGTGAAAATAAAGATGAATCAGTTTGCTCTGCTGCTTTCCTTAGTGGATATAAATTGCATCCATCTTTCATCCCTGACAATAGTCTAAGAAGTGTGTGTGTGTGTGTGTGTGTGTGTGTGTGTGATTGTTCACAGAAAGAAACCCCTAATGGGAATGTGGAATCACTGCCTGAAAATTCCAACCAAGTTATGATCAAATATTTCAAATATTCTAGGACAGGTATTTGCAAGCTTTGAGGGGTAGGTAGGGAAGGTTCCAAAATTAGAATCACAGATTTGCAGAATTGAGAGTGACCTTAAAAAAAAACTTCAAGACTTCTAGGTAAACATGACTGTAATCTAGACTCAGGACTCTTCTTCTCTTTACCATCTATTGATATAGACTACCTCAAAAAGTAAAAAAAAAGTTCATATGAACAAAGGGACTCTACAGTAGGGTACAATATTGAAGGTACATGAGATTTTGGCATTTCCATATCATAAGGGGGCGAAAAAGTTTCCACCAAAATGTGAGCTGATCCAACCTCCCCCACCCCACCTACAGAGCCAGAGTCAGATACTGCTCATGCTAAAAGCAATGAGTGAGCAAGGGGCACCTCTAGAGTGAATGAGGGGCACTTCTAGGTCCTTGGAAGCTAACTAAGACCACCAAAGACCTACCCCTGAGAGCAGCTACACCTGAAACCCCAGCAGGCTGAAGATCACAAACCATGGGTGCCTGGAGGGAGATAGTACAGAGAAGGGCAGCAAATAGCAGAAGCTGCAAAGACTCAAGAGCTGGCCCCAGGAAAAAGCCTTCCTCCTTAGCTCCATACACAGACAGTCTGCCCTCCTCACTCAGATTTCTGACTAGAAAGGGAAGGGAAAACAACCATAGTGATGGCAAACAGTGTCCAGGCACCACTTCCAACCACCAAGAAGAACAAGAAGATGACATTGACCCTGGATAATTTTTAAGGAGGAAAAATCCAGTCTACAGAGGAAATAGCAGAAGAGGAAATCCAAATAAATATGCCAAAACTTTCCAAAAAAATGGAAATTGGCCACAAGCTCTTGAAGAATTTAAATTGGAGCTTATAAAAAAGATGGGAAGCCTTCTGGCAAGAAAAGTGGGAAATCGTTCAAAAAGAAAATAACAGCTTTAAGGACAAGAACTCCCAATTGAAGAATCAGCTGGAAGCCACAAAAAGCAGGACAGATCCAACAGAAAAAGAAAATCAAAAGCTTATGGCAAAAAATCAAAAGATTAAAGCAGAAAATCAAAAGATTATAATAGAAAATCAAAAGATAATACCAGAAAACCAGGCCTTAAAGACCAGAATTGGGCAATTGGAAACCGATGATGTTGAAAAACAGCAAGAATTAATAAAGCAAAGGCAAAAAATTTACAAAATAGAAGAAAACATAAAGTATCTCACTGACAAGATGATGGATCAGGAAAACAGATCATGAAGAGACAATTTGAGAATCATTGATCTACCAGAAAACCCAGAAATAAACGGAAATCTTGGCATCATACTACAAGAAATTATCTAAGAGAACTGCCCTGATGTTCTTGAACAAGGGGGGAAAATAGACATTGAAAGAGTTCATAGAAAATGCTCTACACTAAATCCTCAAAAGACAAGTCCCAGGAATGTATTTGCCAAATTCAAGAGCTTCCAAGCTAAGGAGAAAAATTTTACAAGAAGCCAAAAAGAGACAATTCAGATATCAAGGAGCATCCATAAGGATTACACAAGTTCTGGCAACTTCCACACTAAAGGACTGCAAGGCTTGGAATATGATATTCAGAATGGCAAGAGAATTGGGTTTCAACCAAGGATCACCTACCCACTGTGAAGGCTGGATTTAGCTCTCCTTTGAGTATCACAATGAAGAGACATAAATCTTACTTTATTATGAAGATAAAATTGTAATCCCCTGATTGTACCAATGAAGGTACTTAGCTCTTCCTTTATTGGGAAGATTGAATTGTAATCCACAATCTATTCTTAGATTTTAATCAACAAATAGGTGATCACTCAGTACTTGAAGTAAATCTAACCATTTTAACTACAAAAAGGTGTTAAGTAACTACATAAGTAACCTAACCAAAGGAGGTGTGAACTAAAGAATGGGCAGGCTTGGAGAAAAGCATCTGCTGTGATTGATAAACATGAAATTTAGAGGAGGTGACACAAGGGAAATAGATTCTTTAAGTGGAGGACAAAAGGCCAGAAGAGAGAGATATAATTTGAGTTTTGAGTTGGAGAAGGATCTCTGACTCAGAGGAGAGACTGGAAGACAGACACTTGAGGCTAAGCAATATCAGAAGAAGCCAGAGTTTTCTCTCTCTCTGTCTCTCTCATTCCTTAATATCTTCCCTTTATTGTAAATAAACTACCATAAATTCCATTTTCTTTAGTTATTCATTTTGGGATTTTAGAAATTAAATCCCTGGCAACCACTTATATAAATATATTTCAGTCTCAACCACAATTAAATTTAACACCATCAAAACTGATTATATAGTTCCAGGGGAAAGTATGACCATTCAACAAAATAGAAGATTTTCAAGTATTTGTAAAGAAAAGACCAGAACCAAGTGGAAAGTTTGATATCTAAACAGAAAAATCAAGAGAAACATGAAAAGTTAAATAAGAAATAGAGGGGAAAGGGGAAAAATGTATTTTTTTATTCAAACTTTCTTTTTTAAGAGATTAAATGAGATCAAATTGTTTATTTCAATATATGGGGACAATTTTATTTGTAACTCAAATATTATATTCACTAGTATACTATTTAGAGTAATCATTCACTGGAACCAATTGGGATAATAAGTGGTATAATATGATATGCAAAAAAATGAAAAAGAGAGGTGGGAATCAAAGATGCCACCAAGTGAAACTTGAAGAAATAAGATAAATAGGAGACACACAAAGAGACACATGGGAAGGAGAGGGGAAGAATACTATTATAATAAGATGAGGAAGAGAGTGCTAATACATAATACCTAAACCTTACTCGCAGTGAAACCAGTTCTGAGAGGGAAGAAAATCTAGATCCATTGCTGTAGTGAATTCTATCTTACCCTACAGGGAAGGTGAGAAGGGAAAATTAAGGAGTAATGGGGAGGGAATAGAAAAAGGGAGGGAAAGAGTGGGGGGAGAGAACTTAACAAACTCTAAAAAAATGAGAAGGGAACCAAAATGGAGGGGGCAGAAAGGAAAGTATATCATGGATGGGGTTTAGGGGGACTGATTGAAAGCAAACAACTGATTTAAAAGGATAGAGCAAAAGGAGAAAGGAGAGAAATAGGAGAGGATATGAAAATGCTGGGGAATACACAAGTTTCAATCATAACATTGAATGAGAATGGGATGAACTCACACATAAAATGAAACCAAATAGCAAAGTAGATTAGAAACCAAAATCCTACTATATGTTGTATACAAGAAACACAAATGAGGCAGATAGACAAACAGAGCACAAGGCTAGAATTAAAGGATGGAGTAAAATCTATTGAGCCACAACTGATATAAGGAAGGCAGGAGTTGCAATCATGATATCTAACAAAGTTAATGTAAAAATAGATCTGATTAAAAGTGATAGGGAAGGTAACTACATCCTGATAAAAGGCAGTATAAACAATGAGGAAATATCAGTAATAAAGATGCATGCACCAAATGGAATAACATCCAAGTTTCTAAAGGAGAAACAAATGGAGTTGAAGAAGGAAATAGATAGTAAAACTATATTAAAGGGAGACCAGAACCTACCATTATCAAATCTAGATATATCAAATAAAAAAATAAATAAGAAAGAGGTAAGATATATGATTGAAATCTTAGAAAAAATAGAGTTAAAAGATATATGGAAAAAATAAATAGGGACAAAAAGATTTATACCTTCTTTTTAGCTGCACATGGTACATTCACAAAGATTGACCATGTACTAGAGCATAAAAACATGGCAAACAAATGCAAAAAACAGAAATAATAAATACAAACTTTTCATATCATAATGCAATAAAAATAATAATCAGTAAGGGTACATGGAGAGCCAAGTCAAAATTAATTGGAAATTTAATAACGTGAGTCTACAAAATCAGTTATTTAAATAACAAATCATAGAAACAATAATTTCATTGAAGAAAATGACAATAATGAGAATTGCTTTCAAAATCTATGGAATGCAGCCAAAGCAGTACTCAGGGGGAAATTTATATACTTGAGTTCATATATTAACAAATTAGGGAGGGTAGAAGTCAATGAATTGGACATGCAAGTCAAAAAACTTGAAAGTGAATGAATTAAAAAGCCCCAGATGAAAACTAAATTAAAGATCCTAAAAATTAAGAGAGATATTAATAAAATTGAAAGTAAAAGAACTATTGATTTAATAAATAAAACTAGAAGCAGTTATTTTGAAGAAAACAAACAAAATAGACAAAGTATGGGTCAATCTAATAAAAAAAAGAAAAGAAGAAAATCAAATAAACAGTATCATAGATGAAAAGGGAGACCTCATCTCCAAAGAAGAGGAAATTAAGGCAATTATTAAAAACTAGTTTGCCTAATTATATGGCAATAAATACAGCAATCTAGGTGATATGAATGAATATTTACAAAGATATAAATTGCCTAGATCAATAGAAGAAGAAATAGAATTCTTAAATAATCCCATATCATGAAAAGAAATTGAACACACCATCAATGAGCTCCCTAAGAAAAAATGGCCAGTGCCTGATGGATTCACAAGTGAATTCTATCAAACATTCAACAAACAACTAATCCCAATATTACATAAAGTATTTGACAGAATAAGCAAAGAAGGAGTTCTACCAAATTTCTTTTTTGACACAAATATGGTACTGATCCCAAAGCTAGGCAGGTAAAAAATGGAGAAAGAAAACTATAGACCAATCTCCTTAATGAACATAGATGCAAAAATCTTAAATAGAATACTAGCAAAAAGTCTCCAGCAAGTGATCAGGAGGGTTATTCACTATGATCAGGTGGGATTTATGCCAGAAATCTAAGGGTGGTTCAATATTTGGAAAACCATCCACATAATTGACCATATCAACAAGCAAACTAACAGAAATCACATGATTATCTCAATAGATGCAGAAAAAACCTTTGACGAAATAGAACATTCCTATTGAAAACACTAGGAAGCATAGGAATAGAAGGGTCTTTCCCAAAAATAATAAGCAATATATATCTAAAACCATTAGCACACATTATCTGCAATGGGGTAAACTAGATGCATTCCTAATAAGATCAGGAGTGAAACAAGAATGCCCATTATCACCTCTATTATTTAACATTGTACTAGAAATACTAGCAGTAGCAATTAGAGAAGAAAAAGAAATGGAAGGCATTAAAATTGGCAATGAGGAATTCAAGCTCTTACTCTTTGTTGATGATATGATGGTTTACTTAAAGAATCCTAAAGAATCAACCAAAAAACTAGTGGAAATCATCAACAACATTAGCAAAGTTGGGTTTTGTAAACCCACATAAGTCATCAGTATTTCTATATATCTCCCACACATCTTAGGATCAAGAATTGGAAAGAGAAATTCCATTTAAAATCACCCTACATAATATAAATACTTAGGAATCTATTTGCTGAGAAAAACACAGGAACTATACAAACAAAACTACAGAACATTTTCCACACAATTAAAACTAGATCTAAACAGTTGGAAAAGCATCATCTGCTCATGGGAAGGATGAGCTAACATAATAAAAATGACCATCCTACCTAAACTATTGTGGTAAAAGGAATAATAAAGTGGAGGAAATCCATGGTAACTGGAATGATCTTCAGGAATTGATGCTGAGTTAAAGGAGTCAAACCAGGAGAACATTATACACAGAGAGATTCACGGTGGTACAATCAAATATAGTGGACTTCTCTATTAGTGGCAATGCAATGATCCTGAACAACTCTGAGGGATCTACAAGAAAGAACACTATCCACATTCAGAGGAAAAACTGTGGGAGTAGAAACACCAAAGAAAAGCAACTGCTTAATTATGTGGGTCGAGGGAGATATGATTGGGGATATAGACTCTAAATGATCATCCTAGTGCAAACACTAATGGCATGGAAGTATGTTCTGATTAAGGACACATGTAATACCCAGAGGAATTGCATATTGGCTATGTGAAGGGTGGGTAAAGGGGAAGGATGGAAAGAATATGATTCTTGTAACCAAAGAATAATGTTCTAAATTGACAAAATAAAATTAAAAATTAAAAAAACCCTCTAGGTTTAGGCTAACTTATCTGAAAAGTGATGTGTTTTACAATGTACTTAACAATTAATGATCTAGCTTGGTAATCTATAATGACATAGAGGTGTCAATCTGTATGCTTATGGATGGCTACAGATATTAGGAAGTTTTTGCTTTATAAGCCTGATTTTGTATCACATATTTTAAAACAAGGATTATATCCTTTATGTTTCCTATTTTCTGGCTCAACATTATCTATTCCTTCAACCGATTGTTGAGAACTTAAGGTTAATAATACCTCAATTAAGGACTAGCATATTTCACATAAAGAGCTTTCCTTTTTTGTTGTTGTACAAGGAAGCCCTGAGCTCCAATATATTTTTCCAGCAGTATCCTGTGCTGCATACAATTTCATTGATTTTATCATTGCAGATTATTTCTTCTAAACCAGTACTCAAACCACTAGACTCCTCTATCTATACTTTAAAGTCTTACTAATTGTCCCCATCAGTTCTAACAAGCTTTTCTTTTTGATTTAACCATTTACAACCCCATTTCAGACATTCATAAGTAAACAAATTAAAATACATGGGATCATATATTTAAGCTGAAGGGATTTTAAGCTCCAGATGTCAATCATGTGGCTTTGGACATAAGAGCCCCATGTTGCCCAAAGCATCACTGAGGCCTGAATCCAATTAAAATTTAGTTGAGACATATTTAACAAAATTAATAAAATACAAATATAAATAAATAAATGTATGATTTTCAAAGTAACTATTCAGCTCAACAGGCATCCTTACTCTTATTTCAAACAGAATTTGACACCATTCATCTATGCCTTCCATCTACAGTTTATATGAGGGAATTGAGGCTGAAGGAGGCCAAAGCACTTGTCTAATATCTCATAGTTTAAAGGTAGGAGACTCTGGTTTGGAACTCAAGTTTTCTGAAACTAAATCCAGCACTATACCACATTGCCTCCCAGTTTTGGCAACTCCTCTTGGAGTTCATGGTATTTATGAGTAAAGTCAAGAATCTTTGAGTCTGCTACAAGCATTTCAGTACAGTGAGATGGGTTTTCAGAAAGACCTTTTTTTATTAGTATCACCCTATTAACATTCAGATCTAATACAAACTGCTTATTCCCACCACACAAGAAAGTGCATAATTTGAAAAACAAATAACATAGTTCAGCAGAGCTGCACATAACAGCTCAAATTTTAGGGGGAAAATAGTATCATGTGTGGCAAGCAAAGGATTATTTTGATTTCATGCCTGGTATATCAACTCATTTGCATCACAGATAAGTAACTATAGCCCAATCATACCAGAATGTAAAAATCACAAAACTCTAAAAATCATCATTTTCCTTTTTTTAAGAAGAAAATAAAGCCCTACTTTAGATCAGCCTATGCACAAAATACTATGAAAGAGTTAGCTGCCAGACTGCTAGAGAAAAAGCCTTTGCAGCCCATTTTTGTTTGTCTCAAATTTTCCCTGATTTACTCCACAAAACCTATATCTTTATATAGAATTATAAAGACAAAGAGGAAAGCATAGAAGACATACTACTTAATGTGCTTACAGACAGCCCATTTCTCTCCATTCATTCTTTCTTCAGTTCAATACGTTACTACTTGCAAGATTCTGTTAGAGGTATTTGGAAACATACAAAGAGCAATAAAGTATGATTTCAGAGTATAAGGAAATATTACAGATGATTTCTTCGAATCTACTCCAAATATGCCATATCAAGTCATTGTCAGGGAAATCCAATGGGAAAAATACAGTGAGTTACTTTTCCATCCCAGAACATCATAGGGGGACAGAGAGAGAGGTCTTCAAACTCTGGTGACTTAGTCTAGCCAGGAAGGTGTATACAGCAGCTATGCTTGCAGACAAGAGGTTCCAAATACTACACAGAAAGACCAACTATGGAAGAAAGCATTTATAAGGGTCATTGTCAGCTCTGCTGTTCATTATGCATTGTTGAGTCTTTGGTTTTGAAGGGCCTTAATTGCTAAACAGAGGAAGGTGACATAGCCAGAGCTGTGCTATAGACAAGTCACTATGGCAGCTTAGTAGAAGATGAAATTGAGTGGAAAAGATTCAAGGCAAGGAGAAATTAAATTGGAGAAGAATTAAAAAAAAGGTTTCTAAGGATTCAGAGGACCAAAACCACATATCTAAAGGGCAGGGGAAGGGTATATTGAGCAGTGACTGGAGTTAGATTTAGATTCAAATTCTGTCTCTATTGCTTATCATCTATGCCATGGACACCCTTTAGTCCATGGGCCATTTATTAGATGCCTATTACCTATATTGGTATTTGAAAGAGATGCAAAATTTCAGTTACTGGTTAATGAAAATAAACATATTTTTCCTACCCTAATTTAATAGGACCTCCCAAAATCTCTTGATGAGCATGCTGGTGGTTCATGTGTCCTAGATTAAAAACATGGATCTAATACAACCCAAGCTTGAGTAATAATCCTCACTGCAATATTTCTAATAAATCCTCACTTAGCTTTTCTTCCTATGAGGGTACACCCTTGTACCCAAAGAAGATACACAAAAAAAGGAAGAGCTAAAAGTTTGGATTTGAAGGAGAATTAAAATTTAAGCAGATAGCAACAATAGGAAAGCCACTGCAAGCAGGAGGGTGAAAAGATGAGGGAAGATAGCAATGGGAAACTGGATAAAGTACTTGGATACAATAATAGAAATAAAAATGGAAGAGATGGAAGATAGAAAACACTCAAAATTATGGCATACAACAATTTTTGAAAGAGCTGGGAATGTGTTGACCAAGGAAAAAATTTTAAAAGGTCAAATATTTTAGCCAGTACATAGAGAATGGATAAGGTGGTTATGTGATAAAATTTTAGAAAGGAAGAATGGGTCAGACGATGGAGGGATTTGATAGTTATAAGAAACTTTTGAGTCCACTTGATTCTTTTTTTTTTAATTTGATCATTTCCAAACATTAATCATTGGAGACAAAGATCATTTTCTTCCCCCCCTCCATCTCCCATAGCGGATGTGCAATTTGACAGGGTTCTTGATTCGAACCCATTTCCATGTTGTTGGTATTTGAATTAGTGTTCATTTAGAGTCTGTCCTCAGACATGTCCCCTCAACCCCTGTAATCAAGCAGTTGCTTTTCCTCGGTGTCTTTACTCCCACAGTTTGTCCTCTTCTTGTGGATAGTGTTTTTTCTCATAGATCCCTGCAGATTGTTCAGGGACATTGCATTGCCACTAATGGAAAAGTCCATTATGTTCAATTGTACAACAGTGTATCAGTCTCTGTGTACAATGTTTTCCTGGTTCTGATCCTCTCGTTCTGCATCACTTCCTGGAGGTTGCTCCAGTCTCCATGGAAATCCTCCTGTTTATTATTCCTTCCAGCACAATAGTATTCCATCACCAACATATACCACAAATTTTTCAGCCATTCCCCAATTGATGGGCATCCCCTCATTTTCCAATTTTTTGGTCACCACAAAGAGCACAGCTATGAATATTCTTGTGCAAGTCTTTTTCCTTATTATCTCTTTGGGGTACAAGCCCAGCAGTGCTATGGCTGGATCAAAGGGCAGAAAGTCTTTTATTGCACTTTGGGCATAGTTCCAAATTTCCCTCCAGAATGGTTGGATCAATTCACAACTCCACCAACAATGAATTAATGTCCCTACTTTGACACATCCCCTCCATCATTCATTACTTTCCTTTTCTGTCATGTTAGCCAATCTGCTAGTTGTGAGGTGATACCTCAGAGTTGTTTTGATTTGCATCTCTCTGATTATAAGAGATGTAGAGCACTTTTTCATGGGCTTATTAAAAGTTTTGATTTCTTTGGCTGAGAACTGCCTGTTCATGTCCCTTGCACATTTATCAATTGGAGAATGGCTTGATTTTTTGTACAATTGATTTAGCTCTTTGTAAATTTGAGTAATTAAACCTTTGTCAGAGGTTTTTATGAAGATTGTTTCCCAATTTGTTACTTTCCTTCTGATTTTAGTTACATTGGTTTTGTTTGTACAAAAACTTTTTAATTTGATGTAGTCAAAATTATTTATTTTACATTTTGTGACTCTTTCTAAGTCTTGCTTGGTTTTAAAATCTTTCCCTTCCCAAAGGTCTGAAATGTATTCCATTCTATTTGCCTAATTTACTTATAGTTTCCTTCTTTATATTCAAGTCATTCACCCATTCTGAGTTTATCTTGGTGTAGGGTGTGAGGTGTTGATCTAAACCTAATCTCTCCCACACTGTCTTCCAATTTTCCCAGTAGTTTTTATCAAATAGTGGATTTTTGTCCCAAAAGCTGGGGTCTTTGGGTTTGTCATAGACTGTCTTTATGAGGTCATTTACCCCAAGTCTATTCCACTGATCCTCCTTTCTGTCTTTTAGCCAGTACCAAATTGTTTTGATTACCACTGCTTTATAGTAAAGTTTGAGATCTGGGATTGCAAGACCAACTTCCTTTGTATTTTTTTTTCATTATTTCCCTGGATATCCTTGATCCTTTGTTCTTCCAAATGAACTTTGTTATGGTTTTCTCTAATTCAGTAAAAATGTTTTTGGAAGTTCAATGGGTATGGCACTAAATAGATAGATAAGTTTGGGTAGGATGGTCATTTTTATTATATTGTCTCAGCCTACACATGAGAAGTTAATGTTTTACCAATTGCTCAAGTCTAGTTTTAGTTGTGTGGAGAGTTTTTTGTAGTTGTGTTCATATAGTTCCTATGTTTGTCTTGGGAGATAGATTCCTAGGTATTTTATTTTGTCTAAGGTAATTTGGAATGGGATTTCTCTTTCTAGTTTTTCCTGCTGAGCTGTGTTGGAAATATATAGAAATGCTGATGACTTATGCGGGTTTATGTTGTATCCTACAACTTTGCTAAAGTTGTTGATTATTTCAATTAGCTTTCTTGTTGAATCTCTAGGATTCTTTAAGTAGACCATCATGTCATCTGCAAAGAGCAATAACTTGGTCTGCTCCTTGCCTATTTTGATGCCTTCAATTCCTTCATCTTCTCTAATTGCTACTGCTAGTGTTTCTAGTACAATGTTAAATAATAGAGGTGATAATGGGTATCTTTGTTTCACTCCTGATCTTATTGGGAATGCATATAGTTTATCTCCATTGCAGATGATATTAGCTGATGGTTTTCTATATATACTGTTTATTATATTTAGGAACAACCCTTCTATTCCTATGCTTTCTACTGTTTTTAATAGGAATGGGTGTTGTATTTTATCAAAGGCTTTTTTCTGCATCTATTGAAATAATCATGTGATTTTTCTTGGTTTGCTTGTTGATATGGTCAATTATGTGGATGGTTTTCCTAATATTGAACCAGCCCTGCATCCCTGGTATAAATCCTACTTGATCATGGTGGATGACCCTTCTGATCACTTGCTGGAGTCTTTTTACTAGTATACTATTTAAGATTTTTGCATATATTTTCATTAGGAAGATTGGTCTATAATTTTCTTTCTCTGTTTTTGTCCTGCCTGGTTTTGGAATCAGTACCATGTTTGTCAGTGTGAGGGGTGTATGGGATGTTCAGGGAGGGGTAGTATCTCTGGTGTAGAGGGCTTGTCATGCCCTCCTAGGGCAGCTCTCCAGCCTCTGACCTCCACCTGACACCTAGCTCTCACTTGTGGCTCCCAGTAGCTGCTAGCATGCGGCAGCGGCCACACACCAGGCAATGGCTTCGACAGGCCGGCTAAACCTTGTGAGGGTAGCCATCGGGTCATCGACCCTTGTTGAACCGGGGCTTTGCTCACCCAGCATGTGAAGATTGCTTTGGCAGAACAGGCGGAAGAAACCTATAAGAAGGTTCAACGGCTGAGATGGCGACGCAGCAAAGCACTGTTGAGTGGTTAGGGCGTGTTGGAGCACAAAAGACAACATGGCCATCCTATGCAGCTGAGGAAGTCTCCAGGTATAACAACTTTTCATACCACTGGACCCAGGCTTCTAATGCCAAGAGAGTGGGACTGTCTCCCTGCATTGACTTTTCCACTTAAATCTCCTTCAATCACAAATATCTTTGTGCACACTCAATTGTCATTCTCGGTCACTGAGAGACTACCACTACTACTACCATGTTTGTGTCATGAAAGGAGTTTGGTAGAATTCCCTCTTTGCTTATTATGTCAAATAGTTTGTATAGTATTGGGATTAACTGTTCTTTGAATGTTTGATAGAATTCACTTGTGAATCCATCTGGCCCTGGGGATTTTTTCTTAGGGAGTTCTTTGATGGCCTGTTGGATTTCATTTTCTTATATGGGATTATTTAAGAATTCTATTTCTTCTTCTGTTAGTCTGGGCAGTTTGTTCTTTTGTATATATTCTTCCATATTGCCTAGATTGGTATATGTATTGCCATATAATTGGGCAAAGTAATTTTTAATGATTGCCTTAATTTCCTCCTCATTGGCGGTGATGTACCCCTTTTCATCTTTGATGCTGCTAATTTGCTTTTCTTCTTTCATTTTTTAAATTAGATTGACCAGTACATTGTCTATTTTGTTTTTTCAAAGTACCAGGTTCTAGTCTCGTTTTTTAGTGCAATAGTTCTATCACTGTCGATTTTATTAATTTCTCCCTTAATTTTTAGGTTCTCTAGATTGGTTTTCTTCTGGAGATTTTTAATTTGTTAGCTTTCAAGTTTTTTTATTTGCATTTCCAATTTATTGATCTCTGCCCTCCCTAGTTTGTTCATATATGCACTTAGGGATATGAATTTACCTCTGATTACTGCTTTGGCTTCATCCCAAAACGTTTGAAAGGATGTATCTCCATTGTCATTTTCCTCGATAAAATTATTAATTGGTTCTATGATTTCTTCTCTAACTAACCAATTTTGGAGTATCATATTATTTAATTTCTAATTAATTTTTGATTTGGTTTTCCATATACCCTTTCTGATCATTATTTTTATTGCCTTGTGATCTGAGAAGGCTGCATTTATTATTTCTGCTTTTCTGCATTTGTATGCCATGTTTCTGTGACCTAGTGTATGGTCAATCTTTGTGAATGTGCCATGTGGTGCTGAGAAGAAGGTGTATTCCTTTTTGTCCCTATTTATTTTTCTCCATATGTCTACTAATTCTAATTTTTCTAAGATTTCTTTCACTTCTTTTACCTCTTTCTTATTTATTTTTTATTTGATTTATCTAAATTTGATAGTGGTTGGTTCAGACCTCCCACTAATATGGTTTTACTCTCTATTTCTCCTTTCAATTCTCCTAGTTTCTCAATTAGAAATTTGGGTGCTCTACTATTTGGAGAATACATGTTGATTAGTGATATTTCCACATTATCTAAAGCCCCTTTTAATACAATATAATTACCTTCCCTATCCCTTTCAATCATGTCTATTTTTGCTTTGGCTTTGTCAGATATCATGATTGCAACTCCTGCCTTCTATCAGTTGAGGCCCAGAAGGTCTTACTCCATCCTTTAATTCTGACCTTGTGGGTGTCTATCCACCTCATGTGTGTTTCTTGATGACAACATATGGTAGGGTTTTGTATTCTAATCCTTTCTGCTATTCATCTACGTTTTATGGGTGATTTCATCCCATTCACATTCAAAGTTATAATTGTCACTTGTGGACTCCCTGGCATTTTGATATCCTCCCCTAATTCTGACCTTTCTTCTTTAGCTATAACATTTTAAGCCAGTGATTTACTTTAAATCAGTCCCCCTAGACCCCTCTCTTGATATGTTTCCCTTTCTAGCCCCTCTATTTTTGTTCCCTTCCCCTCCCCCCTCTCCTTCCCTCCCTTTTTGTGTTCCCTTCCCCCCTCCCCCCTTGGTTTTCCCTTCTCCCTAGCCCTGTTGGATAAGATAGAATTCAAGATCCCAATGGATCTGGATGCTCTTCCCTCTCAGAGTTGATTTCACTGAGATAAGTTATAAGTAAAAACTCTTTTCCTCACCTTCTTATAGGAGTTATCTTCCCCTCCTCCCATGTATATCTTTGTGTGAGAAAGATTATTCTATTTAGTCTTTTTTCTATCCCCCCCCTATTTCTTGGAGTATATCTTAGTACCATCAACAATTCCCCTCTCCCTTTTCCTTTCTATCCCCCCTTTCTCGATATCATCTTGATGCCCCAAATGTTCCCTATGAGTCATTCTTCTAAATACTCTGATGATGCATATAATTTTTGAGAGTTACACATTACATTTCCCCCACATATTAATATATATAAATTGATATAAATGTGGTTCTTATAGAAGAGAGTTTGAATAAAAATAAAAGATGACATTTTTTTCCTTTTCCTATTCTTTCATATTTACCTTTTCAGGTATTCCATGCTCTTTGTTTTTCAATATCGAACTTTCCACAGAGCTCTGGTCTTTTCTTTGCAAAAACTTGTAAATCCTCTATTTTGTTGAATGTCCAAACTTTTCCCTGGAAGCATATAGTCAGTTTTGATGGATAGTTGATTCTTGGTTGAAGACCCAGCTCTCTTGCCTTTCTGAAAATCATGTTCCATGTCTTAGGGTCATTCAGAGTGAAAATTACAAGGTCTTGTGTGACCCTGATTGGCATTCCTTTATATCTAAATTGTCTTTTTCTGGATTCTTGTAAGATTTTTTTCTTTTGCTTGAAAGCTTTGTAATTTGGCAATTACATTCCTGTGAGTTGTCTTTTGGGGATTTAGTGTAGAGGGTATTCTGTGAACTCTTTCAATGCCTATATTTCCCCCTTGTTCTAGAATCTCTGGGCAGTTTTCTTTGATGATATCTTGTATTATAATGTCATGGTTATTATTTATTTCTGGTTTTTCTGGAAGGTCAATTATTCTCAGATTTTCTCTCCTTCCTCTTTTTCCATGTCTATCACCTTGTCATTGAGATATTTTATGTTTTCTTCTAATTTCTTGGTCTCTTGGCTTGCTTTATTAATTCTTGCTCTTTTGCAAGATCATTGTCTTCCAGTTGCCTGATTCTGACCTTTAAAGCCTGGTTTTCCTTTTCAGTTTGGTAAAACTGTTTTTGTAGTTGCTTTTTTTCATGCTTCAAATTGTTAAATTCCTTTTGCATTATTTCCCACTTTTCCTGCCAGAAATCTTCCATCTTTTTGGTTATTTCTGATTTAAATTCTTCACGAGTTTATAGAGAGTTTCCATTTCCATTGGAGGGAATCAGAGCATTTGCTTGTGTTTCCTCTTCTATCTCCTCTGTATTTTGTATTTTTGCTCCATAAAATGTGTCCAAAGTCACCCCCTTGTTGTTTTTCTTGGTATTTGGACGTTTTTGTACTTCTGGACTGTTTTCCATCTCTATCTGAGTGAGGAGGACTGGATCTTCATGTGTCTGTCTGATGGTCCGAGGCTTTAGCCCCAGGCAGATTGTCCTTTCACCACAGCTGTTATGTGTTCCCAGGGAGGCCCAGGGTCTGTTCTCCCCTGCCTGCCGGTATTTTGGGAGTTATTGCTCTCAGTTCCCTCCAGTTGCTTCTCCACTGCCTTACTTCCATGCTCTGGGACTGGCACAGCACTGTCCATGAGGTATCTCAGTGCCTCTGTTGGCCCTGAGGTTTCTGTTCTTTCAGAAGACCCTGCTCTCTAAGGGAGGAGGGGTCATGGCCTCCCTGGGTTCTAAGGGCTTCTGATGGGATTATGTTCAGCTTGTTTGGGCCAAATGAGCCCTAAAGCAAAAAAACAAAACAAAAACAAAAACCCTCCTCCGCGGTCTGGGTTGAATGCCCAGAGACTGGCCCAAGTTACTTTCAAGGTAAGCCCTTCAGAGCAACCCCTTTGCCGGCCCTAAGGTGTCTGTCCTTTCAGAAGCTCTGAGGGTTCCTAATGGGATTGGGTTCAGCTGGTGCCCTAAAGCTGGAACCTCCCTTGAGACTCAGATGGAAGGACCCAGTCAGGGGGCTACAGGCCTCCCCCTTCTCTCTATGTTTCCTTGCCATCTATGTTGGGTGACCCAGAGACTTGCTCAGGTCACTTTCAAGGTGAGTCCTTCAGAATAGCCATCCCTGAGGCCCCTTTGCCAGCCCTGAGGTTCCCGTTTTCTGCCATGGGCTCAGCACTCTGGGTTGGGGGGATGGTTCATGGGACCTTCCTTCTGGCTACCCCTTAGACCCAAGTGATCTAGGGTTCTGGCTTTTGGGGGGCCATACCATTTGATCCAGGTCCAGGAGGTGGGTTCCCCGGGTCTGTCTGTTCTTCAGTTTGAATTTTGGTGAAATAGGAGCATTCAGTTTGTGATCAGTAAGGAAGGGTTTTCAGAGATCTGACCTTTCGCTGCCTCTAATCTGCCATCTTGACTGGAAGACTCTGAATCCACTTGATTCTATCAACACCTTGTTGAAAATTTCTGTGTATACTCTCTTCTTCTACTGAATCATCTACATGAAGGGCAGGACTTGCTACTTCCTTTTAATTTTTTTTTTGAAAAAATTGTATTTAATTAATGGATTTAGAATATTTTCCCCTGGTTACATGATTTTTGTTCTTTCCCTCTTCTCCAACCCTCCTCCCATAACCAGCAAGCAGTTCCACTTGGTTTTATATGTGTTATTGATCAAAACCCATTTCCATATTATTAATATTTGCACAAGAGTGATCATTTAGTCTATGTCTCCAATCATATCCCCATCGACCCATGTGATCAAGCAATTTTTTTCTTCTGTGTTTCTATTCCCATGGTTCTTTCTATGGAAGTGGAAAGCTTTCTTTCTCATAGGTCCCTCAGAATTGTCCTGGATTATTGCATTGCTGGTAGGAGAGAAGTCCATTATATTCAATTGTGTCACAATGTATCCATCTCTGTGTATCAGGTTCTCCTGGTTCTGCTCCTTTCACTCTGCATCAATTCCTGGAGGTCGTTCCAGTTACCATGGAATTCCTACAGTTCATTATTTCTTTTAGCTCAACAGTATCTCATTACCACCAGATACAATTTGTTCAGCCATTACCCAATTGAAGGTCATCCCCTCATTTTCCAATTTTTTTCCACCACAGAGAGCATGGCTATAAGCATTTTTGTACAAGTCTTTTCCTTATTATCTCTTTGGGGTATAAACCCAGCAGTGGTATGGTTGTATCAAAGGACAGACAGTTTTAAAAAACCCTTTGGGCATAGTTTCAAATTGCCATGCAGAATATTTAGATAACTTCACAATTCTACCAGCAATGTATTAATATCTCAATTTTGCCGCATCCCCTCCAACATTTATTACTTTCCTTTGCTGTCATGTTAGCCAATCTGTCAGGTGTGAGGAGGTACTTCAGAATTGTTTTGATTTGCATTTCTCTAATTATAAGATATTTAGAATGCTTTTCCATATGCTTATTGATAGTTTTAATTTCTTTATCTGAAATTTGCCAATTCATGTCCCTTGCTGTTTGAGGAATGGATTACTTTATTGTACAATTGCTTTAGCTCCTTATAAATTTGAGTAATTAGACCTTTATTAGAGGTTTTTGTTATAAAGATATTTTGATTTGCATTTCTCTAATTATAAGAGACATAGAATATTTTCCATGTGCTTATTGAAAGTTTTAATTTCTTTATGTGAAAGTTGCCTATTCATGTCCCTTGCTCAATTTGGAAATGGATTGCTTTTTTTGTACAATTGATTTAGCTTTTTATGAATTTGAGTAATTAGACTTTTGTCAGGGGTTTTTGTTACAAAGATATTTTCCTAATTTGTTGTTTCCCTTCTAATTTTGATTGCATTGATTTTCTTTGTTCAAAACCTTTTTTTAATTTAATGTAATCAAAATTATTTATTTTATATTTTGTAATATTTTCTAACTCTTGCTTGGTCTTATATTTCCTTTCCTGTAGATCTGACAGGTATACTACTCTATGTTCACATAATTTACTTATAGTTTCCTTTTTTATATTCAAGTCATTTACCCATTCTGAATGTATCTTGTTGTAGGGTGGGAGATGTTGATCTATACCTAATCTCTCCCTTACTTTTCTCTAATTTTTCAAACAGTCTTTGTTAAGTAGTGGATTTTTGTCCCCAAAGCTGGGTTTGTTGATTCATCATACACTGTTTTGCTGAGGTCATTTATCTCAAATCGATTCCACTGATTCTCCCTTCTGTTTCTTAACAAGTACCATATTGTTTTGATGACCACTGATTAATAGCACAGTTTAAGATCTGGCACTGCTAGGGACCTCATCTTCACATTTTTTTTCATTATTTCCCTTGATATTCTTGATATTTTGTTCTTCCAGATGAACTTTGTTACAGTTTTTTTCTAATCCAGTAAAATGGTTCTTGGTAGTTTGATAGGTATGTCACTGAATAAATAAATGAATTTTGGTAAGATGGTCTTTTTTATCCTGTTAGCTCATCCTACCCATGAGCAATTATTTTTTCCAATTGTTTAGATCTAGTTTTAATTGTGTGGAAAGTGTTTTGGCTTTGAAATCAGTATCAGATTTGTGTCATGAAAAGAATTTGGCTGAACTTCTTCTTTGCTTATTTTGTCAAATAGTTTGTATAATATTTGGATTAGTTGTTTGTTGAATGATGGATAGAATTTATATGTGAAACCATCAGGCCCTGGGGGCTTTTTCTTAGGGAGTTCTTTGATATTTTTCTTAATTGGGGTTATTTGAGTATTCTATTTCTTCTTCTGTTAATCTAGGCAATTTATATTTTTTGTAAATATTTATCCATATCAACTAGATTGCTGTATTTATTGCCATGGAATTGGGCAAAATAGATTTTAATAATTGACTTAATTTCCTATTTATTAGAGGTAAGGCCTCCCTTTTCATCCTTGATGCTGTAAATTGGGTTTTCTTTCCTTTTTTATTAGATTAACCAATTCTTTATCTAGCTTATTTATTAATTCAATACTTCTTTGACTTTTGATTGTATTAATTTCTCCTTTAATTTTTAGGATTCCTAATTTAGTTTTTATCTGTGGATTTTTAAACTGTTCTCTTTCTAGTTTTTTAATTTGTATGACAAATTCATTGAACTTTGCCCTCCATGATTTGTTAATATATGAACCATTGATTTTAATAGGATGTCTCATTATTGCCATTCTCTTTAATGCAATTATTAATTGTTTATTTGATTTGTTCTTTAACTGATTTGGGGTTGTGATATTATTTAATTTCCAATTAATATCTGGTTTGCCTTTCCATGTACCCTTCCTAATATTATTTTTATTGCATTATGATCTGAAAAGTTTACATTTATTATTTATGATTTTTGCATTTGTTTGACATGTTTTTATGCCCTAGTGCATGGTCAGTCTTTGTGAATATACCATATGCTGCTGAAAAGTAGGTTATTATTTTTGGTCATTATTTATTTTTCTCTATATTTCTATTAACTTCAATTTTTCTAAGATTAAATTCACATCTCTTACATCTTTCTTGTTTAATGTTTTGATTTGATTCATCTAGATATGATAGAGGTAGGTTCATGTCTCTCACTTGTATAGTTTTACTATCTATTTCCTGTTTCAGGTCCAATAGTTTCTATTTTTAAAATTTGAATGCTATACCATTTGGTACATACATTTTGAGTACTTATATTTCCTCATTGTCTATACTACCTTTTATCAAGTTATAATTACCTTCCCTATCTCTTTTCATCAGATCCATTTTTACTTTGGTTTCATCAGATATCATCTTTGCAACTCCTACCTTCTTTTTTCTCAGTTGATATCCAAGAGATTTTGCTCCAGCCTTTTACCTTTACTCTATGTGTGTCTACCTGCCTCATGTGTGTTTCTTGTAGACAACATATGGTAGTATTTTGGTTTCTAATCCACTCTGATATTTGCTTCCTTTTTATGAGTGAGTTCATCCCATTCACATTAGGAGTCATGATTACTTTCTGCGGATTCGCCATCATTTTGATTTCTAATTCTAATTCTGGCTTTTCTTCTTTCACTATATTCTTCTACACCAGTGTTTTACTTTTAGTCAGTCCCCTTAATACCCACCCTTATTTTACTTCCCTTCCCAAACCCTCCCTTCTTATTACAATATTATTTTCCTTTATAGTCTATTAGATTCCCTCCTCCCTCTTTCCTTCCCTTTTTGTACCCCCTGTCCCAATCTCTCCCTTGTTTTTTCCCTCTCAACTTCTCTAATGGGTAAGATAGAATTCAATATCCTAATGAATCTAGGTGCTCTGCCTTCTCAGAATTGATTCCACTGAAAGTAAAGTTTATGTATTACTTATTACCACCCTCTTCCTTTCCTTCTTATTATTTTATTATTCTCCTCCCCCTCCCGTGTGCTTCTTTTTATGGTATAAATTTTCCTATTTTTTTGTATTCTTTTTTGTTTCTTTTGGTGCATTCCTCTATTTCCTCCACTTTCCTTTTTTTTACATATCATCTTAAATCACTTACTACCCCAACCTCTACCTATGTATAATTCTTCTTCCTACCATGATAATGAATACAGTTTTTGAGAGATACAAATATTAGTTTTTTCATATAGGAACATACAAAATTTGACTTTACTAAAGCCCTTAAATTTGTTTTTTCACTCTTTCTTATTTACCTTTTCATGTTTCTCTTGAGTTTTGTATTTGTATATCAACATTTCCATTTAGTTATGGTATTTTCTTTAGAAATACTTGGAAACCTTTTATTTTGTTAAATGCCTATACTTTTCGCCTGGAAGTATATAGTCAGTAGTGATGGCTAGGTGATCCTTGGTTGAAGATCCAATTCTCTTGCCTTTCTGAATATCATATTCCAAGTCTTGAGGGTCTTTAGTGTGGAGGTTGCCAGATTCTATGTAATACTGATTAGTATTCCTTGATATTTGAATTGTCTCTTTCTGGCTTTTTGCAATATTTTCTCCTTAGCTTGCAAGTTCTTGAATTTTGCAATTACATTCCTCAGGTTGTCTTTTTAGGATTTAGTGTAGAGGGTTTTCTATGAACTCTTTCAATGTCTATTTTGCCCTCTTGTTCAAAAACATCAGGTCAGTTTTCTTGGATAATTTATTGTAGTATGATGTCAAGGTTTCTGTTTATATCTGGATTTCCAGGTAGACCTATGCTTCTCAAATTGTCGCTCCTTGACCTGTTTTCCCAATCATTCATTTCTCAATGTGATATTTCATGTTTCCTTCTATTTTGTCACTCTTTTGACTTTGCTTTATTAATTCTTTCTGTCTTGTGAGATCATTAGTTTCTACTTGCCAAATTCTAATCTTTAGAGACTCATTTTCAGCTATAATCTTTTGATTTTCCTTTTTTGGTTTGGTCTATCCTGCTTTCATGGCTTCCAGCAGGTCATTTTTGGTCTTCAATTTACTTATTATTTCATTTGATTTATGAGCTTCTTTTTCCAAGTGAGAGATTCTGTCTTTTAAACTGTTATTTTCTTTTTGAACTATTTCCCACTTTTCTTGCCAAGTTTCTCTTATCCTTTTAACTTGGTTCTTAAATTCCAGCCTGATTTCTTGGAGAGCTTGTGACCAATTTCAGTTTTTTTGGAAAGTTTGGATGTGTTTCTTGTTTGTCATCCTCTGCTGTCTCCTCTGTAGTTTGTTGTTTCTCTAAGTAGAAATTATCCAGAGTCAAAGGCTTTTTCTTATTTTTTTTTTCTGGTAGTTATAGATTATAGTTCTTGGGTGTTGGCCATTTCTATGTTGGTTTTTTCATCCCTTTTCAGTCAGAAGTCTGAGTCTGGAAGTTAGGCAGCTCTCGTGTATTTAACTTTAGCGTGGTTTTGCCCTGAGGCTATTATTCAGTCTCTACCTTGTCTGTTGTGGGCAGCCCCTCTCTGCCCTGTCTCTGAGTACAAACTCTATGATTCTCAGCCTCTTGCAATCCCAAGTCTTGCTGCTTTCAGGAACAAGTGCATTGTCCCCTCAGCCAGACCCTCTGAGAACCTAGTGACTGCCCCTCACTCACTCTGATTCTGTAATGCTCACTCTTACTCTGGCATGGTAGGTTTAGTTTAGGAGGGTGATCAATTTGCTTGATGGTATGAGCAATTCTATCCCTTTATAACTTGGAAATTCCCAAACCCTGCCTACCTCCATGTCTGTAGCCTACAGTAGAGCTCCTCTGTTCATCTGATTCTCCTCCTTGTCCTTTTGAAGCTTTTCACATTAATTTGTCATGAGGAGAAAGAGCCCCTTGCTACTACTCTGTGGCCAGAATTTTTAAGTTTTTATTTCATTTAATTTAAGTTTTGATTAATTTCAATTTAATGATTTTATCTAAGGTTTATATAAATATAACTGTTGGGAATTTTTCCTTTATGTTAAGCCAAAATTTAGCAATCTAAATCTTACACTCATTTGTGTAAGTTGGCTCTCTGAGCTAAGCAAAAAATCCAAACAAAACAAAACAAAAAACCATGAGGTTAATATTTTTTTCTCCAGGGCAGTTTTTCAAATATTTCTAAGTAGCTAGTCAGAGAATTATGGTTGACAGCTAAAAGGAACTCTAGAGTTACTTTAGTTAAAATCCAACATTTTATAGATGAACAAATTGAAAATATAAATGGGACTGTGATTTCTCTAAGATTATAAAAGTTATCATTATTAAATTCAGAATTATAAATCAAATATGGTTGCAAATCAAGTCCTATTTTTACTTGAATACACTGCTAAACATTTTCAGTACTTCTAGTCAATCATTGGATGGTATGGTTTTGATTATCCCAGATATTCTGGTCCTACTCTTTTGGTTACTTATTAGCATGTCAACATTTTTCCTAAAATATTGTTCAAAACTAATTATAACATTATGACTATTATCTAACAGGAACTGAGAAACTTGATCAAGTGATTTGATTTCCCTGATTTTGCAGCTATTAATAGAAGGTTAATGCAGCCTAAAATTGTATTCATTTTGAGGGATGGGACCATATTTCACATTTTTGTCTTATGTGGAGCTTGTGGTTCAGTAAAACTCTCAGAGGTATGTGTTTCCACATGAACTCTATTTTAAGAGATCTCTCACATTCTGTTCCGTTTGGGGTTAAAGAACTTGAATTCCATTATGGAGAAAATAGTGGAGGTAACAAGGAGGGCTTCTAAAACTTTTTGAGGAGAATAATATGGAATTGGCATGGATCTATTATATCTCTTTTCAGGACTCATAGCTGATGATTCCATGATCAGAAAGTTCTGCTTTTTGAAATATGAATCTGTCTGTGTTGTCCAGGAGGGACTAGAATAGGGAAAATATTGAAGTGCTCAGTTGGGTGATTATTGCTTTAGAATTAACAAAGTTCTGGTCCAGAGTACTAGAGGTAAAGGAAATACATATCAGGAACCATGTAAAGGTAGAAGATAAAACAAAAAAGAATTGTGGGTTAAGGGGAGGAGGAAGGGCCAATGATGAATTGGAACAGTTAACATCTGTTAACAAGAACCAATGATGAATTAAAGGTTTAGACACTGGTAAAGGGAAAGCATGGTAGAAAAGCCAAGAAGAGAAATTTGTTTGATTTAAGAGATGAGTTCACTTGGAGCTATGTTAAATTTAAAGCACCACAGAATATCCAAGATAAGATTCCCAAAATACATTTAGAATAGGAACTCAGGAAAGATATTCATTTGGGGAGTATCTGAGTAACTTTGTTAAAGGAAGCCATGTAAATTAATAGGCTTACTAAAGGGGAGAGAATGGAGAAGTGATCTATGCACTCCACGTAGTAGTTGAAATGAAAAAGAGTACTGCAAAAAAGTACAGTTAGTAGAAGGAAGAAAACCAAGATAATTAAACTTTGGAGAAGAGCAGAAGATTTACTTCAATTTTTTTTAATTTGCTGCACAAGTATTGCATGCAAGGGAATGTAGAAAAATATTTAGAATAAAAAGATGAGAAATTAAGACTGCCCATTTAAAAGAATTTTCTAATGTAATTGTGTGTGTGTGTGTGTGTGTGTGTGTGTGTGTGTGTGTGTGTGTGTGTATTATATCTAGGATTAGGAAAGTATAGGAATGGATTTGTGATTTCATTGTTATGGGAAGTTCCCAGTAAGAAACTTATTTTACTGATTCAGATTGGTACTTTCTCTGACATTTATATTCTTAGAGAGTTTCCTCAATCACTGAAAGATAATATAACTTGCCAAGGGTCACACAGTCAAAATTTGTCAGAGAATGGACTTCAACTCAGGTCTTATTGACTTTTTGCCTAGTTGTTTATCCATTTCATCAAGCTTAATTTCTCCAGGATTAAGAAATAGGTAGTAAATTAGTATAAATGAATGAACAGATGTTTTAAAGGACTTACTTTGTTCAAAGCATGGGGATATATATAGAAAGGCAAAAGTCCCAATTCTTACAAAACTCAGTCTCATTAGTGAGGTGACATATATGTTGGAAGTTTCAGCTATAAATCATATTGAAAAGGTCCATTAGTCTTTAGGGTGTGGTAACAAAACAAGGAGTAATGTGGCTATCTCATTTTAACTCATTTCTTTTTTATAAAACCATATCTCTTTGTAAAGTCAAATCACTTGAAAATACCAATAAGTTTGGTAACCAGAACTTTCTTTCCTGAGTCCCTAGTAGCAATGACTGCTGAAGGAGTTGCACCATCTGCAGTCACAATTGTCAGGTCTGATCTTGATAAGAGTTACTTGGTGTTTGGCTGGTGGTGACTTGGAGCACTAGAGGCAGAAATAATATTCTCAGGTCTTTGGAGCTTTTCTCAGCATAGACAGAAGTTGATCAGTGGAGGCTGCTGTTTGTGAACATGCCTCTTTAGGTGTTATTAGCCAAGATGATGGTGACAGGGACAGGCTAAAATGAAATTAGTGGAAAGAAAAAGCATTTATTAATCACCTACTTTTTGTGCCAGTTACTATCCTAAATGATTTGTAAATATTATCTCATTTAATAATATGAAGAAAGATCAATGAGACAAGAAGAGAATTGGTTGGAGAGACTTCAGAATTGCTAATTCTAGGCTCTTTTACTTTTTCTTTGTTTCTTTGCTCTTTGCTTCTTCTCCTATGCAAACTAGTCAATATGATTAAAAAACAATATAATAATTAGGATAAGAAGAGACTAAAACAAAATGTTCTCTGATCATTTAAGTAGAGGATGATCATTTTTATTTGGAGTGAAGAAGGCACGGTGTGACAAGGAAATCACTTTAAAAGACTGATATATATTAATTTAAGGTCACCAAGGAATTCAGCTATGTAATTCCTAAATGAAAACTCAAGTCAGCAGTCAACCTTTTATGGAGTTTAATTACAAACAGGAGGAAGAAAGATATTAGAGAGAGAGAGAGAAGGAGAGAGAGAGAGAGAGAGAGAGAGAGAGAGAGAGAGAGAGAGAGAGAGAGAGAGAGAGAGAGAGAGAGAGAGAGAGAGAGAGAAAGAAAGAAAGGGGAGAGAAGGGAATAGGGCTTAAATACCCCTTCTGTTTAGGCTGGGCCAAAAGGCCCAAGCCCTTAGATAGCTGAGGCAAAGAAAAGAGATCAGTCCCTATCACTCACATGACCAAAATGGAGAAACAGTCTCAGGGGCTTCCACCTCCAGATTCCTTCAGAGCAAACTTCTCAAAGCACCACCTCTCAGAGCAAAAACCTCTCCAACCAACCACCCCTCAGTCCTCAGACCCCTCTATCTTTAAGGAAACCATCCAAGTTCCCTCCCCTCAGTTCTCACATCTACCAATCACTGTCCATGTCTTCCCTGTGCCAATGGTGGCTCTAGCTTAACCCAGGATGGCCCAGAGGTCTGTGGCTTTGCACATGTCTGTTGAAGGTCATATTCTCAAATAATTAAATCTTGATCCTTTGCTGCAGCCCTTCCTAAATCCTGTTAGGACTGAGTGGGGTGGAAATTGTATTTTCCAAGACCTGGTTCTGTCATTCCAAGTATCTCTATTGTATCAATTCTAAAATCAATCATGACTCAAAGAAATTCCTGTTCTATGCTTAAGCATAGGTCAAAGCCCTTTCCATTGTTCAGTAAAAGGTTTCTGTCCTAAAGTAATCTTAAGAAGGGAGGAGGAGGAACCTCCCATGCCAATGGGGTTCACATTCCAATAGAGTTCCCACTATCAATAGGAATTTTTTCAAGTATGAAATTTCCCAATGGTGAAATTTCCAACATTTATAAGTCTAAGAAATTTTAAGGTTTACAATGGAGACTAGAAAAGACTTCCTAAAAGAAGAGAAACTATATGATTCAGTTATCATTCAGCAGAGTCCATGATGAATCAGTCTGAAAAGAACTTTTGAGCTTTTCTAATACAAATATCTTCATTTTACATGACATGACTTAAGTAAATCAGTCCATTAGTGGCAGATCCAGGTCAAGGTCATAGGTTTTCAAGGACTCTTGTCTGTTTCTCTTTGTACCACTCTACATAAATTATGTCTTTTATAATTTTCTTTTCTATCTTACTATTTAGCACAAAGCTGGAGATCAAAGTTACACTTAATGAATGCTTGGTGACTCACTGAGTGAATAGATGAGAAAAAGATTTAAATTTTAAGATTTAATTTTCCTGGGTAAATGAATGAACTGATTCTTGATGTTGACCTAAAAATATCATTATTAAAATTTTGTATTTACTGATGTTTCCACATAATTCATTTCATCAAGCATTGTTTGAGGTAAGTTTCACAGAAGATGCTTTATAGTTGGACATGTTTAGAAAAGTGCTTAAGCTGTAGATAGCATGGTTTATCTTGCCATTCCAAAGCACAAGAGAATCAAGATCTCTATCTACTTACTTTAAGATTTGGAAACATTTTTTTAAAACTATATAAATTTCATCGTGGCTTTTTTCCCCTAATGAATACAGATTCACTCCCTTCATTTCCTTCAATCTTCTATCAACTTAAATTAAATTGAAAATTATATTGCTTTTCAACATTAATGTTTCTTAATAGAAAGTAGAGGATTTGTCACTCTAAAAATTAGACAGTGTTTTTATAAAACACAAATCAATCTGACCTTAAATTGCATTCTACCAGGGTCATTTGAAATAAATGGTAGAGATCATTATCAAATTCTTAATAGTATAATTATTGATTAACACTTCATTACCTTCTAGCAATTCAGAAATTGGTATGTTGCTTTATCCCCCCAGATACAGCCAGAAAAATTGTTCTTGGTCAGTGGTCAATCATTTAACTGGCCTGAGAAAGCAAATTTCTTTGCTAAAAGGATGAGACTCTATTCATTACTGATATGTTCCTTAGAAAAGGGTAATGTTCCTTCCTCAAAAGAAATCACCTCTATTTAATCTGGCAGAGAAATTAGAATGCAGAAAATGCTTTGCCTTCATCTTCAACTATTGATGAAAAGGAATGGGATTTTTTTTCTCCCATCTACTCTAATTAGAGAAGTAACAGAAAGATACACATAGTGTTACACTCTCTTATATGTAATCATATGTGAAGCTCTGGTGGTCTCATAAGGTCTGCTTCCCTTTTAATGCAGGATGAATATTACTCTTAGTTAGAGCCACACCCTGAGCACAGATGTCCAGACTTCCAGTCTTTGCATTCTTTGTACTGTACCATAGGTTTTCTCTTTACTTTCTTCACAGAATTTAGCAAAGTATTGGTGATGTAAGATGCTTTTAATAAACACTTTACATACCAGTCATTCCCTGTTTTCCAAACTATTACCTGGTAGAAGCTATGTATTGTTATTTATTGTTCCATCCTCTTTCCTCCTATCTTTTATCTTTTTCATTTTCCCTGCTTTCTTCATTTTCTCTTCATTTCACTGGTCCCTTTTTCTTCTTCTCATCTTTATCTCTCACAGTATCCCCTTCTCTTTTTTCCCTCCCTCTTTCTCCATCCCTGTCTTCTCTTTTTTTGTCTCTCTTTCATCCTTCTTTTACCTCTGTCCCTTTATCTCTCTTCCTTTCTCGTTCTCTCTCTTCTCATCTCCTTTCTTGTCTTAATCCCTCCTCTTTTATTTCTTTTATTTTGTCTTCTTTATATTTGAGATTTTGACCCTGAAACTAATTTCATTTCATATTAAGTTACAATTGGAGACTTTAAGAGCTATTCATTCATTCATTCTCTTTAGAAAAATAGTTTAAATTATGATTAATGTGTTTATTCTCAATTTATATAAATATTTTGAATAAATTTATAATTTATCACTGGAAAAAATGTCCTAAAAGCCTATGCTGCTTCCCTGGACAAACCGTTGATCATTCAAAAGACATGGTGGGAATGAGCATATAGAAAACATAAGAAAATAAGGGCAAGAACAAACATGAATTAAAAAAAATAAATGACTCACATAACAAGAGGGAAGGGTGAGATAGACCATCAATGTGATAATGTACCATAATATGTGGATTCCCCCTAAAGTAAACCTAAAGGAAGGCATGAACAAGAATTTCATAGAATAGGTTGTGAGATACAACATGAGAGAATAAGTATCAGTTGAGATTAAAGATTCATTTGAGTATTTGAGGTTAAATATTTTTCTCCCTTTTTAACCATGTGTTAACTCTTTAAATCACTGTTGTCCTCTTAAATTCCACTAACTTCATGGCATCATAGTGACAGGACTTGTAAGCTAAGCATTTTCCTTCCTTTTGCCAGTCTGTTCTTTCACTGTTCTTTCATGTTTAGAGCACAGCTTCTCAAATTAAATGGCCCAAGTTACAAAGCAGACATTTGGACTGGTTTTCTGTATAAGCTATGAGTGGACATGTAGTGGGCACTTAGAAGACACAGCAGGCATTTTACTTTTTAATCTTTCAGTAATGTCACAGACTGTAATATAGCTTTCACTAAGGCCTGCCAGATCCTTGGATGTTTGGCTGAAATTACAAACTGATGGGCAAAATTAGCTCTGTGAAGTGTTAGAAAGAAATAGAAATAGCTTTCACCTCTTACTGTGGGCTTTCTGGATTCTGTCTGTGAAAATTGGATGATCTTGCTTGTGCAGGAAAAATCAATCTCACCTTTTATTTAGGATTAAGGTACACTAAATCTTCCATAAAAATAAGCATGTTCCCACTTGTTTAGAAGATGAAAGAAATTAGGTAGAAAACTTAATGAAAATAAGAGTTGCAGTTTCAATTTTGCTCTCCTGTTCAATTAAGCCAGGTGTTATTGTATTTTAGAAAACAATTTATTCTATTCATTGGTTCTCCCATAAATATCTCCTCCAAAGGGCTTTCAGTCACGTCTTCTAAAATTGTATGTGAATCTCTCCTGAAGTCAATAGGCTCAAGTAATCTTTTCATCCATTCTGCTTTTGCTTCCCAGTATTCCTACTTCAAATGTTCTCTCTTCTGTTTCTTGTTAAATACAGTTCATGGGGTCAATCACTAGGAAGTTGTTAGTGTTCTATGTGCTTGTCAATTCAGCCACCTTTTTGGAAGGTCTACTGGTACTAGAAGTACAAAGATATCTCATTATATATATATATATATACATATATATATGTATACATATATATATATATATATGATGGATACTACATTTAAAGAACTTACAACAGTGACCAGGAGTAGGTGTAAAAATTGACATTAATAGCTATAATACAAGGGATAGTAATATAAGTGTAAAAGGGAATTATAAGCAAACATCTAGGAGAAATTTGAGAAAGAAAACATCACTTTCAGGTAGAGGGACTGGGTGATCAGGGAAGGCAATGAAAGATGTAACGTCTCACTTGGGTCTTCAAAGAAGGGATGCAAAAAAATAAAAGGTGGGGAGGACATATGGATTCCACTCTAGGCATATGGAACAGTATAAGCAAAGGAAAGGAGAAGATAAGAATAATAAATAGTAGGTCAGCTTGACTGGAAGTTAGTATACTTGACAGGAAGTAGTTGGAGATGAGTCTGCAAAGGTTAAATGTCAGTAAGTTGTTGATATGGCATTCAAAGCAACTTATATTTTATGTGATAGTAGGAAGCTGCTAAAGGTTGTTATATATTTTTATCCTTACAACCAGGTCTGTTAGGTAGGAAATAGTATTATCCCCATTTAACAGTAGAAAAAACTGAGGCAAACAATGGTTGAGTGACTTTTATAGAATCACACAGTCAGGAAGTATCTGAGGCCACATTTATACTCAAGTCTCCTTTTTTCAAGCCTAGTGCTCTTACTCACTATGTTATTACTACCTGTCTCCAGACCACAGTGGAAAGACAAGGAATGGAAACCAATAAAGTGGCTAGAAATAAATGACTAGTTCTAGAAAGAGAAAGATTTCCTATGGAGGGGGAGGCTTAGGAGTCAGAGACTCAGAAGAGATAAATGAAACCAATGAAATAGATAAAACTTAAAAGGAAAGAGCAAATAGAATCATGTGAGATTATATGAAGAGTAAAACATGCTAAGGACAAAAGTCTGGGGAGCTGAGGGGGTTATAGAACTCCACATTCTTATCACAGTGCTCTGTATGTAGTAGGTAATTCATAAATACGAATTGCCTGCCTGCCTGCCTGCCTGCCTGACTGACTGAAGAGAATAGGAGACTGCAAAGGTAGGCAGAACCACTAAAATATAGTGTTTTGCAAGTCACATTAGATAGAGGTAATCAGCACTGTCAAATGCTACAGAGAAGTCAAGAAGAATAAAACAACTTATTCCAGTTGGGTATTAGTTAGCCCACTGAAATAAGTTTTTTTTATGTGATGCTAACACAAAAAAAATAGAGTTGGGGAATGCTTTAAGGAGGTTAAGATAGAAGTCATTGATGAGTTTTTCCTTTAATTTGAGACTGAAATAGAAAGATAATAGGATAGATAATAGCATGAGTAGATAGTAGGGTCAAATGAATAATATATATATATATGTTTGTGTGTACATAAACATATGAAAATTAAATTCATGTATATATTTATATATTTTTTAAAATAATAAACTATAATAATATTTTAGATTTTTGATAGATAGTGAAGGATTTGTAGGTATCATGTGTAAACTAAGGGAAAAGCCAGTTAAAAGAAAAAAGTAAGATTGAGAGAGAGTGAATTATTGATTGGTTGAGAGGACAGAATCATAGAAGAGATGATAGGAATAGTGTTGATAATACTAGGTAAGTACCAGGTAATTTGCAAAGGAAATAGCTACTTCTTATTCTTATTATGGGAGGAATGAGGAAAGGAAAGATAAGAAAAGAAGTTTAGAAGAAAAGAGTTATCGGAATTTGTATCAGATGACCTCAACTTTCCAATTCCCTAATTCAGAAAAAAGTAAAGTCATATATTGAGAATGAAACGTTACATGCTATGAACATGAATACATCTATATGAAACCCATGTGCATTAGATGAATTTTATTGAGGTTTTAAAATTACCATAGAGATTTAATTGGCTCAGAGGACCAAGTTTCAGATTGCTGACATGATTTCTTAGTCATCTGACTAAGAAATAAAAAAGACACAAGGAGCTTGAGTTTCTTTTTGATAGTTGAACTTTAGACAACTGTGGGCAACAGAGACAGGTAATCTATGCTCAGATGAATCCATGTAATTTTCTCTTATGGCAAAGAAAACCTTGCCTTTGTTAGTGGTCATATATTATATTAATGATTCATTTCATTCCATTATCAAATCCTGAGGTACCAGATAATTTTAAAACATTTCATGCCTATTATACCTGCCTGGAAAGAACTATCTTTCTGGCTACCTAAGACTTTTCTCTGTCATGTTCTCCCCTCAGAGTATATATAATCCATAGATTGAAATGTCACTGCTTTAAAGTTCTTATTCATACTTGGGTTTTCTTTACTAAGTTATTGACATGTGAAGATTGGATTTAGCTATCTCCTGATTGTAACAATGAAGGTACTTAGCTCTTACTTTTTTTTAAAATTTTAAACATTATTTTATTTGGTCAATTTCAAACATTATTCATTTAATACAAAAATCATTTTCTTTTCCTCCATCCCTTCCCAGCACCCCTCCCATAGTGAACACACTATTCCACTGGGTATCACGTGTGTCCTTGATCCGAACCCATTTCCAGGTTGTTGATATTTGCCCTAGAATGTTCATTTAGTGTCTTCATCCCCAATCATATCCCCTTGGCCCCTGTAGTCAAGCAGTTGCCTTTCTTTGGTGTTTTTGTTTCCAGCATTTGTCCTCTGCTTGTGGATAGTATTTTTTCTTATAGATCCCTGCAGATTGTTCAAGGACATTGCACTGACACTAATGGGGAAGTCCATTACATTGATTGCACCACAGTGTATCAGTCTCTGTGTACAATGTTTTCCTGGTTCTGATCCTTTCGCTCTGCATCACTTCCTGGAGGTTGTTCCAGTTCCCATGGAATTCCTCCACTTTATTATTCCTTTGAGCACAATAGTATTCTGTCACCAACATATACCACAATTTGTTCAGCCATTCCTCAATTGAAGGGCATTCCCTCATTTTCCAGTTTTTTTGCTACCACAAAAAGCACAGCCATGAATATTCTTGTACATGACTTTTTTCCTTATTATCTCTTTAGGGTACAAACTCAGAAGTGCTATGGCTGGGTCAAAAGGAAGGCAGTCTTTTATCACCCTTTGGGCATAGTTCCAAATTGCCCTCCAGAATGGTTGCATCAATTTACAACTCTACCAGAAATGAATTAATGTCCTAACTTTGCCACATCCCCTCCAGCATTCATTACTTTCCTTTGCTGTCATGTTAGCCAATCTGCTAGGTGTGAGGTGATACCTCAGAGTTGTTTTGATTTGCATCTCTCTGATTGTCAGATTTAGAACACTTGTTATCTCTTACTTTATAGTGAAGCTAGAATTTTAAGCTACAATCTATTTTTAGATTTTAATTACAAAAAGGTGTTAAGTAACTACAAAAAGTGAACTTAACAAAAGAAGTGTTAAGTAACCCAAAAAGTTATAATCTAACCAAAGAAGGTGAGAACTAAAGAGTGGGCAGTCCTAGAGAAAAGCATCTGCTGTGATTGGTAGACATGAAAATTTAGAGGTGACACAAGAGAAAAAGACTTTTAAAAAGAGGAGTTTCAGAGATTTGGGAGGCATTTGTTGACAGTCAGTCACCAGAGCTTGGAGTGAAGGACAAAAGAGCAACTGGAAGACCAAAAACCAAACTTCTTTTAAACTGTTACAGTTGGTGAGTGAAAAGCTGCCTTAGTGACCCTGACTTTCTGGAGGTGTGATGCCTCCAGGTAAAGCCCAACTTCTTCAGATTCTCTTCCCCTGGCTGGGGCTTACTCTCTCTCTCTCTCTCTTTCTCTCTCTCTCTCTCTCTCTTTCTCTCTCTCTCCCTCCCTCTCTCTCTGTCTCTCTGTCTGTCTCTCTCTGTCTCTGTCTCTGTCTCTCTCTCTCTCTCTCTCTCTCTCTCTCTCTCTCTCTCTCTCTCTCTCTCTCATTCCTTAACATCTTCCTTCTATTGTAAATATTGTAAATAAACTACTATAAATTCTATTTACTTTAGTAATTAATTTTGGGATTTAGAATCCCTGGTGACCACCTAATTAATATATTTCAGATTCTAACCACAATTTTATTTTATTTTATTTTATTTATTTTTACACATTTTTTTTACAAATTTTATTTTAACACATGAAAAATGAGTTGATGATATGTTGTTAATAGGAGAAGTCTGAAGGAATGTCCCAAATACTAGCATATGGTAACACTATAGAAATGATATTCTTACTGTTGCTTTCTAAGTAAAAGTTTAGTGAGAAGTTAGAGTAGATAGTGAGTTCTGAAAATGATAATGGTGATGACAGAGGGAGGGAAGTTACAATTGAGAAAATATTTGTGGGGCAGAGAAAAGAGGACCCTTTAAATTCAATTTACTCATATTGAATATTTTGTATTAAGTAGGCCTTGAAGGAAGTAATGATTTAAAGTGGATGAAGCAATTTCTATACTGATACCTCTCAATGTCTTCTGGGACATTCTCTATGCCATTAGAAGTTAAGTGGGAAATGGAAACAAATATATTTCCATTTTGACATTATTATGCAATGGCAACTTCAATCTCCTAGTCTGCATTTTCCAGCAAATGAGAACAATGGCCCTCAAAATTTAGCGTAAGGAATAGAGTTACCTTCTTAGTCTAGATATGTTTTCTCTCATTGATGTAAATTTCCCCATTTATTAGAGGAGATACAATGAACATCTGGTGGAAAATAACCATCAAAATGTTCATATTTTATCTTCCTAGATAAACATATAACCCTTTACTTTAAAACATGATAGGAAAATAATAATTAATTTAATTCAAGAATTGTCATTAATATGGAAAAAAAATTCACAATAGTTTAAACATTTTCCCAGCCTAAAACTATCATTTAAAGATATTATTTTGAACCCAATAGATCACTAAAATTTTAAGCATATTTTATTGATGAATCTTATCTATAATTCAATGTTATTCCACCCTTGCTCAATAAATGATTATAAATTCCCTTGTGAGAAAGATAAACAACTAAAAAATCAAAATATGTGTCCATATTTTGTGTTAATTATCTCTTACTTTTCTGATCTAAGAGGAAATGAATGTTTCATCATCCCTTCAAAGTTTTTGCTGGTTTTGCTATTACTCCGAGTTCAACTTTATTTTATTGATATTTTCATTTTGTTATGGTTTTAATATTCATTATTATTGTGATCTTGGTTTTCTTTATTAAAGTCTGCAAAAGATATGCATACCTTTTCATGTTTTGCTGAATTCATCATCACCTCTTGCTGTAATGTAATATTCCATAATATTAATATACCACAGGTTTGTTTTCAGTCTTTCCCTAATCTATATTATGCATATTATTTCTAATTTCTTGCTTCCATAAAGAGTACAGCTGAAAATTATTAGACCACATTGTTGAATTCAACTAAATATGGGGCTGTTAAACCATATATGAAGATACCTACTGAGTCTAATATTTACTTAAAAAACACATTAGCATTAAACATATGGACAGCTATGTAGCACAATGTATAGAACACGAAACCTGGATTTGGGAAGACCTGGGTTTAAATCTGGTCTCAGGCCTTTTCTATGTGACCCTAGGCAAGTCACTTAACCCTATTGCCCACCACTTGCTGCTTTTCTGTATTAGAACAGATACTAAGACTGAAGGTAGGGGAGTAAAACATCATCCATTTTCTATTTGTACTTTCATGACATATTCCCCAATTATATTTTAATTTCATTTTTCAGCACTTGTGAGTATTTCAGACCTCATTTGATAAATGTTTCAGTTTTTAACTTTCTTGAGAGGTATCTTCCAAGTATAGGATAACAGTGTCAAAAGTATTGAGAGTCATGTGACTTTTCTTGCATAAATATTGAAAACTCAGAATTGTTGACCCACTTAAAAGTCCAATCAACAGAGGTTCCATATACCTGTTTTCCTACCCACATTCTCATCTCATTCTCTTCTTGATGGTTCCCATCTTTGTCAGTTTGCATGGGATAAGTTGAACCTCAGAATACTTTAAATTATTTTCTTCTTACTCTTTGTTATTGCTTATTTTCATATGGTCACTTTTCATTTGTTTACCTTTTCCCAATCTTTTTTTAAAAAACAGCATATCCATTGAAGAAAGTCCAACCTTTACACTAATTTTAAAGAAATATTTAAAATCTATTTTTTCTCCTTGCAAGGGGTTTCATTTTTTATTTCACCTATACAAACCCATTTAACTGGAATTACATGTTGTGATCATTGTATCATTCAATTAAATACTCTTAAAGATTTAATTAAATCCTTTGGTCTATAGAATAATCTATGGACTAGAAATATAGGTAAAACTACAAACAATTCCTGGCTTCATGAAGCTTAACATCTGAAAGGGAGATCTGATTAACTACTTATTTTATAAGAAATATACTCATATCTTTGACCATTTATCAATAAAATACTGCATGTTAAGCTTATTTCATGAGGTAATCAGAGAAAAAAAAGAAAAAATCTATATGTTCAAAAATATTTATAGCAGCTTTCTTTTTAGTGACAAAGAACTAGAAATTAAAGAGATGCCCATCAATTGGAAAATGTCTAAGATGTGTCATATGATTGTGATGCAATACCAAAAACATGGAATAATATATATGGAATTATGAAAAATGAAAAGACCAGGAAAACTTTACATGAAGCAATAGGAATAGTTTCAAGAATGATTTGTTTATGTCCATCTCAAGGAAAAGAATTGATAAATAGAAATAATTAAGACAGCTTTATATACAAATATTTTGTAGCAGTCCATCTCTAGCTATAGGCAAGGAAAACAGTTAGTATGTACAGAGTGGCTTAGAAGAGAGCATGCTCAGTCTTGCGCATGGCTAGGAAAGCCTCTGACCCTTGACCCCAGCTTCCCCCAGGTGAGGCGAGAAAACAGGTTTCTTTGTGTTCACCTGGCTAAGAGAAACCACACCTATACCTTGGTGTTAACCAATGATAATCATCCCTATGTATCATGTATATTTGCATATCAAAGACATTAAAAGCAGCCACAGCAATCTCCGCCCCTCTCTTAGATCTCAGCTCTCACTGATGCCTGTTCTTGCTGGAGCTTGGCCAGAGGCCAATTTAATTCCTTTCCTTCTCTATCTCTATCTCTCTCACCTGGGTCCCAGCCATCGGCCAGGCACTATCTTTTCTCTATCACGTCTCCAACCTGTGTGGTATTAAATTTGGATCACTGGACAGGATTAGCCTTTCAGAAAGAGGTCCAGACTGATCAGGGTTCTGCTGTGGCTGCATTATAATTAATAAGGCCTTGTTTCTGACTCATTTCTGCCGTCTCATATCTAGAACTTGGCTCCCTCATGCCCTTCGCGGTATACAAATCTTCTATCCTTTTTCTATCTTCCTACCTTGTGGCTTCTCGCGGGTTCGGGAAGCCTCATCTTTCTTGTCATATGATGCCTCTCTAAGGAAGAAAGAAGTTAACTAGGTATATTAATGTGACAAAATTTGATTAATTAGCTAAAATAATTTTAGAAGAACTATGTTCATAGTTTGGAAGATTTGGAAGAGATTTTAGGGATTTTAGAGATTTTAGGATCCTCTTCAATCTCCTTACTTCTCATATGAGAAAACTAAGTAATAGAAATTTGGAACTAGAAAGGAGTTTATTGAGTCCAATCTCTCTTTTTTTTTTTCAAATGAGAAATTGAAGCAGCGATATTAAATGACTTTTGTAGGGTCATACAATTAGGAAGTATCTGAGAGGTGATTACAACTCAAGTCTTCCTCAAGTCCTCTGATTTCAACTAGGTTCTGAGGGATTCAACAGGTTACCCAGGAAGGTTAGATTTTTAAAAAATGAGATAATCTTTTGGACAAACTGTTATAGGCAGTTAAAAACGTTTTTATGAGGGTAGTTGTTTTGATTACATAGTGATACTATGGGATTCTATAGGAAATTTTTTAAAATTCTAAATAGGAAAAAAATTTTTTTTAAAGCCAGAAGACCTGGATTCATATCTTACTTCTAAAACTTACTGCTTAGGTAACCTTGTCAATGTCATTTAACTCCTCCCTGAGCCATAGTTTCATCCATATGTAAAACAAGGAAGTTAAACTGTTAGGCATTCAAGATCCTTTCTAGCTCTGTATCTATTTTTAAATGGCCACTTCATTTAAATGATAGTCATATGGTATGACCTCAAAACTCCTCATGATCATAGTTGCCCTTCTCTGACTATCATATAGTTGATCAATGTTCTTTTTAAAAGCTGGAACCCAGAAGGGGACATGAATCTACAGGTCAATAACTCAATGGGGTCACCACTATTCTATTCCTAGAAGCTATGACCCTCATTTCAGCATTTGCTTTGGGGCTGCCACATCACATTACTGACATATTGAGACTAGTCTTCTAAAATCTGCAGATATTTTTTTTCAGATCAGCTACTGTTTTTCAGTGCCTTCCCAATATACCCAGTATTATATCTATACATTTGGTTTTTCTGTATTGAACTGGAAGACTTCATTTTGTGATTGAATTCTATTTTTTCTTTATATATATATATATATATATATATATATATATCAGGGATAGCCTATCAATACATTTTGGATAATTATTTTGTAATCCTTTTTGTTAACTATTCCTCCCAAATTTTTAGAATTTGCAGGTATGATCAGTATGTCATCTGTCTTTATGAAATGATACCTGCACAAATGGTTAAAAATTGATCCAGACTCTTCCTAACGGAGAGACAGATAGATGTTCTGAGGATGAAGAAACTTCGTATGCACCAAAAAATGATATAGAAGAACTATAGAAAGGTAGGAGATGAGAGAATATCTAGTGCTGTACAAAAGAAGAAAAGAAGAATTCCAATAGTTGGTGTTTCCCTAATCCAGGGATAATGGGGTAATTTTTTTGTTAATCTGAAAAATAATTTTAACAATATATGTTGTCTTTCTGGGTGATGTATAAAAAACATGGCAAAATACGCTATCAGGACAACTACTTATTTATATGCAAACAAAATATACTTCCAAAGGAACCTAACTAATTTCAACAGAGGTTTAGATGATTAAATTCTGTATCACTATTTTATCATGGCTCTATGTCAGTCTTTTGACATGTTTCCCACAAATGTTCCTTGTCCAGGCAGCCTATAACATATTCCAAAGAGAAAAATTACTTTCATTTTTATAATAATTGATCTTCATTCAAATATCTCCATCATATTTCCTCACTGAGGTTTATGAATCTCTTTACATGTGTATACTGTCTTAATGAACAATGATAATATATTACATTCTCTGTGTGTGTCTCTGTATGTCTCTTTCTCTTTGTCTCTCTATTTCTCTCTCATAAGCAACTTCTTGACTTATCTCTATAACAATTTCATCCTTCAAAAGCTTGAGGAACCAACAAGTAGAAGATATAACCTGATTCTGATTCCCATGAGTAGAGAAGAACTGACTGCTGGGGAGAATATACTGGAAATTTGGGGAGTAAAGTGATCCCTCCATCCTTGAATTTGTGATAGGGATTAAGAAAAAATCTAAAGAGTCTGAAATGACACCAAAGTTTTGGAAAAAAATTCAATGTGTGGAAATGATAGATGAATAGGATCTCATGCTTCAGGAGGCATTAGGTCCTGGAAATAATTTTGAAGAGGTGATAAACAGAGTTCATCTGAAGAGATTAATGTGTATGCACAGGGAACTCACAAAAATATTTGTTAAAAAAAGTTACAGACGATGGAAACAAGATTAGGTAATAAATGTTAGCATAAAGTTGAATGGTCTTATAAAAATAGAAAAATAATATAAGGAACACAAAAGTATGACATAGTTAATACTGAAGAGGTAAACTAAAGAAAACAAAAAAGGGCGTATGTTTTTTGTCTGTTGTTTTTTTTTTTAGATATATTGTGAGCTAAAAATAGAGTAAAAAAGAAAGGCTCTTGAGTTGGATGTGACAGTGATAATTGACAATTCTTTTGTTTCTATTTTCTCTGCAATGGAGAATGGCTTTCTTAGAAATAAAAAAAAAACAGGGAAAAGATGACTAGCAGGGAGTTGATACTTAAGTTAGGATGGTAATCAGTTAGTATCTAGCTGCCCTTGGTGATTAATTCAAATCCAAGGATGAGGAAACAAAACAAAACAAAAAAATCTCATCTTGAATTTATAAACCATTGATGAGGGAAGGGATAGAGAGCACTTCTGGTAAGAATTTATTACCCTTATTCTTGGTCACTGATCATAATGAAAACAGACACAGAAAATCATAAGTAAAGAAATTTAAGGGAAATAAATCAAAGTATATTATATTAAAGCGAGTTTTTGAAAAAAACTTAAAATTTTAGGATTCTGAATACAAATTCAAAACAATAAAAGATAAACAATTACTTGGGGATAATTTACAGCAAATTTTCAAAAAGGAAAAATAACAAGTTGGAGAGGTTATAGAAAAACTGGCACAATGCAACACTGTTGGTCATTCTGTGAGTGTGCATAAACCTTCTGGAAAACAATTTAGAATTATAAACAAAATGTTAAAAAAAGAAGGTATATCCTTTGAGCCAGTTTATGCTACTGAAAGGTCTATGTATAAAAGATTATAAAAAGGGGGAAGTATCCTATGTGAACAAAAATATTTAATTACTTATATGATGATAAAATATGGAATATGAATATGATGGAATACCATTAAGTACAAGAAATGAGGAAATAAATTATTTCAAAGAGACAGATTTATTTGAACTGATGTAGACTGAAGTCAACAGAATTGGAAGAACAATATATATTGTGTCATAAACATTGTTTTTGATAACAATTTTAATACATATAAACTGAGAAATGAAATAAATAGAAACAAAGGATTTTAAAATATCAACACTGGGTGACAGGGAGAAGAAGCAATTTTGAAAGCAGTAAGAATGATTGTCAATGTAATGACCATACATGATTCCAAACTATTAATAACTTTCCCCATTCACACAGAGAAGTGACGAACTCAGGGTACAAAATTAGACAATATTTCTTAATATCTCAATACAGGAATTTTTTTGCTTACTTCTATATTTTTAATTAAAATAATTTGTTTACAGCTTCCTCAGCTCCTCTCTTCCCTCCTTGCATGATAGAAAGCATCATCTGGGATACAGATTTGTATATGTAGATTATGTCTTTCATGTTTCCATTTTTCAGATTATTCTCTGGAGGTAACATTCACAAGTTATTCTAAAATGATTCAATCTATAGCTAGATATAATGTTCTTTTGGTCCTACTCATTTCATTGTTCATCATCCCAGATAGTTCTTTTGAAGTTTTTTGTTTGTTTGTTTGTTTGTTTTTAATGCACCTATTCATTATTTCTTTTGATGCAGTAGTATTCTATCACAATCATATAACACAATTTGTTTTTGCATTCCCCAATTCCTGGGCATTCCCTCAATTTCCACTCCTTTGCCACCACAAAGAGAGCTACTATAAAAGTTTTGGAATGTACCAGTTATTTTCCTTTATCCTTGATATCCTTGAGGAACAAACCAGACAATAGTGGAATTTTATTTTCTCTTATTTTTATTTTTTTGGGGAAATAAAAGGGAAAGAAAAATACATGTTAATTAACAAATAAAACTTAAAAGCAAACTAAATGCATAAAAAACATCTTATAACTGTATTTTATATTACTACATTTATTTAAAAATTTTATTACCTTCTTAAATATTTTTTTAAAATAGAAATTTATAATTTATTCCATAATTCTCTTTTTTCTTATACTTTGCATTTGGAAATGACTGTCTTTGTGATTATCATTGCAGTTATGATAACAAGGAAAATTAAAAAGTGGATATTCATATTCAATACCATTTTGAAGTTGACTTGGCAGAGAGTTAAGAATAGAAGTAATTCTTAATTATAGCTTAGTTTAATTATAATGAATGATGATGATAGTGTTAATGATATACTTTCTAGGGCAATATCAATAAATTTTGCTAATCCTACCCCACAAAAGTTATGAGAGAATGGTTTTGGCATAACATAATGTACCTGAACCCACCTCTCTATCCAGGAAGGTATAAGTAATACAACAAATATCACCACACTCAACAACTAGCTAAGGGAAAGAAAGGCCAGGTCTTCTTTAGCTAATTCATTCCTTCTGCTTAATAATAAACAGTATAATTCACCAAGATGAACTTGTGGTCAGTTTAATGCCTCTTATGCCTTAACTCTCTCATCAAAGAATTCCTCCATTTAAGGTTTTGGCATTGGAACCAGAACCTAATTACAATTGTGGAATTCAATATTTTCATTTTTAGCTCTTTATTCATCAAGACTCATACAAATCATAGCTTTCTCTCCTGGCTTGAATTCAAATCTATTACACTATATTGTAAAGAAATTTAAAGAAAAAATATTTATACTTGACCTGTGATTTCGTTAAAATATGGGGTTCTTGGTGAGGTAATTCCTCCAATAATGTAGAGAGTACTTTATTTAGAAGGTATATCTTTATATTTTTCCTTGACAACTTAAAGGTAAAATTGTTTGCCCTGAATCCCACAGTAAATATATGTTACAGGCAGGAGTTAAATCCCAGCCTTATTGGTTCTAAGGCTAGCTCTCTCTGCATCATGATCATGCTACCTCCTCCCCAATTCCAAACACAAATAAACACACATACATATACAGATAAAATATCCATGTATGTAAAAAAATCATAGTCTTTTCAAAGACTCCAGATTGGTAACTAATAACTATTTTAGAAATTGTAAAACACTTTATGTATTTTCTCACTTAATAATCACAACCCTTTGAGTTAGATGCTATTATTACTAATCCCATTTTACATGTAAGGAAACTGAGACAAAAAGAGATTAAAGTGTCTTGTCCAGGATCACACAGCTATCAAATGCTTGAGACAGGATACACACTCAACTCATCTTGACTCCATGTCCTGTACACTATTATTTCATTCTCTAGCTGAGAGACTTGAACTATACCTCAAGACTTCCAGGGGTTCCTTTTTCACCCATAGTTCAGATACTTTATTTTCCTTAGTCCCATATAAAAAACATTAGATCTCTTTGACTGGACTCCAAGTGCACCCTGTAAGTTTAAGCTAAAGTTCCAGACCCTAAAGTCCATCTTGACAGTCTTGAGCTAATTAGTTTTTACACACACAGTTCCAGTACCAGTTCTTCCTAACTCTTGACGGCATTGAATCATATAACTTTTTGCTCAGCCATACCCATCCCTTTTTCTTTCTGAGCTCCTAAAATGCTGGATATCTAGTCAGAAAGCCTTTAGTTTAATCACACCTTTGCTCTTTAGTAGTTGCATGAGCTTGGGCAGCTCACTTTCCTTCTCTGATCTAATTTTCTCATCTGTTACACATGAGGGTTGGATTAACTGATCTTTCATGTCTCTCAATCATAGAATGAATAATAAAACAAAACTTTGTGAGGAAGAAAGAGACAACTCCCAAGAAGGGTATCATGCTAAACACACTGATCTTTATTTTTACATTTTTAATTTGGTTTTATTATGATTTAGTGACAAACATTTTAAAAGAAAAAAGAAAAAGAGCTTTGTAGAAGTATATATAATATATATACATGCCTAAGTTATACATGTATATATACTATAATAGCAATAAAATTATTTTATTGTTATCTTTTTGTTCTTTTGAATTTTCTTCCATATATTTCTTAATATGTTATTGATGTAACCTAGAAAGCATTTCTCTGATACTCAATAACTCATCTTCCCTCAACCCCAAACCCAAGTAAAAATCATTCACTGTAACAAGTACATTCAAGCAAAATAAATCAATAGACTGTCTATATTGAAAGTTCTTGTCTATTCTAAATGTCTAATCCATTACCTCTCTGCCAAGACATGGGAATTATGCTTTATCCTAAATAGTCTGAAATCTTCATTAGGCCCTGATTTCTCACCAGAGTTCTGAGATGGTTCTAATAAAACCCAATGTCCCTGGAAAATACTCCAAGATTGAAGAGAACCAGACAAAATATAAATTTTAAAATGTTGGATAACTTTTCAAATTCTGTTGTGGTTCCACAATTTAGTTTGAAGCACTATGAAATCCAAGAATAACTGACACCCCCCACATTCCAATGTGAGCACTGAAGTGTAGTCAAAAGACAAATACAGATAATTTTTAGATTTTCTTATTTTTTAAAAACAATATAACTCTACTCTTTTCCTTAAATACAATTCATTGAAAATTGCCTATAAATGAAAAGGAATATTATAATCTCTAGACTCAGTCTCTTTCAGTTACTGTTAGAAATTGTGGTAAAAAAATGTCATCTCTGTGGGGGGAATGTTAGAGCTTTGAGGATACTGAAGAGTTTGCATATCCTGTCAGCCAGAATGCTAAATGATATGTGGTAGTCTCACTGCACCAGTTTTATTGGTACACACACTAAGGAACATGTGCTGCCAATTGAGGCAGACCCCAAGACCATCTAGTGACATTTGAAGAAATGAATATAGTTAATGTCAGTACACCATCCATCCTTATGAATAGAATTGAATTATCAATCAGAAGAAATAGGGTACCTGAGTTACTGTAGCCAAAATTTTTAAAAGCCAAAATGTTCTGGGGATTGGATCTAGTCTTCAGGGATTAGGCCTTAGATAACAGGCACAAAATCTGTCATCAGATGTCCCCTGGAGGCTACAGTAGCTTGTGCTCTTCTCTCAGGTTTCATGATCAAAGTTTTTCTATTGATTGCTATTCATAGGCAAAGATATTAAAAGAGTAGCTGTTGGTCACACTAAAGTTCAATTTATGTCACAGTGAAGCATCAGTGTACAATATTAATGGAAGACTAAAATTTCACTGGATGGCTAATTTTCTATTTCATTTAACTGTTGTCATTGTTCAGTTGTTGCAGTCTATATGATATTTCACGACTCCTTTTAAGGTTTACTTAGGACAGATACTGGGGTAGTTTGCTATGTTTTTCCCCAGCCCACTACACAGATGAGGAATTGAGGCAAATAGGATTGAAAGATTTGACCAGGGTCACACAGCTAGCAAGTGTCTGAAGCCATATTTGAATTCAGGAAGATGAGTCTTTTGGGCTTCAGGTCCAGCCCTGTATCCAAATAAGCTGTCCTATTTTAAATGAAGTAGGCAATAAAACTAGCCTGATAGAAACCCGAAGACAGAATTGTTCATTACCTATGAAGGTTGGTCTGTTTTTTGCACAACTTGAGAATAAAATGAAAGAATTCACAATGATCACATTATATATCAGTGAGAGTTCTAACTATACAATGTAGGTCCTTTCTTCTAGACACTTTCTCTCATGCTTTGGCAATTGACTTATACTCTTTCTATAAAATTCATTTTATTTTCTATCAGCTAGTTGTAATTCTTCCCTTAGAGCATTTCCAATGATAGCCCCTGGCAAACAATAGTCAAAGGTACTGTTGATAGAATTGTATGCAAAATTGAGCAGAACTCTGAAAGTCTCAGCCTAATTTTTCTGAGCAAGTATCACCTTTTGAACATTCCTCAAGTGTTTTTTTTTACCTTTATTGGAGTGTTGTAGACCTTCCACCACCATCTGAAGTAACCTATTTCAATTTGTTACACCTTTAAATGTTGGAAAATTTCCCCCTGTATAAAGTTAAAATGTGTTTCTCTACAACTGTAATTCATAGTTCCTACTATTGAACTCTGGGACCAAGAAAAATAGATCTAACCCCTCTACCAAATGATGATCTCTCAACTATTTAAAGCCAATTATCCTATTCTTTCCAAGTTATCACTTTCCCAGCTACACAGCACTCATTCTTTCAACATGCATTCACAATGTGCTGTGGCTATTCTTCTTTGACTGAACACACTGTAAATGTGGTGCCCCAGACTGAACTCAATAATCAAAATGTGATCTGACCAGAAAAGAATTCAGAGTGATGATTACTTTGTCATTATGGGCACTGTGTCTATTAATACAGCCTAAGATTGCATTAAATTTCTTGGCTGTCACTTCACATGGTTAAATTTATTGTCCACACAATGTTGCAGATCATTTTCATATTAACTAGTCTTAGCTCCTTCTCACTAACCTCTTTCATGTAAGGTGATTTCTTTGAACCTAAGCACAGGCCTTCATATTTATGTCTATTCAATTTAATCTTCTTAAATTCATCCCAACACACTAGTCTGTCAAGATCCTCATGAAAACGGATTCTGGTATTTAATGCATTAATTATACTTTCTAACTTCATTTCAGACATGAATTCATCCACATCACTGATAAAATATTGTTTAAAATGGACCCTTTGATGTAATCTAGTTCTATCCTGTACTTTTCAGGCAAGTAGTAGGATCATTGTGGGCCTGTGTCTTAGCAGGGCTAGGGTAACTTGAGTTAACTGCCACACTTCCACACAACTAATGAGCTATTTGAAGCCCAAAGTCTCAGAACAGAACTCCCCCCCCCCCCAGGTCATCTCTGTCAATGTTACTCCCAGGTGGATTGATCAGTGACCCTGCAGTGAGTTCTTTGGCACAAAGGAGACATAATGACAATTTTTAAGACTTTAGTGGTGAGTTCTTGTGACTGCCTATGTAACTACATATACCCTAATCCTGAAATGTCAAAGGAACAAACCTTCCCTGCACTGTGGAAGCCATGAACCTGTTTGTGGGATATCATATGTAGGATTTAGAGAATCCAGGTCCATCTCTTCAGCCTGTTCCTTACTGTGTCACCTCTGTGTGATTCAGTGGGTGTTCCAGTTATTCTCCCTGTTCCTTAGTTTTCTTACAGATAAAATAAAAGGGTAAGAAAAGATGGTGTCTCACTTCCCTTACAGCTCTTTGCAATTAAATTAGCAATTCAAACTTCATGAGCATTTCATCAGCATTTACCTACTGAAACAGAATAAACTTATTGGCTCTATACATAGGACTATTTTGAGCTGAGAGAATGATCTGAATCCCTATGCCTGGGCTCCCAACCTTCAACTCCCTGCCAAAGGTAACATTCTGTATGGTGATCACTGCAACTATAGCCAGAAATGATAGAAACATACATGAACACCAAAGAATCTTCTCTACTCTATGAAAAAATTCATTCCCTAGGGTTTAGTTGTATTTTATTTTTTCATGGTTTCTCTCATCATATTTGAATATCAATTTTAGTTTAGATACTCAGCAAAGCAGTACTTGTACTATTGGCCTAATATCACATACTTTGGCATCAGATAAAGAATAAGGTGGGAGATAAAGAAAGAGGTGGGAATGGTACATTGGTGTCTCCTGCAAGAACTAAGACAATCAGAGAGCATAGCTAACAGCTGAGATGATGGTAATTTAATGTACCTCAAATTCTCTCTGATGAATGAGAGAAGCAAGTTAATGAAAAGGCAGTCTGTGTCACTTGGAATGAACCAGTTAATAAAGAGTAGAGTCAGGAAGAGACCTAATGGGACTTGAAGGAGAAGGGTGGTTGTGTCATCTGAGAAGTTTCAACTTTCTCTCTTTTGTAGTAGAAGTAGTAGTAGTCTCTCGGTAACCGAGGATGACGATTGTCTTTGTGCGTTTTCATCTATGGTGTATAGATGAGTGTACACAAAGACACTTGTGCATGAAGATTTAAGTGGAAAAGTCGATGCACAGAGACAGTCCCACTCTCTCGGCATTGGAAGCCTGGGTCCAGTGGCACAAAAAGTCGTTACACTTGGAGACTTCCTCAGCTGCATTGGATTGTTGTTGGCCGTGTTGTCTTTTGTACTCCAACACGCCCTAAGCACTACACAGTGCCTTGCTGCATCGCCATCTCAGCCGTTGAACCTTCTTATTGGTTTCTTCCATCTGTTCCGCCGAAGCAGTCTTCACATGCTGGGTGAGCAAAGCCCTGGTTCACCAGGGGTCGACGACTCTATGGCTACCCTCACAAGGTTTAGCTGGCCTGTAGAAGCTGTTGCCTGGGGTGTGGCCACTGCTGCATGCTAGCAGCTACTGGGAGCCACAAGTGAGAGCTGGGTGTCAGGTGGGGGTCAGAGGCTGGAGAGCTGCCCTAGGAGGGCACGACAAGCCCTCCATACCAGAGATACTACCCCTCCCTGAGCACCCCATACACCCCTCTTTTCTCTCTTTTGACACTTGTGACAACAAGCCTATTTCTTTCAGATTAGGCCCATGGTTGCTACTGCTGAAGAGGCCACACAGAGCATATAGCTGAACAGGAAGAGTAAATAGTGGTAAAATCTGTGTTCAGATCCAGGATGGAGCTGCTTCCTCAAATATGTATAAAATGAGTTGACCTTGTATTCCCATTCTTAAAAAAAACAAACAAACTGATAAGTTATACAATGTAGGAATTGTTTCACTTTACCATATTTATTACAAGGAGTATTTTTTAACCAGAGTTACTGAAATGGAGATAGAGAGTGGGAGTAAGAGAAGAGGTAGAGTACCAAAAACAAAACAAAACAAACAATAACAGCAGCAAGGATCATTAAGATATTTCGAAGATATGAAGAGAACATAAGACTGGAAACACAGAAAAGCAGGATAGCTTTGAAAGTTACATATTAAATAGATTATATACTTTAAGAAAAACAACCCCTAAATAATTAAGATCTAAAATTCTATGAACAATCCTGTGTTTCTGTTCCACTGCATGAAAAAAAAATGACCCTTTTTGTCCACCCATTCACTTCAAGATAAAAAGAGACTGACGGGCTGCAGTATACAATCATTATATCCTATTATAATTTCAAAAATTTGCAAATCACTGGGGCATAAATCAATAGCATTTTATAAAATGTAAATATGGATAGCAATCATCTGGCCAAGTTCAGATGAGAAGTTTGTGGGCAACTCTTGAAATATATAGGAATGTTTTCATGGCCCCAGAATTGATGTGCTCTCGACTAGGAAGAGGTTTCTAGCAAATTGTCATTCCTTCCTGCCCTAGTTATTTGTTTAGAGTTTGCTTTCCAAAGAAAACTAACAGCTCCAAATGGATACTTAGCTGTATCTGTTTATTCCTTATAACCTTTCCTCAATGTAATAGCATTTTAAAGGGCAACCTATACATATCTCAAGCTTAATATAAAAGAAGGAAAAATTGAGACTTTAGGCTATTTGCCTCTTTGGCAGTTGGTATTTGCCTCTTTGCTCCTCTTGGTCATCTTGTCTTGTCATTCTAGGGACTAATATCTGAATTCTACCAACTTCTGCTTAGACTATTGACTTTTTATTTTCCCTTTTTCTTATTTTCTAATGCTCTGAGGACTCAGAATTCTAAGTTTTTCTCCTGCCTGCCTTCTAATTGATTTTCCAGGCTCTCAGGCTATATACATCAATGACCCAGATTTCCCTGGTGCTGATTCATTCTCAAAGTGATCTGGTTCTTCCAGTAGAGGAGAATGTGCTCAGGCCCCTGAAATTGTACCAAGTCCATCTAGGCCAAAGAACAGTGCATTAAATGACTCCTTAGACAATACCCCAGAGGGTCAATGCTTCTTAAGAATCCAACTATTAGAAGAATATGGATTATAGCCTAAAACATGTAACCTATTTTAAAAGTCATTACTATGACTAAATTTCTATTTGTACTTTCAACTCACTGAATATCAACTTGCCTCAATCTTTCCCCATATCATAACTCAATGATCAAATCAATAATAGAGTAGAAATTAAAAGGTTTTGATTTCTACCATTCAATTACTCTGAGATCAAGTATGATGCATGTCTGGCTTTGCATAACAACTGGCCTTTTTAAAATAGCTATTTTGACAAGAATTTAAGAAAATAAGATTGAATTTCACTAAAGAATTTACTAACCACTTAATAGTGTTGTAGGGGTGAAGAGGTGCACCCCTGGACTTTGGGAAGGATACCTTTCTACAAGAATGCAAGACTCCAAAACTTAGCTTAAAAATAAGAAGACAAATTTATTAATTTAGAGAGTAATGTTGAGAATGACCAGGAGGATAGTACAGGTGGAACAGAAAGATGGAAGGCTGCTCCTTGGGAGGACAGCATGGATGGAAAAGATGTCCCCCAGACAACATCAGTTCTGGGGATTTTATACTCTTTACAACAGATTCTGTGTCATGGTATGGACAGGATTTTTAGAGTGGTAAACCTTCAGGCATTCACTCAGGGGTTTACTTATCTGACTGGGGTCTGCCTGGCAACATAGGGAATGACCCTCATCAAAGATTCTTTGGTTTTTAGGGAACAGACAGATGTCTGAGATACAGCCCGACAGAATTGAGGTGTAACCTGAAAGTGCATCTCTCTGTCCAACTTAAATGTAAAGGAGGATCAAAAGAGGACAATCATTGCAGGGTCCTATAGGGGTCATTGGATGTTTTAGGTTAGGAGTCACAAGGATATAAGGGAGCAAAGGAATTTCCCTGCTAATAGTTTGCCTGAGTTTCTGGGGGTGCAATGCCCATGTCAGTAGCTTGTTCTTTTCAAATGCTCATTGTTTTAATTTAAGTACCCATTATTCTTAAAATGTATGTATGAATAAAGAATGTTAAACACTCATTATGTACAAAGAATAGTTTTGTTTTAGGAATATAGAGGGGGAAAGTTGACATTCTATGGAATCATCTCCTTTAAAAGTTTTATTTTTCAATGAAAAATCATGTATTAATTTTTCTTCTTCCCCTCACCTAGCTATGAAAGAAAATAATAGAATAGAAAAGAAAAAAGTAGAGAAGATAAAAGTAGGGAAAAGAAAAGAAGAGAAAAGAAAAGAAAGCAGAGTCATCACATAAAGGAGATTTCAACTACAAGTTAGATGGAAAGACTCCGGGGCCCTTAGGGCTCAACAACAAAAGAAATGATAATATGTCCTCCTTGGTGGAATTACCACTGATAAGATCATATTGATCATATTTGATTCTGGTGAAAAAACATTTTACAATGAAAACTGTATAGGTGATAAATATTCTTTTCTTGGTCTTCACTAACTGCAATTGCAAAAGGTAGGAGATGGAGCTCTGTAGAAGCACTTGTCAAATCACATCACCACAAGGTTTCCTTTCCCACATAATATCTTCAGGTTCAGAGTAAAATAGGGGTTGAAGAATGAGGGGTTTTGGCAATGCTTTTCCTAAGAACCTTGGGATTGTATGTCATGTGTTGAGGATAGTACTGGATGACTTCAGTATGTCTGACCCATTCTCTGCAAGGTGTACTCCTTTTGTATATGATTGCTAGAACTGGTGTGGAAGCAGAGTCTGTCGGGATAGGAGATGAGGAGCACTTCTTTTTCTTGTGCTCTTGGGCAGAAGGTACCAGAATATCTGTGAGGAGGAGGTTTTCCTCATCCTTTCTCTTCATTATGATGTCTTGCTATTTAAGTTGAGCCAAAACTTATCTAATAAGTAGCATCCGATGTAAGATGGTGATGGATCCCCTTTCCAACAAAGGAAACTTCAATTTATAACAAAGTTCAGGACAACTAGCAGCAAAGTCAGTAGCTTGGGAGAGGAAGGACACTGTTATTTCACGGGAAAGAACTAGTTTTTAAGTCTTTATACCTTTTAAAATTTGTTTTCATAGCCAGAAAATGAGAATTAAAAATGTTAACATACTCCAGGAAGATGTTAAGAAAACACTGAATTGCATTTAATCCAACAGTCATTTTTGCAGTCCCTGCTTCTTACAATGGACTGTGTTGAGTTGTGAGAATTCAAAGGTAAAAACAAAAACAAAATCTGTCCCTACCCTCAAGGAGGCCACATTCTTCTGGAGACTATGACATACAAGATGGAAAAGATATATTTATATACGCACATCATTTGATGAGGGGAAAATGTCATAATAAAAACAGTGTGTATGCATTGCATTAAGGTTTTCAAAGCAAGTTACAAAAATAATTTCATTTGTTACTTAAAACAGAGTAAGGGAATACAATAGTTATTATTCTCTTTATTTTAGAGATGAAGAATCTCAAGTACAAACAGATTAAGGAAATTACTTGTAGTCACACAGCTCCCGCATGACAGATAGCTCTTTGTGACACCAAGTCTAATAATGTCACCTCTTTGCCATAATCCATAATGCTTAACAACTAATGTCATCAGAGAAGAGATTACATAAGTAATCCAGGAATTCAGAAAGCATGAGAGATAAGTAAAGAGTGCATTTCAAGAATAGGTAGCTTTTGCAAAGACGTGAAGTCAAGAAAATGAGTGGGGATTTCTCAGAATGAGTTTGCCAGTTTGGCTAGATTATAGAACTGATATGGAGCAAAGGCATAAAAGTCTGGAGCAGAGTTCGAAAGGATTTTTTGCTTATTTTCCTCCTCACTTGAATATTAGCTTCTTGATAGCAAGGACTGTTTTTTGCTTCTTTTTATCTCCCAAACACATAACTAAGATGTGCTTAATGACTGATTGGATGGACCAAGGTGTGACTTTAAATATCAGGCTGAGTACTTTGCATTTGATCTATTGTTCAATAAAAGGCCATTGAGAGTTTCAACAAGGACACTAACATGCTCAGAAAGGCTGTTTCAATTAAGAAGTAAATAAAACACTGATGAAATGCAGGTTAAAACCCATCACACAATGCAAATTAGGAACTTAATTTTGGTAGGGTAGCTCTAAGATAAGCTTGATAATATAATATCGGTGAATCAGTGAAGAAGTCTACCACTGCTTGAAGTCAATTTAGAATTATGCATAATAAGAGACTAAACTGTCCATATCTGTTAACTCAGTAATTTCACTACTGAGCACATATTCCAAGGAAGTAAAAAAAAAGATTCACTACATACAATATATACCAAAATATGGAAAAACAGTACTATTTAATGGGAAAATGAAATAAACAGAATTGAAGTAAGTGTCCATTATTTGAAGAATGAACAAAAATATAACAAAACAACAAACCTGTAAATTTACAAAGATAAGGCAATTCAGAGAAACATGGTTAGTTTTTATGAACTGATATAGAGAAAAATAAATAGAACTAAAAGCTACACATAATGACTACAATAATAAAAAGATCACAAAAGGAAGTCAAACTGTGAGCACTTTAAAAAGTGAAACTAGAAAAGAGATAAAATATATTTACCTTTTAAAAGAATAGCTACTAGGACTGAATATTGTTCATGTTATCATAATTGTATCAACATTTTTTTAAACCCTTACCTTCTGTCTTGGAATCAATTCTTTGTATTGGCAATGGGGGTCAAGCGACTTGCAAAGAGTCACACAGCTAGGCAATGTCTGAGGCCATATTTGAACCCAGGACCCCCCATCTCTAGGCCTGACTCTCAATCAGCCACCCAGGTGCCCCCTTGTATCAGTATTTTTGCTTAATTGCCTTTCTTTGCCTTAAGGGAGGATTTAATAGGAGGAGAGGTAAATGGATGAAAAATCTATCACAGATATATCATCAATAAATATAGATGTATACATACCCATATGCACATATATAATATTCTCTTTATTTTAGAGATGAATATATACATATATTCCTATGTGTGTGTTTTAGGAAAACTGGATGTTTTAGGTATAAAAGAGTATGTCAGGGATTAAAGTTGAGATTTTATTTAATATTTTACAAAATATAGCTTGTCATATACTTCTCCAGAATTTTATAGGTTGTTTCAGTGATAATTGAACCAAACAAACAAGTTTTGTCCTTGATAACCTGGAGCATAAATTTTCCACTTCTCTTCACTTCTTTTAGGAAAGAGATAAACCTGAACTATGAATACCAGATTTTCCCCCCTTTGTTAAAATAGAATCACCCAACCAAAGTCATTGTAGATATTGCAATGCATACTTACTTAAAGTGTAGTCCTTAGTTCCTGACTGTCCTAAGAAACTCCTTAATAGCTTTTAATTCATTATCACATCTTCAGAATTTGAAAACTACAAAGACCATTTTTTATCTTTTACTCTCAATAATCTTCTTTTTTACTGAAATATCATAGAATTATACATTGAAAGTTGGAAGAGACCTTAGAAATCATTCAGTCTAAGCATGTAGTTTTAAAAATAACTTAAATGAGACCCAGAGAAGTCATAACCTACCCAGAATCACATGATTAGTAAGTATCTGAGAAGCATATGAATTCAGGAAATCATGGCCCCGAGTTCAGTCCTCTATTACTTGCTACTGCCAATTTGTTTTACTTAACCTCTGATTACCAATTTCATTCTCCTTTTTTAAATTCAATCCCTCCTATACATCTTCCTTTGCTTCTTCTAGTCAATCCTTTCCCTTCTCTAAATTGGGGTTTTCCTATTAAGTATTTTGATTTGAAGTATATGAATTTTAATATATGTATATTCTTAAATAATTATATTTCAATGCAACTGGTTTCCTTTGTAAACCATTGCTTTTTCTTATGCATTTAAAACATTATTTTGAGGATTCCAGAGCCTTGCCAAAACTTCTAAAGGCTATATGACACCGAAAACCAGGAAGGACCCCTTATGACTCAGTCTATCTCCTCCTTCAGGTAGAAAAACTCTAAACTTTTCCTTAAATTCTCCTAAATTTATCTTCCCAAACTCTGACTTATTCAGAAATTCAAAGCCTTCCACATCACCTGAATAATTTCTTTCTCCTTATATAGCTCAAGCCTTTAAGTTTCTCTCCCCACTTCTGCTGCATACCCATCAGAGCCCAGAACTTGAAAAGGGCTGTTTTCTCATTTCCTTGTTTTGATGATTGCCCTCATTTCCTATTTAGTATACTGATGGTTAGCAAGTTTTTCCTTAATTCTAATTCATTTTTCCTTCATTAATCTTATTTTGGAACTTATTGTTTATTCCTGTAAAGGGGCAAAGCATGAAATCCTTTACTACAGCTTCATATCTACAGTATGTAAAGCTGATAATGACAAAACACTCTGCCTTTGCTGTGGGGTGCAGAGGTGAACTCCCAGGGTTTGGGAAGGATACCGTTTGCAAGAATGCAAGTCCCCAAAGCTTAACTTAAAATTGAAAGAGAAATGTATTAATTTAGAAAGTAATGTTGAATATGGCCAGGAGGATAGCAAGGTGGAACAGCAAGATGGGGAGCTCCTCCTTTAGAGGACAGCATGGATAGAAAAGCTGTCTTCACAGACCACATCAATTCTAGGGATGTTATACTTTTTACAACAGTGGGGACATGATGCTGTGTCATGGTGAGGAGGTGATTCCTGGGTGGTAAACACTCAGTCATTGAGGGGGGTTGGTCATCTGACCAGGTCTTCCTAGAGACATAGGGGGTGACCCTAATAGTTTAGGGGACAGATAGATGTCTGAAATACAACTTGATGATATCAAGAAGGTGTATCTCTTTGTTCATCTGAAGGATGAACCAAGCAGGATGATCATCTCAGGGCCTTATAGGAGTTATCAGATGTTTTGGGTTAGGAGTCACAAGGGCAGTAGGAAGCAACGGAATTTCCCTGTTTACAGTTTGCCTGAAATATTCTATAATTTTAGGGGTTCCATGCCCATGCTGCCTTCAGTTATTTTTAATCCCAATTCAGAAGATTCTTTTAAGTCCCTTTCATCACTATCTTCCATGAGCCATATTAGTTTTATCTATCTCCTTCCCAATATAAATTAACCAACACAAGATGGAATATTCTCTGAAGGTCTGTTTAATATGAAGTATAACCAAATATTTTTATTATATATAGCCTTTTTCTTTCTGTCTCTCTGTCTCTGTGTCTCTCTTCTCAATGCTTGAGATTTCATTCATATTGAAAACTCCCAATATTAGAATTTCCAGCTCTGCTGTAGATTGATCTTTATTTATTTATTGGTGGGCTGTGATAATTGATAGTCTTACATAGTTGTCTTGGGGCAATAACAGTTTAAGTGCTTTCCAAAGGATAATAGACTATATATGTCAGAGACAGGGCTTCAATCCAACTAGCGCACCAAACTACCTGTGTGGTACATCAAAGACATTATAAAGATCCCTAAATCATTATTCTATTAGCTGACATTGGACTCTTTCCTATTTGTTTAATGGCCATTGTTTAATGCATGGTAGATTTATGTTCAGAGTATCACAGTTAAGTTACATGGTATATGCCACAATGGAATGTAAACTGCAAGCACTCAATAAATATTTTGAACCAATAGTTAATTAACCCTTCAGTCCTTCTCATATGTACACCCACCAGTAGCAGGAATCAGATGAAAGTATGTCCAGTTCAAATTCTGGTTTTGCATCTAATTCATCAGTGTGCACTCATCTCAGAAGTGTGTACATGCACATAAGATTAAGAGACCACTTATTCTTCACATTAAAAGGGCTGCCTCAGAAAGGTTTGGCAAACAGCAATTCTTTCTAAGAGAGGAACATCAATAATAGAGGATAGGAAATGTCCTTGAAGAAATTTTTAATCCTTGAGGCTCTCCAAACTTGAAGTAGCTCTTAGCTGGCCCAAATGGAAATGCTGTTAAGTTGAAAAACAAGAGACTGCAATGCAGGGATGCTAAGGTTGGTCTGAGGAATAACTCGTTCCTTAAATCATTTTTTTAAAGCAAAAAGCAGTTGGTGTGTATATAATAAGCCCAAGACATTCAAAGACATATTTTTCCCTATGAGGCCCCCTACACCTTGCAATCATTAATCACAAAGTCAATTTTTCAAGGGAAATCACTGCTTTTAAAAAGACTTTCTCAGGGACTGTAGATCTCTTCCTGTAGATCTCTCCTCACAAGGACACAGAATCTTGAATTTAATTTCCTGGAACCAAATGTAGATTGGAGAAAAAACATACATGTTCTACTATGACCTCTCTGACTTTTACTTGTCTCTTTACTCAATCATTGAAAATCTTCAAATTCATTTTATTATGCATCTCTGTTCATTTTCAGCAGCTTTTTAAAATAATCGCCTCACTGATACATGAAAACAATCATTGAATAAGAAATGAATATAGTATAATACTAGATAAAATATAATGTTAGCAAATAAGAATCCTCTTAATTAGACAAATATTCTCAAATGAGTCAGAAAATTTTCTTTGTTGTGTTTTTGTGTGCAAAAAAACAAAGATATATATATATGCATTTGTAAAATCTCAGTGTTTAAAGATCATAGTGGTGGAGTAGGTGACCGTGAAGGTACATTTTTTAAGTGAAAAAGGTAATTATGGGTTACAATTCTGACCAGATACAATTGTATTCATTTTCTTCCTTCTATTCTCAGATGTTAACTTGTAACTCTCTCAAAGACACTGAAACATTTATCTGACATAAAAATTTTAGTTTTTAGTTGAAATATATTATCCTTTTTAGGCAATTACCTAATTTACACAATTACCACATAAGAACCAAAGTGAACCACAAGTCTAGTTACTCTTTTACATGATTATAATTAAAATATCTGAAAATAATGTCCCCCTGTTTATTTGTTCTCTTCTTGTTAAATATTTTCTACTCCTTCAATCAATTTGTGTATGTCAAGATCTTAAGGCTCTGGAAACAGCCAGGTAGCACAAAAGATAGAGCACCAGTCTTGGAGTCAGGAGTACCTGAGTGTATATATGATATCAGTTACTTCCTAGCTATGTGACTCTGGGCAAGTTATTTAAGCCAGATTGCCTGGCTCTTGCACACTTCTACCTTAGAATACTAAGACAGAAGTTAAGGGTTTGAAAAAAAAAAGATTTTGACACTCCTCATAATCTTTCTTGAACTTCTTTGGATGCTATTCACATTATCAATATGCTTTGCAAAATTCAGTTCCCAGAACTGAACATGAGTCCCAAACTGTAACAACTAGGACAAATTGTAGTGGAATTTGTTGACCTTCCTATATCACTTTCTTTTTATAAAAATGTTATATTTTATACTTGTTGGTACAATTTTTAACAATAGTTTTCTGACATTTTGTGATTCTTATTCTCTCTTCCATCCCTCCACTCTCCCCAAGATGGCAGGTAATACCATATAGATTAACGAGTGCTATAATGAAATAAATAATTCCATATTCATCAAGTTGTGAAAGAAGACACACAAAGCTTATATAAGAAAAACTTATGGAAGAACTAAAGTAAAAAATGGTATGCATTAATTTACATTTAGACCCTATCGTTCCTTGTATGGTGTGTTTTTTTTTTTCATCATAAGTCCCTTGTAGTCAGTCTTGGATCTTTAAATTACTGAAAATGGCTAAGTTATTCACAACTGATCATTGTACATCATTGCTGTTAATGTGTATAATGTTCTCCTGGTTTTCTTCACTTCACTTTGTATCACTCCATATGTCTTTTGAGGTCATTTATTTTTTTAATGATTATGCTTTCATCATTTCTTATGACACAATAGTATTCCATTATAATGATATGCCACCACTTGTTCAGCCACTCCCAATTGATCACTATCCATTCATTTCCCAATCACTATACCCCTCATAAAGCAGGTCACAATCTCAATCAATTTAGCTGTCAAGTCATCTTGTTGATGTATAAGATCATGGTATACTATGAAACCAAAATATTTTTGGTTCAATAGTTATTTGACTATTTTTCACTTATCTTGTACTTCTGAAGTTTTTTTCAACTTAGAATGAAGATTTTACATTTGTTCCTGTTGAATTTCATTTTATCAGATTAAAAAATGACCACTAGCTAGTCTTTTGAGCACATTTGGGGTCTCCACTCTTCATGGGACTTTAAAAGTTTAAGCAAATGATTAAATTTTTACCCTAGAAGCAACAGGGAGAAATTAGTGTTCATTAGAGTAGAAAAGTGATATAGGTAGATGTCCAGTTATGGAAATTCACTTTACCAATAACATTCAGGAAATACTAGTCTTCAATGAGACTTTAAGCAGTGACATCAATATGAAAATATCACAATGATTTAGTTGAGAGAATATAAGTATATGGTCTGAAATGGTGGCTATGTGAGTAGATAGGAAGGGTGGGAGGTGAGAAATGTGGTAGAAGTAGAAATACCAATATTTTGTACCTGAATGAATATCTAAGGTAAAAGGCTAGAATTAAGGAAAATACCAATTTATGAACCTGCTATGCTGAAAAATATACTAATGCTTTCTAGAGAAAACAGAGGCATTTGGAAGAGGGGCATATTGGAAAAGGAAAATAAATTTAATTTTAGACAATTTTAGTTTGAGGTATCATTGGGATATCTTTTAGGTATAGGTAACTTGTAATGAAAGAATTGGAGTTCAGGAAAGAGAGACCGAGGTTGAACATATACACAAATGAGAAAACATACATATAAAAATGTATGTGCATGTCTATAATATGACTATGTGTGGTATATATATATATTTCAAATTATATCCAGCCTGCTTAATTTCCTTCAGATTCTCCTTTGATGGGACTTTGATGTACAGAAAATATTTTGAATTACATATACGTGTGCCTATGTTCATGTGTTATCTTAATAAAGATAATGTTACATATGACAGAATATATAAAGAAAAAACTGTCCTAGAAAATAGATCAAGGACATTTAAGAATTTTAAACTAATTGAAAATCATTATAAGAAAAGAACTTAGACATTATATTTTAAGAAATTATCAAGGAAAATTTCCTTGATATACTAGAACCAGAGGGTAAAATAGAAATTGAATGAACCCAATTATCAACTCCTCAAATGGATCCCAAACTGAAACCTCCCAGGAATAATATTATAGTCAAACTCCAGATCTCCCAGGACAAAATGAAAATATTAAAAGCAGACAATAAGAAACAATTCAAATATCATGGAACCATACTCAGAATCCCCAGAATTTAGTAATTTTTACATTAAAGAATCAGAGATGTCTTGGAATATGATATTACAAAGAGCAAAGGAGCTAGAATTACAGTGAAGATTTAACTACCCAGAAAAACTGAGTATAATCCTTCAAAGTAAAATGTATATTTAATGAAATAGAGGACTTGCCAGCATTCCTAATATAAGACCAGAACTAAACAGAAATTTCAATTGTTAATTGCAAGATTCAAGAAAACAACAACAACAACAACAACAACAAAACACCTAGGTAAACAAGAAAGAAAAATCATAAGTTTCAGTAAGATTAAATTGCTTATATTCCTACATGACAAAATTATCCTTGTAACTCTTTAGAATTATTACTATTAGAACAGTTAGAAATAGTATATATAGATATAAGGCACATGTCTGAGTTAACTACGATGGGATGACATCCAAAAAAAATATTAAGGAATGAGAAGAAGAAATACATTGGGAGAAAGGGAAAGACAAGTAGAATGGAATAAATCAACTCAAATAAAAGAAGTATGAAAGACCTTTTGTAGTGGAGGGGAAGATGAGGGGATTTGCAGTGCTTGAACTTTACTCCTATCTAAATTGGTTCCAAGAAGAAATAACATCCATATTTAGCTGGGCATAAAAATCTATCTAACACTACAAGGAAGTAGATGGGCAGGGGAAGAATACGTAGATGGGAGATTAATTTACCTTTCAGAAAAAGTATACCAAAGGGAAGACTATTCTGGAAGAAGGTGATTTCCCTAGAATGGGAGGTGACAAGCCTCCATATCCTCAATAAATATGGAAACTCTGATCCACCCCTTGGGCTAATCCATCTGTGCCAAGGCTACTCAATTAGCTCTGAAGCTATTCCATCAGCCTAGCCTATTTCACTACCTTAACCCTCTTCTTCTTTCAATAAATATTATCCTACCTCTGGACTGAACAGAGCTTTTTGCCTCCACCTTTTCCAAATGATAATAAAAAAAAAGAGATGAATAAAATTGAAAGTTTAAAAAAGTCATCTAATAAATTAAAATAAGAGCTAGTTTTATGAAAAGATTTATAAAATAGATAAACTATTGGTTAATTTGATTTTAAAGAAGAAAGAAAACAAAATTATCAGTATCAAAAATGAAAATGAAACTAAAGAAACTACTATATGCCAATAAACCTGAAAATCTAATTGAAATGGAGAATACTTATTACATAATATGTTTTAGGTTGGGTTTGTAAGAAATAGGCATACTCAAATATTAAACTCAAAATTGTAACTCTACTCTTTAATACATAATTTTTGAAAAGAGGTGAATTTACTCATTACTCATAAACACATTTTTATGTTTGAAAAAATATGTTTAGCCATATAAGATTTGATGGTTATGTGTTTTGACTAAGATAATGGAATAATTGCCAAGGAATTTGTCTACTTCCTTGGTTTCCAGTCATTTTAACCATAATGTAGATATAATTAAAGTGAAGGTATTTCTCTTATTTAAAAATCAGTTGTATAATTAAAAACAAACTTTTGTATGTTTTTGACACAATGGTAAATACAAGTGGTCACATTCTGTGACGTGTAACTGCTGAAAAGGTGGCCAATTCTAGCCATATTTTTTACTATGAGGACAATAGCTCTGACTCAAAATGAATGTTCTTGAAAGATATTTCTGCTTAGATCTTGAATTAATTATATATTGAATGGGCTATGAATCTAAGTGGAACAAAAGTTCTGAACAGAGGGTCAATGAAATTTTTGCTTTTGTTTTAAAATATTTTGATAATTATTTTACTAGATTTCATTTGTAATTCAATTTACTTTTATTTTATAAATTTAAAATATTATTAAGGGAAGAGATTGAGTTTACCATAGGGATCAATGGACATAGAAGGGTTAAAAATCCCAACCTGTGTCCTGTACAAATTAAAATTAAATCTAAAATAATAAAAAATATATTATATTTTAGGAGATTTATTAAATGATCATTAGAAATAAAGCAATGAAAGGGATACAAAATAAAATGATCATGTGCCCATGGCTTATCAGCCAGTTCAAATGCCTGCCTTACCACCACCAAGCTTGCTGTAATCATGCCAAGGAGAGCCAAGAGGACCTCCCACTCACTATGATCCTATGTCTACAGGAAGTACATGATGGTCAGGTAGTCAATGGGCTCCCAGGAAATGTAGGGATTTTGTAGGGTAACAGATTTTCAGTTATACAGGCCTTACTATAGAGACAGAAAGAGAATATTCCCCTTGAATATAAATCTTTTGGCTAGGCTGGTCATAACATAAGAAGCCAATTGGAAGTTAAAGCAGTAATGTAGGGCATTCAGAGATATATTTTATCAAATGATTCAGAGTGAGGAAGCAGATTGAAGACAATAGAGTGAAGGTTGCTTTCTTAGTTGGCTATGCATATTTTTTTCTTTTTTACATAAAAAATGTATAGGAGTTAGGGCATTTTAATGGGGAAAGACTCTGAAACAAAGGGCAAAACCAAAAGTTTCCAAAATACTCTTGCTGTTATAAAAATTACAATTGTAAAGAAACATTTTGGTTTTTGCATCTGGAGCAGTCATCTAGAACTCTCTGCACTTCTTTATGCAATCCCAACACTGTAGTCTACCCTAACTATTCTATAAGCTCTACATGTATACTAAAAGCTAACTAGTCTGATATTTCGAAATTAGTTTTTTTTTCTTATTGAGCAAGAAGTGCAAATTGTGCATAGAGAAAGGATTATTAAAAATGCACAATATATTCCTTTCTAAATTTTCTAACAGAAGAATGATTTTGGCAGGTTTTTTTAAATTTTATTAGGCCCCATTCAAACATTATTCTTTGATTGCAAAAAAAAAAAAAATTCTATCCCTTACTCCCCTCCCCCTGCCCTTCCCATAGCCGACACACAATTCCACTGGATATTACATGTGTCCTTGATCATACTGTGTATCCTTGCACTATGATGATCCTTAAGAGTCAACATCCCCAATCATGTCCCCATCAACCCATGTAATCAAGCAGTTATGTTTCTTTGGTGTTTCTACTCCCAAAATTTTTCCTCAGAATGTGGATATTGTTCTTTCTCATAGATACCACTGGGTTGTTCATGATCACTGCATTGCCACTAATGGAGAAGTCCATTATGTTCTATTGTACCACAGTGTATCTCTCTGTGTACAATGTTCTCCTGGTTCTGCTCCTTTCGCTCTGCATCACTTCCTGGAGTTGTTCCAGTTCCCATGGAATTCCTCCACTATATTATTCCTTTGAGCATAATAGTATTCTATCACCAACATATACCACAATTTATTCAGCCATTACCCAATTGAAGGGCATCCCCTAATTTTCCATTTTTTTTCCCCACCACAAAGAGCGCAGCTATAAATATTCTTGTACATGCATTTTTCCAGAGTATATCTTGTGGTACAAACCCAGCAGTGCTATGGCTGGATCAAAGGGCAGACAGTTTTTTAGCATCCTTTGGGCATAGTCCCAAATTGCTCTCCAGAATGTTTGGATCAATTCACAACTCCAACAGCTATGCATTAATGTCCCAACTTTGCCACATCCCCTCCAGCATTCATTACTTTCCTTTCCTGTCATGTTAGCCAATCTTCTAGGTGTGAGGTGATACCTCAGAGTTGTTTTGATTTGCATCTCTCTGATTATAAGAGATTTAGAACACTTTTTCAAGTGCTTATTAATAGTTTTGATTTCTTTAACTGAAAATTGCCTATTCATGTCACTTGCCCATTTATTAATTGGAGAATGGCTTGATTTTTTGTACAATTGATTTAGCTCTTTGTAAATTTGAGTAATTAGACCATTGTCAGAGATTTTTGTTATGAAGATTTTCCCCAATTTGTTACTTCCCTTCTAATTTTGGTTACATTGGTTTTGTTTGTACAAAACCTTTTTAATTTGATGTAATCAAAATTATTGGTTTTACATTTTGTGACTTTTTCTAGCTCTTGTTTGGTTTTAAAATTGTTCCCTTCCCAATGTATACTATTCTGTGTTCAATAATTTACTTATATTTTCCTTCTTTATGTTCAAGTCATTCACCTAATCTGAGATCATCTCGGTGTAGGGTATGATATGTAGATCCACACCCAATCTCTCCCACACTGTCTTCCATTTTTCCCAGCAATTTTTATCAAATAATGGATTTTCATCCCCAAAACTGGGATTTTGGGGCTTTTCATAGACTGTCTTGCTGAGGTTACTTACTCCAAGTCTATTTCACTGATCATCCTTTCTGTCTCTTAGCCAGTACAATATTGTTTTAATAATTAATGCTTTATAGTATAGTTTGAGATGTGCTGCCAGGCCACCTTCCTTTATATTTTTTCATTGTTTCCCTGGATATCCTTGATCTTTTGTCCTTCCAAATGAACATTGTTATGGTTTTTTTCTAATTAAATAAAAAAGTTTTTGTGGTAGTTTGATGGGTATGGCACTAAATATGTAAATAAGTTTTGGTAAGATGGTCATTTTTATTATGTTAGCTCATCCTACTCATGAGCAGTTAATGTTTTTTCCAATTATTTAGATCTAGTTTTAGTTGTGTGGAAAGTGTTTTGTAGTTGTGTTAATATAGTTCCTGTGTTTGTTTCAGTCGATAGATTCTTAAGTGTTTTATATTGTCTAGGGTGATTTTAAATGGAATTTCTCTTTTTTATTCTTGCTGCTGAGATGTGTTGGAGATATATAGAAATGCTTATGACTTATGTGGGTTTATTTTGTATCCTGCAACTTTGCTAAAGTTGTTGATTATTTCTACTAACTTTTTAGTGGATTCTCTAGGATTCATTAAGTAGACCATCATATCATCTGCAAAGAGTGATAGCTTGGAAGTTTATTGACAATTTTAATACCTTCAATTTCTTTTTCTTCTCAAATTGCTACTGCTAGTGTTTCTAGTACAATGTTAAATAATAGAGGTGATAATGGACATCCTTGTTTCACTCCTGATCTTATTGAGAATGCATCTAGTTTATCCCCATTGCAGATGATGTGGGATGAAGACTTTAGATGAATACTATTTATTATTTTTAGGAAAGATGCCTCTATTCCTACACTTTCTAGTGTTTTCAATAGGAATGAGTGTTGAAAATGGTCAATGGCTTTTTCTGCGTCTTTTGAGATAATCATGAGATTTTTGTTGGTTTGCTAGTTGATATGGTCAATTATGTGAATGGTTTTCCTCCTATTGAACCATCCTTGCATTCCTGGTATAAATGCTACCTGATCATAGTGAATATCTTTTGTGATGACTTGCTGGAGTCTTTTTGCTAGTATGCTATTTAAGGATTTTGCATCTATGTTCATTAAGGAGATTGGTCTATATTTTTCTTTCTCCATTATTGACCTGCCTATCTTTGGAATCAATACCATATTTGTATCATAAAAAGGAATTTGGTAGAAATCCCTATTTCATTATTATGCCAAATACTTTCTATAGTACTGGGATTAACTATTCTTTGACTGTTTGATAGAATTAACTTGTGAATCCACCAGGCCCTGGGGATTTTTTCTTAGGCAGTTCTTTGATGACTTCTTCAATTTCTTTTCCTGATATGGGATTATTTAAGAATTCTATTTCTTCTTCTGTTAATGTAGGCAATTTATATTTATGTAAATATTCATCCATATCATCTAGATTGCCATATTTATTTCCATATAATTGGGCAAAATAGTTTTTAATGATTGCCTTAATTTCCTCTTCATTTGAGGTGAGGTCTCCCTTTTCATCTATGATACTGTTAATTTGGTTTTCTTCTTTTTTTTATTAGATTGAACAGTACTTTGTCTATTTTTTTTTCAAAATACTAGCTTCTAGTCTTCTTTATTAGTTCAATAGTTCTTTCTCTTTTAATGTTATTAATTTGTCCCTTAATTTTTAGAATCTCTAATTTACTTGTCTTCTGGGGATTTTTAATTTATTCACTTTCCAGTTTTTTGATTTGCATGTCCAATTCAATGACCTCTGCCCTCCCTAATTTGTTATGAACTCAAGGATATAAATTTTCCCCCGAGTTCTGCTTTGACTGCATCGCCTAGATTTTGAAAGGATGTATCATCATTATCATTGTCTTCAATGAAGTTATTGTTTTTAAGATTTTTTCTCTAACTAACTGATTTTGGAGAATCATATTATTTAATTTCCAATTAATTTTTTATTTGGCTCTCTACATATCCTGATTGATTATTATTTCTGTTGCGTTATGATATGAAAAGTTTGCATTTATTATTTCTACTTTTCTGCATTTGTTTGCCATGTTTTTATGACCTAATTCATGGTCAATCTTTGTGAATGTACCATGTGATACTGGAAAGAAGGTATATTCCTTTTTGTCCCTATTTATTTTTCTCCATAGATCTATTAACTCCACTTTTTCTAAGATTAATTTATAACTTTTACCTCTTTCTTCTTTATTTTTTTTATTTATCTAGATATGAAAGTAGTAGGTTCAGGTCTCATATATATATATATATATATATATATATATATATATATATATAGTTTTACTATCTATTTCCTCCTTCAATTCCACTAGTATCTCCTTTATTTACATGCCATAACATTTGGTGCATACATGTTGATTACTGATTTTTCCTCATTGTCTATACTTCCTTTTATCAGGATGTATTTACCTTCCCTATCCCTTTTAATCAGATCTATTTTTTACCTTGGCTTTGTCAGATATCATGATTGCAACTCCTGCCTTCTTTCTGTTAGTTTAGGCCTGATAGGTTTTGCTCCAACCTTTAATTCTAACCTTGTAAGTATGTACCCACTTCAAGTGTGTTTCTTGTAGAAAACATATGGTAGGATTTTGAATTCTAATCCATTCTCCTATTTATTTTTTGTTTTATGGGAGATTTTATCCCATTCACATTCCAAGTTATGATTGTCACTTGTGAATTCCCCAGCATTTTGATAGCCTCTCCTAGTTTTGTTTTTTCTTCTTTTGCTATGTACTTTAGAACCAGAGGTATACTTTTAAGTAATTATCCGAATCCCTTCCCTTAATATGCTTCCCTTTTTGACCTCTCCCTTTTTGTTTCCTTCTTGTTTTTTAGGGTCTGCTAAGTTCCCTCCCTCTCTCTTTACCTCCCTTTTTGAACTCCCTCACCTCCTACATCCCTTAGTTTTCCCTTCTCTCTTTCCCTGTAGGATAAAATAGAATTCAAGATCCCAATGGATCTAGATGCTCTTCCCTCTCAGAATTGATTTCACTGAGAGTAAGGTTTAAGTATTACCTATTAGCACTCTCTTCTTCTCCTTCTTATAAGAGTATTCTTTCCCTCCCCTTCCCATGCATATATTTATGTGATAAAGATTATCCTATTTATTTTATTTCTTTAAGTATCTCTTGATGCTATCTTTGATTCACCCCTCCCTTTTTCTTTTTTGAATATCATTTTATAGCACTTATTACCCCAATCTCTTCCTGTGAATGACTCTTCTAATTACTATAATAGTGAATATAATTTTTGAGAGTTACCAATAACATTTTCCCCATATCATTTGATCTAATTATAGCCCTTAAAGATGAAAGTTTGAATAAAATACATTTTTCCACTTTTTCCTCTCTTTTTTATTTACCTTTTCACATTTCTCTTGATCTTTGTGTTTGGATATCAAACTTTCCACTTAGTTTTGGTCTTTTTTTTTACAAATACTTGGAAGTCTTCTATTTTGTTGAATGCCCATACTTTCCTCTGAAAATATATAGTCAGTTTTGGTGGATAGATGATCCTTTGTTGAAGACCCAATTCTCTTGCCTTTCTGAATATCATGTTCTAAGCCATGCAGTCCTTTAGTGTGGAAGCTGCCAGGTCTTGTGTGATCCTGATTGGTGCTGCTTGGTATCTGACTTTTCACTTTTTGGCTTCTTTTAGAATTTTCTCCTTATCTTGAAAGCTCTTGAATTTGGCAATTACATTCCCATGAGTTGTATTTTGAGGAGTTAGTATAGTAGGTGTTCTATGAACTCTTTCAATGTCTATTTTTCCCCCTTGTTCAAGAACATCAGGGAAGTTTTCTTGGATGATTTATTGTAGTATGATGTCAAGATTTCTGCTTATTTCTGACTTTTCAGGTAGACCAATGATTCTCAAATTCTCTCTCCTTGCTCTGTTTTCCTTATCTGTCAGTGATCTTTCCTGATTTTCTCAATGAGATATTTTGTGTTTTCTTCTATTTTGTCAGTCTTTTGACATTGCTTTATTAATTCTTGCTTTTTTTGCAAGATCATTGTCTTCCAATTGCCTGATTCTGGTGTTTAAGGCCTGTTTATTTGTTATACTCTTTGGATTTTCCTTTCCAGTTTGATCTATCCAGCTTTTTTTGTTGCTTCCATCTGTTTCTCCAATTGGGAGTTCTTGTCCTTTAAACTTATTTTCTCTTTGAATTACTTCCCACTTTTCTTGCCAGAATGCTTCCATCTTATTGATAAGCTCCAATTTTAATTCTCCAAGAGCTTGTGGACAATTTCCATATTTTGGGAAGGTTTTGGTTCATTTATTTTAATTTCCTCCTGTTTTTCCTCCGTAGCTTGTGATTTTCCTCCTTAAAATTTTCCAGGGTCAGCCCCTTTTCTTGTTTTTATTAGTAGAGGGAGGTTGTTGCTACTGTGCACAACTGCCATCACTATGGAGGTTTTTCCCTTCCCTTTTTAGTCAGAAATCTGAGTGAGATGGGCAGGCTCTCTGTATATGGAGTTAAGTAGCAAGGATTTTTCCTGAGTCAAGCTCTCAAATATCTGGAGCTTCTGCTTTTTTTTTTTTTACTTTCTCTGTGCTATCTTCCCATGAGCACCCACTGTCTGTGCTCTTTAGCCTGTTGGGGTTTCAGGTGTAGCTGCTCTCAGGGGTAGGTTTTTGGTGCTCTTAGTCACCTCCCAAGGACCTAGAGGTGCCCCTTACTCATTCCTAAGATGCCCCTTCCTCCCTCGCTGATTCTCATGCACTGGCTCTGACTCTGACTCTGTAGGTGGGTTGGGGAAGGATAGATCAGCTCGCATTATGGTGGGAGCTTTTTTACCCCGTTGTAGTGTGGAAATGCCCAAATCCCACATACCTTCAATGATGCATCCTACTGTGGAGCCCCTTTGTTCTCATAAATTTTTTTTGGTCTTTTGAGATACTCTATATCAGTGGGTTCTGAGGAGTGGATGAGTCTTGAGTCTACACTGCCACCCTGTTTACCCAGAAGTCCTCTTGGCAGTTTTTTAAATGTCTTTCTACCCTGAAAGTAATAGTAATTTTTTTTATGTTTGACTAAGGATAAATGTATTAAATGTGTGAATACTTTTAATAATAGTAAGAAAAAATAGATACCACATGAATCTGTATATGTTTTATATCACATAGGTTTATAAATACATTTATATGCATATATAAATGAATGTTGACATCCCAAATTATAATTATTCATAAATAATCAATCTAAGGTTGTAGGAAGGGAAAATAAGGAAAATCCTAAAGGGGTTTTACAAATTAAACTTTAACATCTGCTTTTAGAATGTATTTAGAGGGAAAAAACACATGCTGAATATATTTTAAGCACCTAACCCTTTTTCGAAAGCTGCTATTTTGATCTGATTAAAAAGGAAAACTAACAAACAAGATATCTGTGAAAATGCTTTCATATGGTATTTCACAAAGACTCTTTAAAAGTTTCAAACATCATTAAAAGAGCACATTTAATTAAAATATAGAGGCAGAAACTGGTAACAGTGGGGAGCTAATGTGGATGACATCAATGATGCTTTTCCAGTAGACTTAATATTCTAAATATATGTGAAGCTAAATTTTCCCTGGAGAACTTAAAGAAACAAACAACAGTCCACAATACCCCATAAAATTTTAAATGGGTCAGTTTGAGAATTAAGAGCATAGCAATGTCTAGGATAATACAGAATTAGCTTTTTTGAATAATAACAGCATGGATTATATGTGGAGCCTATCATGAGGAAAAAGTCCATTTTTAAGGAAGTCATTTGATCTGAAAGCTAATCAAAACCAAAAGGAGGTTTCATAAAAGAGTAGAAAAACCCAAGAGTAGGAGCAATATTTAATTTAATATTGAGTGCCTAACATTATCAAAAGAGACTCTTTTAGAACAGAATAATTTGTCAAAGGGGAAAAGAAGCAGATTTCTGTGAAAAATTACAATTGCAAAGCTTTCTTCAGTAGGTTAGGAAAAATATGCACATAAATGTAGAACTCAATATATATTACCAGCAGAACCCAGAACTGCTATCATATCCCCAGATGTTGATTGAACTTCTCCTTGATCTTGCATTAGGTTATATTTATCTTTCAACTACTACCACCTCATTTTTCCATTTAATTCTTTGCATCAGAGAAAATAGCTCTACATGCTAATGAGCCAGAATTCTCATTTGCTAAACACAAAAGATAGCCCTCATGGGAAAACAACCAATAAACTGGCATGTGTAATATGCTAAGCACTATTCTGGATACTTGGAGATAGAATGACAAAGAAAGAAATGATACTTCCTCTCAAGAAGCTTACCCAAAATACAACAATATAAGTGCATAGAAAATCTTACATAGAGAATTTATATTGTAATAAATTCAAAGTAGTTATATTTAAGTAGTTTGGGAGAGAGGTACTATTAGTTACTAGAATAAAGTACAGAAAAGAAAGGCATCTTTGATATAGTTATCTCTGAAGGGCAGAAATTTCTTAAATCAGATAGTATTATTTCTTCCTCTCTTTACTCCTTCTCTATCTTCTATTAACTTTCCCTTCATAAATACAATTGAGAAATCTCTTCCAAAATCTCATCTTGTATGAGTAGCTATTTAATTTTGCAAAATCAAAACTCATAGTATCTAAGACGTGGAAAAGGTTAGAATAGGATGTTGTGTGACTTTTACAACTTTGTTCTCTCTCCAGTTGGTTCTAAAAAATTTCCTTCCTGAAACAATGATGTTTCTATAATTAAATCATATTTGCTATTAAGAAGATATATTTTCCTCATGTTGCATTCTACTTAGTTTCTCAGATCCAGACAAGCAAAGTTTATGCTTTTGACATTATGTGCAGCTCTCCTCCCACTATGGCCATTAAGAAATACTATATAATGGTACTATGAAGGGATTCTGCCTAGAGTTTTTCTTCAAGAGTTGGGCAGTTGTAAGCTACCACTGTCTGACTGCTACAGGCTCAATCTTGTGCAATCTGATTCTTCATCAGGACCCTCAGAGGTGATTTTAAAATTCCAGTAGGTAGTATGGTGTCAAATGAATAGTTTTAGCTCATTGATTTGAAAAGGTAGGCCTGTCATTGATGAAAATGATAATAAATGATAGAACCAAACATTCCTTCTATAGCATGTAATTGAATGTTGTGAAATGCTTATGATGCTGATTGATTATACAAATCGCATTGTTGTGGTTTTTTTTTAATTTGATTTTCTTCAAACTTGGGAATATTGAGTTGAAAAATAACTATCCAAGTAAACCAAATTCTTATTCTCTCTGTCATGGTCTTTACATGTAGGTTGATTGTTTTTTTTTTCTTTACTTAAAAAATGACATAGTGGATAGAGAGCCAAATCTCAAATATGGAAAATTCAAGTCATCCCTTTGATATATACTGGCAATATGTTTCTGGGCAAGCACCTTTCAAAGATTTAAACAACTTTCTAAAACTATGAGTTAAAGATATAATGCAACTCTACCTGAGTAGAGTTTCCTCACCCAGGAGTTCCCTATACCAGTGAAATCACAATTCCAGTACCTATCTCTATGGACTTCAATACTTCAAAAACCTTCTGATCTCACAATCCATACCCTCCTTTCTTCTGCAAGTCTTATCTATGTTGAGACCTAAATTTCCAACAGGTAAAGATCCCTAATGTTCCAAGGCCTTCCTGTATGCTAATCAATATCCTTTATCAAATGATTACTATGTTCCAGGAACTTTGTGAAACTCTGGGGATACAAAGACAAAAAGAAAACTTTTTCTGACCTCAAGGAATTTATATTGTGTGTCTTCTTGCATTACTTTGATGACAGTAATAACAGGTCAGATTTATATTATATACCTCATCTCACTTGATCTGCATTGTGTAAACCTCAAAATTTCTCAGACTTATGAATGTTAGGGGTTTCCCCCATTGGGGAATCTTCTACTTAAAAAAAATTCCCTAGCAGATGGTGAGAACTCTACTTGAGTGTGGGGGCTCCTAGCTATGGGAGTGTCCCTGCTCCACCCTACTTAAGACTGCTTTAGGACAGAAAATTGTTTGCTAAACAATGAAAGTACTTTGATCCATGCTTATGGAAGGGACAGGAAGTTCTTTGAGTCATGTCTGTTTTAGAATTGATACAATGGGATACTAAGTACCTATAAAGGTGGGGCAACTTGTAAACTACTTAAACCAAAAAGGGTGATAACTTATTCAGAGGTTTTTTCTTAATGAAATTTGTCGACACAGCAGCATTTTTTCCTGACTTACTAAAGAGATTAAAACTACTCAGCTGTGAATTCAAAATGGGCGGTCCTTTAGAAACATCTACAGTGATTGGTAAATGTAAGGACTTAGGGGAAGTGACAAAGGAGATTTTGCCCTTAAAAATAAGAGCTCAGAGAAGAGCAAGAGATCTGGATTTCTGACTCTCATTCTGGAAGAGAGCTCCTTGAGGAGCTCCTCTGAGGGGCTCTGTCCCTCTGGGGTAGGAGCTCTGGAGGCTCTTGAGAGAGGCCCTTTGAAACAATCTCTGGCTGGAAGACTCTTTGAGGAAGGACGCTGGCCGGGTGTCACTAGTATCCTTGTTTAGTCAGACCTTGTGGTGAGTGTTAAAAAACTGACTGATTTCTCTTTTAAGACTCAGGTCTAGGCCATATTGGCTTGAGGCCCTTCATACTTATTCTTTTCTTACTCTCTCTCTCTTTCTTTGATTACTCATTGTATTGTTAATTAAAATCTCTATAAAACCCAATTGACTTGGGTATTTGAACAATTGGGAATATTTCCCTGGCAACCACCTTATATTTGATTTTAAAACCCAAGACACTGTAGTGAAACATATTTCTGCGGTCAAATTTACTCACCCTCTCTTATATCTATCACAATTTATATCTTCCACTATTTTAACCACTACAGTTTAAGACCTCAACCATTTTAAATCTCACAATTGCAACACTGTGGGGTGTTGTTATCACCTTTTTGCAAGTGAAGAAATTGAAGCTCATAGAACTTCAATGATTTGCCTGAAGTAATGCAACTTGCAAGTGTGAACAAAATTTGAAATCAGGTCTTCCTGAAAACAAATATAATACCATCTATTATACAACTGAATGCAATGCAGCATTCAAGTCATCTATCTCTTGTTCTCGCCAAATGATCCCTTCTTTTCAGTCACATATCTCTATTTTCATATTTACACTATTTTTCCTGCACAGCTCTTCATTGTTTATATGCTTCTATCTACTCAACTTCATGATGCTTCAATCTACTGTCCTTTGGGTGACCCATAATTTGGTTCTTTTGACTTTGTGGTAATCAATGATTCCCAGACATAGTATATCACTAGAAGAGTATTGATATCAAGAAATTTGGTTTTCATTTCAGAGAGAAGATTTGGGATGTTAAAAATATTGTGCAATTTGCCAAGTATAAACCATCCTGTTCTTTTTGTTCTTTTTAATTTTGTGCCACCTTCATTACCTATTGATAGCATTTCTAAGATATATGCACTACCTCCATCCAAAATAATTTCCTAGTCTAAGTAATAGGAATTATTCATATATGTAATTTTTCCTGCATGGAAAATTAACTCAGAGTTTTTGAGATATTATGGTTTTTATTAAGGAGGGACTATAAAGTTCTGGGATTTTATGGATTCAATGCAATGTTTATATCAGCAGCATTCAGGGCATTAATGACTTCTGAGATTTCTACCAGACCTATATCTATTAATTTGTTATCTTTAAGGAATCACTTTTCTGCTTGGACTCTGCATTTGACATTCTCTATGGAAGTGGAAAAATCTTTGGTGAGCACAGTTTTCATTAATTTTGATCTCCCTTTTATTTTAATAATCAGAAGAACATCAAATTAATTTCATGTTACCTTTTTAATGAAATCTGTAAGTTTTATATTTGCAAGGGATAAAACTTATGGAGGGTTATTATTAAGGCAATTATATTATAAGGCAATAATATTAATATTAAGGCAATATTCTACTGAATTAAATATGTGGGTTTTTTTAAGTCTACAAAAAATAACACTTTGTATTCTCTATCCATTTAGTCAATTATGCTATTGTAAAAATCTGGTCACCTACTGAATTTATATGTGAAAGTCTCTTGTTCCCTTCTATTATCTTATATGTTATTATTCTTACATAGATGGATTCATATGTTTTTCAATTACATTTTTTCAGCATCAGAAAATATTTAATATATCTCACACTCCAGTAAAGGGTTTCGAAGATGTTAAATGGCATTTCAAAATATTACGCATAGCTAGTAATGAAACCAGGATTAGAAACTGAGTCTCCCAATTATCAATCTTGTGACTTTTGTACTTCAGTACCAAGTAGATTTATATCAATGGAATCAGTGACTACAGATGAAAAGGGGTATTGGAAGTAATCAAAGTAAACACCCACATTTTATACATTAGCTAAAGAAACAAGCCTCCTAGAGCTCAAGTGGCTTATTTATAATTACACAGGCAGAAAACTGCAGAACCAAGGCCTTGAAATCAGGTTCTTTGACTCTGAAAGCAGGGTTCTTTCTACTCTACCATGCTGACCTCTTTGATTCCCTCCTTTCCATGGCTTTTGGGTTCTATTCTAAACCCATTTGTACTATACTTACTACAAAGGATAATAGAACTGAGTTCAAATTAAATTCTATCTGGACTTATCCTTCCTTTAAGGCTATACATCTGAATTTAATCCAATTAAGTACAAATTCTTTCAAACCACAATCCAACATGTGTATTTGGCCTTTCTTTTTTTGTGACTTTAAAAACTTATCATGTTTTCAGACATCTAAACTTTATTTTTAAAATATATTTTGGAAATATTAAGGCATTATCATAAATAAGAGAAAAATCAAATGATGGACTTTTCTATCAAATAGCAAGCAGCTATTAATGACCTACTATTTGCCAAATACATGAATACTTGTTACAATAATGAATAAATGAATTTTCACTTGAAATGGAAATTCAAAGCCTTTTAAAATGAAGGAAATAAATAAGATTTCCTACAATTGAAAAGACACTTTTCTTCCAAGGACATCAATATACTTTTTAAGGAAATTCTTTGTTATGAATGAAAAGGTAAAAATCAGACCTATGGCTTTATGAATTAACTTTCCCCCATGTTTTTAAAATGGAACAAAGAGGGAACATACGTTACTGATTCAGTATAACTAGTCAAATCTTAGTCCTTTTAAAACCATCAGAATTGACCCAGATCTATAATTACAAATGTTGTTAATTATCTCATTTCCCAACTCAGGAGAACAGAAGTTACTGATGAATTTTGTATTTTTCATCTCAATAATCCTTCAGATGAAAGGAAGTGAGGTTAACAAAACTACTGAGAGTGGGTAAAGGGAAATGACATGAAGAATGAAAACCATTGGCACCAAAGTGAGTAATATCAAGAACATCTGTGATTTACTTCTAAAGAATGGGTCTTAGAAAAGGCCAAACTTAGAAAAATAGACAATGGATGTCTGTCTTAAAAGAAAAATGTGATGAAAAAAGCATGAGAAAAATTTTGACAGGTCCAAAAGCAGAATGAAACATTTACAAAAGCCTCAATTGCCTGCTTGAAGTAACTTGACAATCTTGAAAAATTGATCCAGAAGTAATGAAGATATATAGGCAGTCCTCTGGGGCTGGGGAGGGGAGGCTAACAGTGAAAATATATAGATGGTCCTGTTGTTGGAAGTAATTCTTCCACCATTGGGGAATTTTTCACAGGTTCTGCATGAGTCACTAGATATTAATGACAGAGATATGCAATTGGTAAATGTGAAAGAAAGATAGAAGAGCTGATGATTAAGACATTCTATTTAGAAAAGTCTATTGAGTTGGCATTTCATGCTCTAGATATGAAGTGATTATATTGATTTGTAACTAGGAATCTATGTTTTTCTTTGTTAATAAAGAATGTAATGATTGGTTTAGCTGAGCTAAAGGGCACAACTGAATGGTTCCTTGGAATAACTGATCTGAGTCATTGAAATTCTTAAAACATTAGATTAATTAACTGCTTATATAAATGGCAATACATTTTTGGCAGTGGAGAGAATGATTAAAATTATGTATTTTGAAAAGCACGGTTTTTCAATAAACCACTTTTGCACATGATGAATGTTTGACTTTTAAAGAGCACTGTCCCAAACTGAAGAAATATGGCAGATAAATACTTTAGATATAAAGGACACAGAGTTAGTGCAAAAGTTTCTGCAAATTATATTAGTAGTAAGAAGCTATATTATAAGGTGTTTGGCAATCAATGATATGGAATTATGAAAATTATCTAAACAATAAAATTTAAAGAAAAAAGTCCATACATCCATTTCATTCATATGGAGAATTCTCACCCTAACATCTTACAGAATTTCCCGGAGTACTGAAGGTCTGAATGACTTGGCCATGGTCACACCACTAATATAAGTGTGACTTAAATGCATCTTATTCATTCCAAGCTGACCCTGCATCTATGCCATCATTCTGTCTCCAAAAATGTCACTAGCCAAAAAAGTAGAATAAATATTAAATATAAACATTTCATAAGATTAATATTTCTTAACATTTTTATCAAGAATATTCTCAATCTACTGATTGTTTACTGAGTCAAATATAAAGTCTTTGATCTGGTTATAAAAGCTTTCTTCAACATGAGTACACTGTACATCGCCAGCCTTATTTCCCACTCTTTTCTATCTTGCATTGACACTAGTTAGACTGTTCATTTTAACATCCTGGAGAACCTCCCTATATTGTGCATCACCTCTGTGCCTATATTCATGTTGTTTTCACACCATGAAATGTCTTTTCTTTTTTTCTTAATTAAATCCAAATCCTATCTGTTTCTCAAGGTATAATTTGTCTCTTTTCTTTTAGAATTTTTTTTCTATATAAGCTAATCTTAACTTTTCTTCTTCATACAATTTAGCATTTAATTATGTAATTTGTTAATTACTTTGTTTCTACTATTTTCCCCTTTTCACATATCTCATTTGATCCTAATAATTAAGTGAGGTTGATTATTATCTCTTTGAGGACAGGAATTTTTTTATACATGTCATATATTTTCTCTAGTGTAAGACTTGTTTGAATTGGCATCCTTCTTGACTTCCCTGCAGCCTATGGCACTGTCAACTATGACACTGTTGTATACTGTTCTCTTATCTCTCTGACCATTATTCTCCATATCTTTTGCTGAGTCCTTATCTAGGATTGTGTTGGCAAAGCAATGGCACTGGTGCTGGGTCAACACAGGGAGGTCTTCTCTATTCTACCTCTCCACAACCCCTAAGGATATTTTGGTATGCCTGACCCCTTTGTCCAGCCACCCAATGAAATCACTTCCTCCCTCCACTATCTGGGGTCTCACAGGGGGTCTCACAGGCAGCTTGAAGTTGAACTTTGGGCATTCAGTCTCAAAAATGTTCACCAACACTGATCTAGGACATGCCTACTACAAGAGATATTCCCCAAGACTCTGTCCTGGGCTCTTTTCTGCTTATCTACTATTTCACTTGTAACCTAATCACATCTCATATTTTCAATTATCATCTTGGGTGATTCTTAGGTCTACTTAACCAGATCTAACCTTTTTTCTAAGTTCCATAATCTCAATGGCCTACTAGGCATCTCAAATTTAGATATCTCAAAATAAAAAAAAATGGAGGATGGACATGATTGGAGAGATATTTGAGATAAGGAAACAAAGTAGCATGTTATCACAGTAGTCCAGGTTCATAGTAATAAGGACCTATACCAGGTTGGAGAGAATGTCAAAATATGGAAGGGGGCATATTGATAAGTCTTAGTAATTGATTATATTATGCGAGGAGAGCAAAAAAGAGAGGAATTGAAAACAATACCCAGTTTGTAAGCCTGGGTGACTGGGAGGATTGTGGTACTTTAACAGTAATACAGAATTTAAGAAGCAGAGAGGAATTGGGTGTAAGATAATGTTCAGCTTGGGGCTTTCTGAGTTTAATGTATTTCTCTGTCCCTCATTAAAGTTTTCTAAAAAAAGATGAAATAACCATCTATCTACCATGTTACAGTAAAAATTCTTGGAAATTAATTGAACTGAATAGTGATCAAGGACTTTTCTGGTTTTGAAATCTTGTGATTCTGAGTGTAAAAAAAATGCCAGGACCCAAACTCTTTATATCAGCAAAAATACAATCATGTATTAATGAGTTTCCCATATTGTGATATTTCCTTAATAATATTTCATTACTGATCATTTCATTTGCAATTATAAAATGAAAATTACAACAGCTCATTGAGGACAGGGATTGTCTTTGCCTTTCTGTATACCCTTAGCACTTAGTTTAGTGCCTCTCACGTTGTAAGCACTCAGTGAATGCTCCTTGACTAGGTGACAGGTAAGGAAATCATTGACTTTCCAGTCTTCTTAAAGTTTTATATGGCATGTCTGAAGACTAAGAAATTAATGAACGTTGAAGAAGCTAAAAAGTCATATTGAATTTCTGTAGTTTATCACCACTGCCAGTTTTGAGACCTAGTATTTTTTATTTATACTAGATCTCTTCTCAGGGAATAGTTAATTACACAAATGCTCAGATCTCGTTATAAGTTCATATACAACAAAGCCTATAGAGGACACCTAATCTTCTGAGTGGTACAGTGGATAGAATATGGGATTTGGAATCAGGCACAACTCAGTTTCAAATCTGCCTCAAGCATTTACTAGCTATGTGCACCTTCCATAACCTCTCTTATACTCAGTTTCATCATTTATGAAATAAGGATGATAAAATTATGTCTCTCACAATGTTTTTGTAAGGACCAAAGAAACTAAGATATGCAATGTAGTTTGAAGATCTTAAAAGCTTATGTAAATTTGGGTTATTGTTATTAAATCATAGGCTTCATGAGGTCAAAAACTATCTTTTCCCTCTTTTTGTATCCCTAATGCATAGCATAGTGCCTGGAAAATAGTAGATGCTTGATAATTCCATTTGTTGACTTATTATTATATCTGTAGAACTAGCCAGTCAACAATTACAACTCCAACTACTTCAGATTCTACCTCTCCCCTTTCCTTGTCCTCTAAATGCTGCATTTTGCCTAACTGTGACTTTCTTTTCCTTTTCAACGCTGCCATGCACATTTATTTATTCTTAATAGATAACTGTATACAAGGGGGCATAGTGAGATTTTGCCCTGCTCTGTACACCCCTAAGGCTAATCATATATTGCAAGCAATGATGGCTAAAGAAAAATACTACATCCAGCTAAGCACACAATTGCCACTTTTTGATTCTTCATATTGAGCCCATATCCCCTAGAATTGGCAGATTTATCCCATTGGGCTGTGAAAGGAGTTTGAAAGTTAGTGAATCCCTATTGATATTTAATTCTCCTGAGAAAAAGAAAGTAAAACACCTATTTCAAGGATCAAAGAGTATTGTCACAAATAGCTAGAATCCAATTGAAAAACAAACAGAATTGAAGAGAAACTACTTTGGGGAGAAGGAACTATAGATTTCAAAGTTTTTTTCAAGAGAGGATGGTTTAAAAAACAGACAGATTACATTAATTCATTACAAATTGATTTAAAGGAAAATACAGTGCTAGTAAAACTTTAACTTAAAATGTGTATTTATAACTAGGACTGTCCCTGAATTGCTTTTATATTTCTTTAAAAAAAAGTTTGGGGAAGTCAAGATGGTGGCTTAGAAGCTGCAAAAGTTCAGACCTCTGAAAACCCTTCCTTACTGATCACAAACCAAATGCTCCAAAGGGACTGAAATTCAAACTTAACAACAGGACAGAGGCAGGGAACCCTCCTTCTGGACTGAAGTCAAAAGGTATGCCCCCCAAAAGCCTGAATCTGAGAATACTTGGGTCTAAGGGGAAGGCAGAAGGAAGGTCTAAGGAGCCCTACCCCCTAACCCACAGCGCTGAGCCTCCAGTGGCAGAGGGAACCTCTGGGAGGGCAAAGGTGTTGGTTTGGAGGGTCTACCTTGTGAGTTGTGGGGCACCAGGATCAGGGCATTTAGCTTGGGTCATGGGGAGGCAGCCAGGGAGAGACCAAGGCACCCCGTGGCTGGGTCGGTTCATCTGGCTCCAGTCTCACCAGAGGTTTTTACCTTGGGGCACATCCAGACAAACCCAGTTGAACCTAATCCCATCAGGACTCCTCAGAGCAAAGGGAGGCCAGGACCACTCCCCCCTAGTGTGCAGGGCCTCCTGCAAGGACAGGAAGCTCAGGGTGGGCAAAGGCACTGGGCTACCTTGCCAACAGCAGAGAAGTAGCTGGAAAGAACTGGAAAGAGCCTGTATGGCTCCAGCCTTCCAGGAGTCTTCAGACTCAGAGCACATACAGCCCAACCCAGTTGAACTTAATCTGATCAAAAGCCTCCAGAGGACAGGGAAGCTAACATTGCCCCCCTAGAGAATGTACCAAGAGATCTGACAAAGCCCCAAGAGGGGAGACTGACAGCCCCAAAACCAAAAAAAGAAATGAGAGGAGCAAGAGCACAGACAAATACAGGGAGCAAAAAGGAGTAAACTCGAGCAAACAACAGAAAAAGAAGAAAGAACTTGCAATAGGCAGCTTCTGTACAGGTAATGAGCAAAGAGCAAATGAAACAGAGGGGGAGGGATCAGCAAAGGAAAAATCAGAAATCCCAGTGAATTGGATACAGGTTGTGGAAGAACTCAAAATGCAATTCAAAACACAATAAAGAGAGGCTGAAGACAATTGGGAAAAGAACTTAAAAACTAAGATAAATCATTTGCAAATAGAAAATAGTATCTTGAAAGCCAAAATCAACCAGCTGGACAATGAGGCAAAGGAGATGAAAGATGAGGTGAAGAAGATGAAAGATGAGAAAAAGGAGATGAAAAATGAGGTAATGAGGATGAAAGATGACTGCCAAAGAATATCAGACCAAAAGGAAAAGGATGACCAAAAAGCCAAGGATGAAATGCAGTCTTTAAGAACCAGAATACAACAACTAGAAATAAGTGACCTCACAAGGCAGCAGGACACTATAAAACAAAACCAAAAGAATGAAAAAAATTGAGAAAAATATGAAGCATCTCATTCACAAAACAGAGGATTTAGAAAATTGTTCAAGGAGAGACAATTTAAGAATCATTGATCTACCAGAATACCACAACAAAAGAAAAAGCCTGGACATCATACTACAGGAAATTATTAAAGAAAACTGCCCCAATATCCTAGAACAAGAGGGAAAAGTGGAGATTGAAAGAATCCACAGATCACCTCCTATATTTAATCCCCAACTGACAATACCCAGGAATGTTATAGCCAAATTCAAGAACTATCAGACCAAAGAAAAGATATTACATGCTGCCAAGAAGAAGTCCTTCAGATACCATGGAACCACAGTGAGGATAATGCAGGATCTGGCTGCATCCACACTGAAAAACCGAAAGGCATGGAATATGATATTCCTGAAAGCAAGGGAACTAGATCTACAACCAAGAATCAACTACCCAGCAAAACTGACTATATTCTCATGGGGGAAAGTATGGTCACTCAACAAAATAGAAGAATTTGAAAAATTTGTAAAGAAAAGACCAGACCTGAATAGAAAAGTTGATGTCCAAGCACAGAACTCAAGAGAATCATAAAAAGGTAATTAAAAAAAGGGGGGAAAAGAAAAACAAAACAAAACAAAAATAATAACTTTTAAAAGTGACTCAATAAATTAAAATGATATGTATCCCTATAAGAAAAGAGGTAATTGGTAACTCTTAAAACCTATTGTTATTAGCTGGGCAGCAAAAAGAAGTACACTTAGAGGGAACAGTGACAAACTGTATAGGATGAAAGGACAAGGCATAAATGGGTATATAGATATATGCAGGCATTAATACATACACATGTGTATACATATATATACATATATATATATATATATATATATATATAGAGAGAGAGAGAGAGAGAGAGAGAGAGCTTAAAATAGGTTCATATTAAAAGAAATGGGAAAAGAAACAAATGGAGGTAAATTTATATGTCACAAAGAAGCTCATGGTGGGAGGGGGGAGAACATCAATACACTGGAAGGGTAGAGAGGTCAGAGACAGGGAATACTCAACTTTTATGTGCTTTGTAATTGACTCAAAGAGGGAAAAACAACCCAATCAATTGGGGGCAGAGAATAGATTTGCGACCTATAGGGGAGCAGAAGGGTAACAAATGAACTGGTGGGGAGGAAAGAAGTATGAGGGAGGGAGGGGGCAGGGGGTTAATTTTAGAAAGACTACAGGGAAAATAAGGGGGAATAAGAAGGGAGGGGGTAGAAAGGGAAGTAAAATAAGGGTGGAAACTAGGGGGACTGATTAAAAACAAACATTGGTATAGAAGGAAATAGTGAAAGAATAAAAGGCAGGAACAGGAGTAGAAATCAAAATGCTGGGAAATACACAGCTAGTAATCATAACTCTGAATGTGAATGGAATGCACTCACCCATAAAAAGCAAGTAATAGCAGAGTGGATTAGAATCCCAAACCCTACCATATGCTGTCTACAAGAAACACACATGAGGAAGGTGGATACACATAGGGTGAACAGTAAGAGGGTGGAACCAAATCTATTGGGCATCAACTGATAAAAAGAAGGTAGGAGTCACAATCATGATATCCGACAAAGGCAAAGTAACAATAAATCTAGTTAAAAGAGATAGGAAATGCAATTACATCCTGATAAAAGGCAGTATAGACAATAAGGAAATATCTGTACTCAACATGTATGCACCAAATGGCATAGCATCCAAATTTCTAAAGGAGAAACTAGAGGAGCTCAAGGACAAAATAGATAGAAAAACTATACTAGTGGGAGACCTGAACCTTCCTCTATCAGAACTAGCTAAATCAAACCAAGAAATAAATAAGAAAGAGGTAAGAGAAGTGAATGAAATTTTAGAAAAAATAGAGCTAGTAGACATGTAGAGAAAAATAAATAGGGACAAAAAGGAATATACCTTCTTTTCCCTAGCACATGGTACATTCACAAAAATTGACCATGTATTAGGGCATAAAAACATTGCAAACAAGTGTAAAAGAGCAGAAATAATAAATACAACTTTCTCAGATCACAATGCAATGAAAGTAATAATGAGTAAGGGAACATGTAGAGGTAAATGAAAAATTAATTGGAAATTAAACAATATGATTCTCCAAAACCAATTAGTTAAAGAACAAATTGTAGAAACAATAACTTCATTGAAGAAAATTACAATGATGAGACATCCTTTCAAAACCTGTGGGATTCAGGCAAAGCAGTACTCAGGGGGAAATTTATATCCTTGAGTTCATATATTAAAAAATTAAGAAGGGCAGAGGTCAATGAATTGGGCATGCTAATTAAAAAATTAGAAAGTGAACAAATTAAAAATCCTCAGATGAAGACTAAATTAGAGATCCTAAAGCTCAAAGGAAAAATCAATAAGAAACTGGTACTTTGAAAAAACAAATAAAATAGACAAAGTACTAGTCAGTCTAATTAAAACAAAGAAAGAAATAAACCAAATTGACAATATCCAAAATGAAAAAGAAGACCTCACCTCTAATGAAGAGGAAATTAAGGCAATCACTAAAAACTACTATGCCCAATTATATGGCAACAAATATGGCAATCTAGGTGATATGGATGAATACTTACAAAAAATATAAATTTCCTAGACTAAAAGAGGAAGAAATAAATTACCTAACAACCCCATATCAGAAAAAAGAAAGTGTACAAGTCATCAAAGAATTCCCTAAGAAAAATCCCCAGATCCAGATGGATTAACAAATGAATTCTATCAAACATTCAATGAACAAATAATCCAATATTAAACAAACTATTTGAAAGAATAAGCCAAGAAGCCAAGAAGCCAAATTCATTTTACAACACAAACATGGTACTGATTCCAAACCCAGGCAGGTCAAAAACACAGAAAGAAAACTATAGACCAATCTCCCTAATGAATATAGATGCAAAAATCTTAAATGGGATACTAACAAAAAGACTCCAGCAAGTCATCACAAGGGTCATCCACTATGACCAGGAAGGATTCATACCAGGAATGCATGGATGATTCAATATTAGGAAAACCATCCACATAATTGACCATATCAGCAAGCAAACCAACAAAAATCACATTATTATCTCAATAGATGCAGAAAAAGCCTTTGATAAAATACAACACTCATTCCTATTGAAAACACTATAAAGAATAGGAATAGAAGGAATATTTTCCAAAATAGGAATATTTTCTAAAAATAATAAACAGTATATATCTAAAACCATCAGCAAACATCATCTCCAATGGGAATAAACTAGAAGCCTTCCCAATAAGATAGGAGAAAAACAAGGATGCCAATTATCACCTCTATTATTTAACATTGTACTAGAAACACTAGCAGTAGCAATTAGAGAAGAAAAAGAAATTGAAGGTATTAAAATTGGCAATGAGGAGACGAAGCTATCACTCTTTGCAGGTGATATGATGGTTTACTTAATGAATCCTAGAAAATCAACCAAAAAGTTACTTGAAATAATCAACAACTTTAGCAAAGTTGCAGGATACCAAATAAACCAGCATAAGCCATCATCATTTCAATATATCTCTAACCCATTTCAGCAGCAAGAATTAGAAAGTGAAATACCATTTAAAATCACCCTAGACAATATAAAATACTTAGGAATCTATCTGCTGAGACAAACACAGGAACTATATGAACACAACTAACAAAACACTCTCCACACAGTTAAAACTAGATCTAAACAATTGAAAAAACATTGATTGCTCATGGGTGGGATGAGCTAACGTAATAAAAATGACAATCCTACCCAAATTAATTTACTTATTTAGTGCCATACCAATTGAACTACCAAAAAACTTCTTTACTGAATTAGAAAAACCATAACTAACTTCATTTGGAAGAACAAAAGATCAAGGATATCCAGGGAAATCATGAAAAAAAATGCAAAGGAAGTTGGACTTGCAGTCCCAGATCTCAAACTATACTATAAAGCAGTGGTCATCAAAAGAATTTGGTACTGGCTAAGAGACAGAAAGGAGGATCAGTGGAATAGACTTGGTGTAAGACCTCAGTAAGACAGTCTATGATAAATCCAAAGACCCCAGCTTTTGGGACAAAAATCCACTATTTGATAAAAACTGCTGGGAAAATTGGAAGACAGTGTGGGAGAGATTAGGTTTGGATCAACACCTGACACCCTACACCAAGATAAACTCAGAATGGACGAATGACTTGAACATAAAGAAGTAAACTATAAGTAAATTAGGAGAACACAGAATAGTATACATGTCAGACCTTTGGGAAGGGAAAGATTTTTTTAAACTAAGCAAGATTTAGAAAGAGTCACAAAATGTAAAATAAATAATTTTGACTACATCAAATTAAAAAGTATTTGTACAAACAAAACCAATGTAACTAAAACCAGAAGGGAAGCAACAAATTGGGAAATAATCTTCACAAAAACCTCTGACAAAGGTTTAATTACTCAAATTTACAAAGAACTAAATCAACTGAACAAAACATCAAACCATTCTCCAATTGATAAATGGGCAAGGGACATGAATAGGCAGTTTTCAGATAAAGAAATCAAAACTATTAATAAGCACATGAAAAAGTGTTCTAAATCTCTTATAATCAGAGAGATGCAAATCAAAATAACTCTGAGGTATCACATCACATCTAGCAGACTGGCTAACATGACAGCAAAGAAAAGTAATGAATACTGGAGGGGATGTGGCAAAGTTGGGACACTAATTCATTGCTGGTGGAGTTGTGAATTGATCCAACCATTCTGGAGGGCAATTTGGAACTATGCCCAAAGGATGCTAAAAGACTGTCTGCCCTTTGATCCAGCCATAGCAGTGTTCAGTTTGTACCCCAAAGAGATAATAAGGAAAGGGACTTGTACAAGAATATTCATAGCTGCCCTCTTTGTCGTGGCAAAAAATTGGAAAATGAGTGGATGCCCTTCAATTGGGGAATAGCTGAACAAATTGTTGTATATGTTGGTGATGGAATACTATTGTGCTAAAAGGAATAATAAAGTGGAGGAATTCCATGGAGACTGGAATGATCTCTAGGAATTGATGCAGAGTGAAAGGAGCAGAACCAGGAGAACATTGTACACACAGACTGATACACTGTGGTATAATTGAACGTAATGGACTTCTCCATTAGTGTCAATGCAATGTCCCTGAATGATCTTCAGGAATCTAGGAGAAAAAACACTATCTACAAGCAGAGGACAAACTGTGGGATTAAAAACACCGAGGAAAAGCAATTGCTTGACTACAGGGATTGAGGGGATATGACTGAGGAGAGACTCTAAATGAACACTCTAATGCAAATACCAACAACATGGAAATGGGTTTGAATCAAAGACACATGTGATACCCAGTGGAATCGCGCATCGGCTATGGGAGAGGTGGGGGAAGGGGGAAGGAAAAGAAAATGATCTTTGTTTTCAATGAATAATGTTTTAAAATGACCAAATAAAATAATGTTCAAAAAAAAAAAGATTGGATATGAGTATTGGGGGAAAGGGGAAAGAAAGAACAGTGCCTTTGAAATTAGAGATTAGAGGCCAGGAAGTTCCATTTACATATTAGGAAAAATGATGAAATAAATTTTTGACTAAATCTGGTGCAGTCCCTCATCACCTCATGCCTTGCTATTGCAGTTGCCTGCTGTTTGGTCTGCTTGCCACAAATCTCTCCTCACTCCAGTCCATTCTGTATTCAACTAACAAAGAGATTTTTGTTAAGCATAGATCAGACCATATCTCTCCTAAACTCCCAAAATTTCAGTGCTACCCCTTTCACCAAAGTCAAACATAATATTCTGTGTTTCATGTTCAAAGCCCTGTACAACCTAGCATCACTTTCTAACATTTTTCTAAGCTTCTTAAATTTCTCCCCTATACACACACACACACACACACACACACACACACACACACACACACTGCCATTCCTTACTATAAAACTTTGAAATTTATGTCTATAAGTCCTAGAAGATGAATATTTGTTTCCTCATTTCATGTTCTGGTCACATCTTTATTGTTAAGAAAGAATTGTAAGACATCTCTTTATAAGCATACATATATACACACATACATATACAACCACACATGTATACACACACATAAGTACGTACATTCATATATGTAGATTGTAAATTCATTCACACAAAGGTAACTAACCAGCTATGACATTCTAAATTGCTAAGGGCCAATTTGTGAAAGAAAAAACAACTATAACGTTGAATTCAATTTAGCAAATGTTTCTTAAATAATAATAGTAAGCAATATATTGTTCTAAGCAGTAGAGATACAAAGACAAAATGAAAACAGTATCTACATTGATGGAAGTTGGCCTTGTCCTAGGGGTGGTGGTGATTATAAAACATTTACACATACTATTAAGGAGGGGAAAAGCTTGACACCCCTGAGAGGAGGGATGTTGAGAAAGGCTTTACTTTTGACTGAACTGAATCTAGAAGAAAATTAAGTATTGAAAGATGTAGAAAAAGTTCATTCCATACATGTAGCAGAGCTTGTGCAAAACATGGAGAGAAGAGATACACTTACTATGTTTGTATCAAAAGAAAATGTGACAATGAAGAGTTAATAAGGGTTCATCAAGAAGTGGTCTTTTGTATGATTAATGAACTGGCAGAGTAAGTAGATATCATTTCCATAGTCACAGCTTTCAGTAAGTTTCTCATCTTAGAATTATGGTCAAGTTGAAGAGAAATAGGATGGATTGATAGCATAGTTAAGTTAGTTAAATATAGTTTAGAAACTTGGATTCAAAGAGTGATGATCACGAGATCAACACTAACCTGGGGACAAGTCTCTAAAAGAACAGATATTACTTCTGTAGGCTGAGTTTTCTGTTCAATCTTTTTTGCCAGAGACTTGGAAGAAGACATATATAGTATGTTCACCAAGATTACAAATGGCACATAATTAGAATGATTGCACATATGATACTCCAGGATAATTCATTGAACATGTCATAGTTATAAAGCAAAAACAAAACAAAAATTCAACAAAGATATGTTCCATTTTTAATAAAAACATTTAGAATGTTATACAAAAAGGCTGATCCACTGTGGCACAATCAAACACAATGGACCTCTCTACTAGCAGGAATGCAATGATCCAGGATAAATCTGAAGGACTTATGAGAAAAAAAACACCATCCAAATTCAGAGGAAAAACTTTGGGGGTAGAAACACAGACAAAAAACTACTTCTTGATCACATGGTTTGATGGGGATATGTTTGGGGATATTGAATTTATATGATCACTTTATTGCAAATAATAATAATATGGAAATGGGTTTTGAATGATGATACATGTAAAACTCAGTCAAATTGCTCACTGGCTCCCGGAGGAAGGAGGAAAGAGGGGAGGGAAAGAACATAAATAATGTAACAATGGAAAAATAGTCTAAATTAATTAAATTAATAAATAATTTAAAAAAAATTATATTCCAAGAAGATTTCAGTAATTTAGAACTGTTGCCTAAATCTAATTGTCAATCACCAGGCAATTATTAAGAACCTGAGAATCAATTTAATAAGGATAAGAATGAGTTTTACCTGGTTTTTACATTGGTTCAAATATTAATTACCCATATACCTAAAGGGGCAAATAAGGATAGGAAACAATTCATTGTTTAAATCTGGAATATCAGAGTATCATAGAATCTAAATATGTTAATAGTGCCATTCATAAAAGCCTACTCTTATCTAATACTGTGTTGTAAAACTAATACAATGTTCAGATGAGGAGGAAGAAATAGGTGTTTTTTTCTTATATATATATATATCATAAAGAATCCTGATCAAGCCATAACCCCAGGGATACGTTCAGTTTCAAAATTTGGGAAAGAAAATGGCAAAGGTGCTATTATAATTGGAGAACATGACATATTCAACTTCTATCAGTTAAAGGAACTAATGATTTAAGAAAAAAACCTATTTTTCTTTCATAGAATTGATGCTGTTTCATTGCAAGGCAGAAGAGAATTAAGGCCTAGGCATTTGAGGTTGTGATTTTTCTAGAATAAGAGTGTTAGGAAGAATCTGAGTCCAAACTTGAACACAGAACTTCCCTTCTCTAGACTTGGCTGTAGCTACTTAACTGCTCTTGGAACTGGGGATGTTTAACATGAAGTATGGAAACATTTAGCCAAAAAAGTAATAATAATTGTCTTCAAAGGTTTGAAGGGAAGTCCATAGGGATTAAAGCTTTCTATGCTTGGTACTGGATGACAGAAATAACAGGCAGATTTTGGTTTAGAAGCAGATTTTGGCCGGAGGAAAATCTTCCTAAAAATCCAATTCTAAATGCATTTTTCTCTAAATTTAAATCAGGCAACACAAGGGCTGAACCAAGATGAAGGAGTGAACCAGAGATGCTCTGCATCACCATGAGAATCCTTTCTGACCAAGATTAAAATATCACAACAAAATGAATACAGGAATGAATGAACCAACAAAGAGACAAAGAGAAACAAGTTTAAAGAAAAGAAAAACCCCAAAGTAGGCAGAGATCATCTAGGGAACTGGGGTGAAAGGAAAGTAGAACCATGTAAAAGCTGTAGCAAGGAAGGAAGAGAAAGATAAGAGTACATCACTCCCTCACCCTCCACCCCACAACTGCTGCCTCATGTTCAGAACCTAAGCCCAAACTAACATTCAGATACTGAGATACCATCTGGGTAAATAGTGGTACAAGGCAACACATTTTTTGAAATTTCAAACCTGTACAGAAGTCCGGAGTCCCAGCCCAGGGCAATCTGGGCTGAAGTAGACTGATCCATGTGGACCCAGAACAAAACCAGAATTTCCATTCTGGGCTTCAGATAAGGACATAGTACACAATTTGGGGTGGGCAATAGTACTAAGTACTGAATTTTCTGTCTAAAGCTAGGGGCAGAGCTCCAAGACAGGGAAATCATGGGTGTGCCTGATTAGATCAAGGACAGAGTAAGACCAATAACTTAAGCCTAAACCTGGGGCTAGAATTTGATCAGCCCATGACCTGACCAAAGTCAGAGTGAAATCAAAAGATAATGCCCAAATCTGAGGAAAGTCCTTAAACCATGAGGATATCAAGGGTCAATTGAATCAGTAGGGGTTAGGGGGTAATAAATTATCAACCCACATAAATCATCATCATGTCTATATATTTCCAATGAAACTTGGCAGCAGAAGTTAGAAAGAGAAATCCTATTTAGAATCAGTATAACAATATAAAATATTTAGGAATCTATCTGCCAAAACAAACACAGGAATCATATGAATACAACTACAAAACTTTTCACACTCTTAAAACTGTATCTAAATAATTAGAAAAAAATTAATTGCTCATGGGTAGGATGAGCTAATATAATAAAAATGACAATGCTACCCAAATTAATTTACTTAATCAGTGCCATGCCTATCAAACTACCAAAAACATTTTTATAGAATTAGAAAAAAATTATAACAAAGTTCAACTGGAATAACAAAAGATCAAGAATATCAAGGGGAATAATGAAAAAAAAAGTCAAGAATGGGGGACTGTCAGTACCTGATCTTAAACTGTACTATAAAGTAGTGGTCATCAAAACAATATGATACTGGCTAAGAGACAGAAGAGTAGATCAATGTAATAGGCTACAGGCAAATAACTTCAGCAAGTTAGTGTTCAGTAAACCCCAAAATTCCAGCATTTGCAACAAGACCTCAGTATTTGGCAAAAACTGCTGGGAAAATTGGAAAAAAGTATGGAAAAATTAGGTCTAGATCAAAATCTCAGACCCTATACCAAGATAAATTCAAAATGACTTAAATAAAGGGAATAAAATCATGAATAAAACAGGTGAATATATAATAGTATACCTGTCAGATCTGTGAGGAAAGAAGGAAATCAAGATGAAGCAAGAGATAAAGAAAAATTGATGAATGATTTTGATTACATCAGATTAAAAAGTTTTATAAAAACAAAACCAATGTAACCAAAATTAGAAGGAAAGCAAGAAACTGGGAGAAAAGTTTTATAACAAAACTCTCTGACAAAAGTTTAATTTCCCAAATATATAAGGAACTAAGTCAAATTTACAAATCAATCAAGCCATTCAGGAACCAACAAATGGTCAAGGAACATAAATAAGCAGTTTTCACAGAATGAAATCAAAACTATCATTAAGCACATGAAAAAGTTTGCTAAATCCCTCCACATTAGAAGAATGCAAATGAAAATAACTCAGAAGTAAAAACTTACACCTAGAAGACTGGTCAGTATGGCAGCAAAGGAAAGTAATAAATGTTGGAGGGGATGTGGCAAAATTGGGACACTATTACATTGCTGGTGGAGTTGTGAATTAATCCAACCATTTTGGAGGGCAATTTGGAATTATGTCCAAAGGGCTTTAAAAGATTACCTGCCCTTTGATGCAGTGATACCACTGCTGGGTATGTACCCCAAAGAGATAATAAGGAAAAAGACTTTTACAAAAATATTTATAGCCTCAAACATGAATCATATAACCATGAAAAAATATTCCCAAAACTGTTGTACATTGCCACTTGAATTTAATTCATTCCATGGCCAAGCTTGTAACTCAATTTGCTCATGTGTCAAATCAAATTTTCTCATTTAAATTAATGGAAATGCAACTAATTCATTCAGGACCCCAGAATCCACATAATTTTTTTTTTGTTTTATGTGTATGCTTTTACATATGAAAATATAGAATAGACTAGGGTTAAGTGACCTAAGTAAGACAGTCTATGATAAGCCCAAAGACCCCAGCTTTTGGACAAAAATCCACTATTTGATAAAAACTGCTGGGAAAATTGGAAGACAGTATGGGAGAGATTAGGTTTAGATCATCATCTCACACCCTACACCAAGATAAACTCAGAATGGATGAATGACTTGAATAAAAAGAAGGAAACTATAAATAAATTAGGTGAACACAGAATAGTATACATGTCAGATATTTGGGAAAGGAAATATTTTAAAACCAAACAAGAGCTAGAAAAAGTCATAAAATGTAAAATAAATATTTTTTACTATATCAAATTAAAACGGTTTTGTACAAACAAAACCAATGTAACTAAAATCAGAAGGGAAGCAACAAATTGGGAAACAATCTTCATAAAAACCTCTGACAAAGGTTTAATTACTCAAATTTACAAAGAGCTACATCAATTGTACAAAAAATCAAGCCATTCTCCAATTGATAAATGGGAAAGTGACACGAATAGGCAATTTTCAGTTAAAGAAATCAAAATTATTAATAAGCACATGAAAAAGTGTTCTAAATCTCTTATAATCAGAGAGATGCAAATCAAAACAACTCTGAGATATCACCTTACACCCAGCAGATTGGCTAACATGACAGCATGGGAAAGTAATGAAAGCTGGAGGAGATATGGCAAAGTTGGGACATTAATGCATTGCTGTTGGAGTTGTAAATTGATCCAACCATTCTGAAGGGCAATTTTGAACTATGCTCAAAGGATGCTAAAAGACTGTCCGCCCTTTGATCCAGTTATAGCAGTGCTGGGTTTGTACCCCAAAGAGATAATAAGGAAAGAGACTTGTACAAGAATATTCATAGCTGTGCTCTTTGTGGTGGCAAAAAATTGGAAACTGAGGGAACTAAGTCAAATATACAAAAATTCCCCTTCAATTGGGGAATGGCTGAACAAATTTTGGTATATGTTGGTGATGGAATACTATTTTGCTCAAAAGAATAATAAACTGGAAGAATTCCATGGGAACTGGAATGATCTCTAGGAATTGATGCAGAGCGAAAGGAGCAGAACCAGGAAAACATTGTACACCGAGACTGATACACTGTGGTAAAATAGAATGTAATGGACTTCTCCATTAGTGGCAATCCAGTGATCCTGAGCAACTTGGAGGGATTTATGAGAAATAACATTATCCACATCCAAAGGATGTGGGAGCAGAATCACAGAAGAAATACAACTGCTTGAATACACGGGTCGAGGAGATATTATTGGGGATGAAGATTAAATGAAAATCCTAATGCAAACATACACAGTATGGAAATAGGTTTTGATCAAGGACATGTGCAATACCCAGTGGAATTGCATGTTATATACAGGAAGGGTGGAGGGAGGAAAGGGAGGGAAAGAATATGATTCTTGTAACTAAGGAATAATGTTCTAAATTGACCAAATAAATAATTTTCAATGAAAAATAAATAAATACATATGAAAATATACTTTAGAAAGAAATAAATATATTTATAGATAATAAGAAAGAATGTAAAGAAATAAACTTGTTTATGAAATGTTATTTACCTTTAAAGTCAGGCTAAGATTTTGGCAGAGATTTTTATTTCAAGTGCTATTGCTTAACCTAACTTCCTCTCTATACATGTAATACTACATTTAAATGCAAAATTGACATTATACATTACTAATTTAACTTTATTCCTAAATTTAATTGCTATTTTCATACTTTATTTTCATCATTTTCTTCATTGAATTCTGGTTGTTTTGCCACATTTACCTCGATTTTTCTTAGGGGCCATTTCAACAAAAACCTTTGCATGGAAATTTGTTTCTTCCTCCCTTTCAGAATAGTTTGATAATGTGTGAAACAAATGTCATTACTCAGCTCCAATGCATGACCTGGTGGAAATTTTTCTAAGTGTGTCTTTTCAATAAACTGTTTAATTTTTTTCCCCAAATCCTCAACATTTCTTTAATCTCATTTGTACTGATTACCTCATCCACCTCGGGCTCCTCTCTACTAATTTCCCGCAAAACCTTCTTATGTTGCTGTTGTAACTCCTTCAATTCCTCCACCATCAAGACCCAAGGTTAAAAGTTAAGAAATTTGCCAAAAAAAAACCTGATAATAAAGACAAAAATAAAGAAGGCAAAAGCAATTCAATACAGATTCTCACACAGCCAGAAAAACACTGAACTAACCACAAGACTGCCTAGAATATACTACAAAAGGCATCTAAATGTTTCTCCATTTGATTGATGGATTGATTGTTCTAGAGAGGTCAAATCTAGAAATATGTATTTGAGGATTATCTAATTAGACAACTTCATGGAAAAACATATTTTAACTTACATATTTGTGTCTTACATATGTGTGTCCTTAGTTCTTACATATGTGTGTCCTTGTCCACTGGAAAATACAATTGGAGATCAGTTCACAATTATTAACATCATGATATAGAATATGGATTCTGAATCTAAGGTCTGTGAACTTATATTTTCCATATATATATATGTCAATAAGATTACTTTCTTAACATAACACTTTGAGTTTTATTTTATGCATTCAAAAGCATTATTTAAAAATAAATATAAATATGGTACCAGCCTGACATAGCTATTCATTACTCAATAAATGTTACGAATTCAGGAGATAGGTGGAACCTACTCTTTCAAAAATTCCTTATATGAGCATTACAAAATTTTAAATTAGGAAATTTTTGAAGGCATTACTAATAGTTATATTATATGGAATTCTTGAGTTTGAAATTAAGTTAAGTTTTCTGTAGGAATTTCAAATAAAATTATTTATACTCTTCTTTAAATGAGAATTCTGACTAGTCTCTTCACTATGACAAGAAATCAGGTATCAAAACAAGTAGAACAATGGACCAATTTAATTTCTGAAATCAATTAATTCAGTAACAAAATCATTGAAACATTTAATTTTTCTTTACTACTTATATTGTTGTTATGTAGATAGTAGTTATCATTGGGGAAACCATCCTGTGACATTTGATCAACAATAATTGATTTATTACCTCCTTCTAGATGTTTCTAGGACTTATGACTGTTAGTGCATAAATTATTTTAAAGGAAAACAGGTTCTCACTACATCTGAAACTGCTTTCATCTAAGTTTTTCCAGTGTTTGGAATTGCCAATGTACAAATGAACCTTTCTCTCTGCTTTTCAAATGGACAAGATCTTTTAAATTTTCTGTATTCACAAAATATATGTATTAAACCTCCTGTAGTGATAATCTAAAGAAAAGTACATCCATATAGAGGTGTAGGAACAATTCACTGGTATCATAATCCCTTCAAATAGGCAGTCTGGCAGGGTAAGCCATAAGGGGAAACTAGATGAGAGGGTAAAAGCTTTTATTCTTGGAAAAATTTTAATGGAAAGTTGAAGGAATATTGAATGTGTCAAAGAAATTGCATTTCATAGCAATTGGTTACAGATTTTCTACAGCCTGGAAAATAATTTAAAGGGACAGTAAATTTAAAGGGAATGCCTATTTGAAGGGAGCATTTGAAAGTTGTTTATAGGGAAACACACACACACACACACACACACACACACACACAGATACACATATCCATACTCATACACAATTATCCCCTGAGCTGTAGCTAAGGTAATTGAATAAAATGATATTCAAAAATTATTTACTGACACTAATTTGAATACCCTAAATAATGAAATAAGAGCCAATGTTGCTTTTATAGAATATAACTAATACATCATCAAACACTTTAATGTAATTTAGCTGATACCTTGAGGAAGAATGTAATTAGGGCTCAATTTGGAATTGAAAGACCTGGATTTAGGTTTTTTTTCCCCCCTATGCCTCCTGAAATGTATATAATCTTGTGAAGTCAATTACATTAGATTTTATTTTCCTTATTTGTAAAAATGAGACAGTTGGATTAAATACTCTCTGAGGTCCTTTTGACTTCTGAATCCCTGACTAGTATTTCATACATCATATAAAAGACAATACATTATAGAAGTTTGGTTCTCAGATAACCATCTCCAGCTTAGAATAATATGTCTATATATTTTTCTGGCAAGCCTTCAGTAACCTGGATTCACATCAACACTATGAATATGCATCAGTGTTGGAATTTAATCAATGTCTGTGAAAGCATATATATATATATATATATATATATATATATATACACATATAATTAAAAATACCTCTCTATGCCAATGAATACCAAAGTGTATTTGTTTCTTTTTTAAACATTGAAGAATGGAATTGCAGAATGGAATTCCAGAATCGAGAAATTGGGTGAGGCAAAGTCAGGAAGATTAGTATTAGTAAAGTTCAAATTTGTAGTTGAGATCTAGATAATTATAGATTCAGACAATCTAGGTAATAAAAGTAAGGAGGGAAGAAGAAATAGAAGTATATAATCTATAAATACTGTACTATGTTGAGCTCAAATCAATTTTAAAAAATCAATACCATGGATAGTTCTGCCTATGAAAAGTCATTTGACAGAATCTGCTAGATTCCTGAAATACTTTATCTGCCTGCTTACAAAAGTTTTTCCTAATTTTAAAAATAAAATTCTCCCTATTTTAAAGGACCCCTTTTCCAGTTGAAGATACTTATCACCTTATTTAAGTCAGAAATTGAAAAAGTATGTTGCAGTGGAAAGAAAGTAGATCTGTGGAAAAAAAATCTGATTTTGAACTTAAATTTTTCTAATTACCTTGTGATCAACATTTGTTAAATTATTTTCTTATTCATAAAGAGGAATTTTAGATTATATCACAAGAATAAAAAGAGGGGAAAAGGTGACAAAAAAAGGAGGATAGATTCTTGGAGGATCAGGCATAAGCAAAATAAAATTTAAGCTTGAAAAAGAATAGTAAAGAAATTAAAGGTAATGAAATCAAAGTAATATATTGAAATAAAACAGGATAGAATCATAGAAAATAAAAAGGATGGAGGGAAATAAAGAAGTAATGTAACTTTAAATATGAATGGAATAAACTAACTCATACATTGGAAGACACAAGCAAAATAGATTAGAAAGCAAAATCCAACACTATGTTGTTTACAAGAAAACCACTTGAAATATAATGTGGAATTAAAATAAGGAATTAGAACAAAATTTATTGTGCCTCATTGAGAAAGAAAAAAAAAAGAAAAAACAGAATAGAAGTTATGATTTCACTCAATAAAATTATAAGAATAATAATTAAGTAAATGGAAACTATTTGATATATAATACATAAATAATGATTTTATTTAAATACTTAACATATATAAATCCAATAGCACATCTTCTAAAGAAACTAAATGAAGAGTAGAAAGAGACAACAAAACCACAAAAGTTGAAGATATTATTTTACTTCTGTTAGTCATAGTTTGAAAAAAAATTAAGATGCTGAATAGAATTTCATAAAATTATATATTATAGAAATATAATGATGTTGCAAAATTATAATGAATTAGAGTACACTGGCAAATATTAAATATCTACTATAAATGAAGTAACATAATATTAAAGTAGGCAAAGAACAGGTCACATAAGTGACAGATATTTCATTAAAGTTAAAGATAATAAGATAATTCTAAATTTTTGAAAATGACAAGTGGTCAGAGTATGTATCTTTAAATACAATTATTAATAAAAAAGAGAAAGAATAAATCAGTGAATTAAGAATATAATTAAAAGCACTAGAAAACTAAAAAATTAAACTACATGTCAAAATCAAAATATTATAAATGAGATTGAAAATTAAAAACAAACAATTAATAAAAACTTGGAACTGCTTGAAAAATAATATATATATATAATCATTACCTAATATTATCAAAAAGGGGAGAGATAAAAACTAAAACATTAGTTTAAAAGATAAAAATTGATTTATAGCCAATGAGGAAAAATGTTATTATTAGAAACTATTTTGATGAAATGATTTGAAAGAGACATGATGATTTAAGTAAAATACAGGATTATTTAAAAAATTATAAATTAAGGGATTTTTTTGGATAAGCTAGAAGTACAGAAGACTTGGTTTTAAAGTCCAAAACTCAATGACATAGCCTTGAGAATTTTTTTTTCAAAATTGCAATGAATTATTTTATAGATTTAGAAAAATCTTAGATTCAGATAGAGTTGGAAGTAAATTTTATAAAACTTATCCCCCCAAAAAGATTCCAATATTATATAAACTATTTGAAAAATAGCATTAAGTTATTTTGCTGAATATCTTCTATGTTACAAATATGAACATAACAAAACTTGTGAGATTTAAAAGACAAAAGAAGCCTATAAAATGATATCACTAAAAGAAAAGAAAATAGGATATACAGGAAATAAGATAGGATATATGGATAACAGATCTTTACAAGGCAAGGAGACCCTAGACTTTGAGGAAAATTTCTGGATAAGCCATAAGTATGAAAGGCATGGTTTCAAAATGCAAAAATTAGACAAAATCATAAGGAAAAAAATTAACAAATTACAAAGAATTATTTTAAAGTACTAGAAAAAATAATGAAAATCACTGGAAGAGAATAAAGGGAATATCTATCAGTGTCAAATCTCAAACTATACAACAAAAAATATATATATTTTTTTAAAATGGAAATTATTGATCAGCTTAAGTATATAATATAGTGGAACAAAATTATGTAATATTCTATTAATTAATAAATGCAAAATTCCAGCTATTGATTAAAACTCTCTACTTGACAAAAAACACTCTGAAAATTGAGCAGCCAAAATTAGATTTAGACCAACAACTCACAATTCATTCAATGATAAGATCCAAATATACTCTTGACACAGATATAAGAGATCACATCATAAACAAATTAGAGAAACATGAAAAAATGACTGAACAAGGAATAAAGAGATCATGGAATATAAAATTGACAATTTTGCTTTCATAAAATTAAAACTTTTTACACAGATAACACTAATATTAAAAGAGAAACAGTCATCTAGGGGAAATGTTTACATAAAGATTCTATGATAAAGGTTTCATTTCCTATATGAAACATTTAAATTTGTGAGAGTAAGATATTGGTTAAATTTTTAAAAATTAAAAAAATGTTAGCCCTTCATAAGGTATAATTCTTTTACCCCTTCATAAATTAATAAAGGAAGCTCTTAGTGATTTTCTACTGTATTCATCCTGATAGAAAATAGTAGACGTTGGACATGAATGTAAATCCATTAAAGTCTCCAGTGTGTCACACTCCCTCTCATCTAGCTCAACCTCTTCCTTTTCTATATGAAGGAAAGTGAGAGGGCATGTGATGTACAAAATATCACACAGCTAATAACTAACATAGAATCAATGTCTCCTAACTCTAAATCCATTTTGTCAAACTGCTGTCTCACCAGTTGATTTAAAGTCATCATTTCTTACATACATTATTTTTGCTTGGTAGTTTTCTGGACTGTTTAGTTATTTCTTTACAAAATAAAATTTGGTGATAGAATGGAAAGATAAGTAAATAGGCATTTCTTTTCATGTGAGGAATATACATCACAAGATTAAATCTTTACTTTTTGTTCTAAGGGATTATTGACAGAGATCTATTTCTGTAAATATCTGTGTGAATCTGATAACTGTTTTTATTTGCACTTGAAGGCTTCTCCTACTTGGAACATTCCCTCCTTGGTAGGAGGAACCTCTTGATCTATAAACATTGCCAATGTACTAAGGAGTCTGGCTGTCAGACTTTCTTTGAGAATATGGACCACCCCTGAGAAAAGATCTAAAATGTCCCATCTTATTTCAAAGTTGACCATGGAACTCTTCAGGTACATTCTTCTTTCTATCCCCTCCCTCCTCATAGTACCATTTAGTTTGCCTCTCCTAAAAGGGCTTTCCTCCATAAATCATTTTCTGATGTTTTTGCCTTTATGTCAGCAGGATTCAAATCACCCTAGAAAAGGGACTGCCTTACTGCCATTATTTTGTCAGCATCATGAAAAAAGCAGCCTCTGTACTTTAGCTTTTGGAAAATGCCACAGAATATGTTCTCTGGACTGCAGGAGGTTTTTTTCCAGAAGGAAGAGAGAGAGAAAAGAATGGAGGATCTGTCTTGGAAATCACAATCAGCCATTAGTTGTCAGAGTCCTTGTTCTTTAAGGACTAGAAAGCTGTGTAACCTTCGCTGTTCTATTTATAAAACACATGCTTGGCTGGAGTTCATTTTTGGCACCTGCTATAAATTGTGAGTGGGTAATTCTTGATACTGGTCCTCTTTGTGTTAAAGCAGAGAGCCAGGTTTCTATAGAATTTTCCCAAGAGGGAAAGATGTGGAGATTAACACCTTATCAGAGAAGAATTAACTATAATTTCAATAGTCCAGGTAATATGGGAAGAAATGTTAATTGTAATGTCCTAAGGAGGGGGGTGACCAACTTTTCTATTTGTACTAACTTTAGTTCAACTCAATTAGGAAAGAAATCACTGAAATCTATCTGTCAGGTATGAGGAACAGTAATGAGAATACAAAAGCAAAAATGGAATAGTTTCTACAAAGAGTTCATTTTATATGGGGTAGGGCAGGTTATAATTTTCCAATGACCTAGAAAACTCACTTTCAGTCTCTCAGAAATTCAAAAATTTTAATAAATTTACGATTAAATGCTTCTGCCCTTGGGTCTGGTCTTCTGATTAGTGATTCTCCTCATTTAAGGGAGCACCATTTATGTTCCCTTTTCTTCTGGCTCAATTTACTGCTTAAACTTTTCAAGTCTTGCCCAAATATGGATCCTTCTATAAATCCCTTGCAGTAAGGACTATCAATTTGCTTTTATTTAATTAGTTAATGAGAACTATCCATGAAACAGTCATTATCTTATGGTTCTTGGCATGCAATGATGAAGTAATTAATCAGCTGTTATTCATCTGAGAACTGAAAGATTTGTTTTTACTTCTGGGATTATTGAGCTCCAAATTCTGGGGACCTTGAACTCCTGATTGGTGAGAGTTCACTATATCTGCCCAACAAGACTATTATTCCACTTTCAAACTATATCTGCTATGCTATTAAATATGTCCACACTACCCTTCTTACCCTTTTCTACTTGTAGGTTGGGAACCAATAACTAAATCAAAACTACCATTCCTGAAAAGGACATATCAACTAATTGGTCATTTGACAACTCAATACCACTCATAAAAATATTCCTCCTTAGTCTTTACTATTTTATGCAAGTGTCATTTTCCCTTACCAGGAAGAAACCTTCTTGAGCACAGGGACTGCCTTGCTTTTTATATTTATATTCTCAAACACTTAATAAATGAAATCACATTTATTAATTTATGAAACAGAATGATTTCTATCTTCCTGAAGATTTATTGTTAGAAATCAGCTTTGAATATTATGATTTCATGCAGCCTACTTTGCAGGCTATGCTGTGAAAGCTGCAACAATTTGTAAGCTTGGCACCAAGACTTATCTACAAAAGAAAGGAAATGGAAAAGGTGAGCCACCTACAACCTCCCACTAACAGAAGAAAGTAATTCATTTACTTTAATGTTATTCTATTAGTTTGAATGTTCTTTGTTCCTAAGGAAGAGCTTAGAGGTCATGCTTTACCTCTAAGGCATTCTTAAGGAAAAAGGCCAATTAACAGAGAACAAAGAGGGAATAGTGGGGGAACTTTGATACTATTTGTGCTACAAATATATCTCTTAAGAATGTAATGAAATGTTTACCTTTTGGGATAGAGGAAATTAGGTAAAGAGGGTAATCACTTATGAAGACACCTAAAATTTAGTTTTTGACTATCTATATCATTTCAGAATTTGTTCATAATTAAATCAGTATATAGATTTGAAACATATTAATGTGCATGTTTAGTTTTCTTAGATTACAGATTATGGAATTTTACAGTTGCCAGATTTTTTAGGAATCATCCAATCCAAGTCCTTCATCTTCTAACTGAAGAAAGTGAGGGTTAGCTATGTTAAATGACTTAAATTGTTGAAATGTTTGACACATCTACATCATAAGAAGGAAAAGGACTCAGCAAATATCTACTGATAATATTTTAGATATCAGTCATTTAAGATTTAGGATTCATATTTATAGTTAGCATATTTTAGATGATTCTAAAATCTAAGAAACTGTGAAGGGCAGTAAACAGAATGCCAGGTTTGGAGGTAGAAAACTGGGTTGAAATACTGAGTCTATAAGGGATGAGGAACTTGTATATGACACCTTTTCCATACTTGAGACAAAAATTGGTTTAGTAAAGTGTTAGAATTTGAGACAGGAAGATGAGTTATTTCTTGCCTCATGTACTTTATAGCTATTTAACTTTGGACACATGACTCTGCATCAGTCTCAATTTCTTTTCCTGAAAATAATGAAGGCAAATACATATACTGTAGTGAAAATCAAGTGAGATAACAAATATAAAGTGCTTTTCAAATTTTAAAGTGCTTTGTTAAAAGTTATTTGTGTTGTTGGTGGTGGTGGTGGTGGTAAAAAGTCATGCCTAGTGCTTGACCAAGTATGGCTACATACCCTAGGTTAAGCAATACCTTTGACTCTTTCTGCTAACTTGAACTCTCTGTTGAAGTGACCATAGTGATCCTTGTTCCAAAGTAAGAAAGGACATTAGGTCCAAACACTATGGAAACCTGTTACTTCATATTCAGCCTTTGGAGATTTTTAATCTCTAGAAGAAATAGAATTACTGTGTCCTTTGGTTGTGTAACAGTAACCATATCATCAAAAGTATCTTTGATACTTACTAGCTATAAGAACTTGGGCAATTCACTTAATGCCCTGATTTATATAAAGTGTTCCTTATGCTGAGGAAATCATCAAATCATTCTTGTATTCACACATATTAAATAATATAATTAGTTTCCTACCAGATTATATTATACAAATTTTAAAGTTCCTACTTCATTGAAGAAAGACAAGTTTAAAGAAATTGAACAGGAACATCAAAGAAATACCTAAGAAAAAATCCCCAGGGCCTGATGGATTCACAAGTGAATTCTATCAAACATTCAAAGAACAACTAATCCCAATAGTATACAAACTATTCGACATAATAAGCAAAGAGGGAGTTCTACCAAATTCCTTTTATGACACAAATATGGTACTGATCCCAAAGCCAGGAAGGTCAAAAATGGAGAAAGAAAACTATAGACCAATATCCCTAATGAATATAGATGCAAAAATCTTAAACAGGATACTAGCAAAAAGACTTCAGCAAGTAATCAGGAGGGTTATTCACTATGATCAGGTAGGATTTATAACAGGAATACAGGGCTGGTTCAATATTAGGAAAACCATCCACATAATTGACCATATCAACAAGCAAACCAACAAAAATCACATGATTCTCTCAATAGATGCAGAAAAAAGCCTTTGACAAAATACAATACTCATTCCTATTCAAATCACTACAAAGTATAGGAATAGAAGGGCCTTTCCTAAAATTAATAAACAGTATCTATCTAAAAGCATCAGCAAACATCATCTGCAATGGGGATAACCTAGGAGCATTGCCAATAAGATCAGGAGTGAAATAAGGATGCCTATTATCACCTCTATTATTTAACATTTTACTAGAAACACTAGCAGTAGCAATTAGAGAATAAAAAGAAATTGAAGGTATTAAAATTGTCAATAAAGTCCCAAGCTATCACTCTTTGCAGATGATATGATGGTCTACTTAACGAATCCTAGAGAATCAACTAAAAAGCTAGTGGAAAAAATCAACAACTTTAGCAAAGTTGCAGGATACAAAATAAACCCTCATAAGTCATCAGCATTTCTATATATCTCCAACACAGCTCAGCAGCAAGAATTAGAAAGAGAAATTCCATTCAAAATTACCTAAGACAATATAAAATACTTAGGAATTTACCTGTCAGGATAAACACAGGAAATATATAAACACAAATACAAAACACTTTCCACACAACTAAAACTAGATTTGAGCATTTGGAAAAACATTAACTACTCATGGGTAGGATGAGCTAACATAATAAAAATGACCATCCTACCCAAACTTATCTATTTATTTAGTGCCATGACCATCGCACTTACAAAAAACTATTTTTACTAAGTTAGAAAAAAAACATAAAAAATTTCATTTGGAAGGACAAATGATCAATGATACCCAGGAACAAAATGAAAAAAAAAATACAAAGGAAGGTGACCTTGCAGTACCAGATCTAAAACTATATTATAAAGCAGTGGTCATCAAAGCAATTTGGTACTGGCTAAGAGTCAGAAAGGAGGATCAGTGGAATAGACTTGGGGTATATGACCTCAGCAAAATAGTCTATGACAAGCCCAAAGATCCCAGCTTTTGGGACAAAAATCCACTATTTGACAAAAACTTCTGGGGAAATTGGAAGACAGTGTGGGAGAGATTAGGCTTGAAACAACATCTCACACCCTACACCAAGATAAACTCAGAATGGGTTAATGACTTCAACATAAAGATGTAAACTATAAGTACATTATGTGAACACAGAATAGTATACATGTCAGACCTTTGGAAAGGGAAAATTTTAAAAACCAAACAAGAGCTAGAAAAAGTCACAAAACGTAAAGTAAATAATTTTGATTACATAAAATTAAGTTTTTGTACAAAAAAAACCAATGTAAAAAACATTAGAAGGGAAGTAAAAAATTGGGAAACAATCTTCATAACAAAAACCTCTGAAAAAGGTCTAATTACTCAAATTTACAAAGAGCTAAATCAATTGTACAAAAAATCAAACCATTCTCCAATTGATAAATGGGCAAGTGACATGAATAGGCAATTTTCAGTTAAAGAAATCAAAACTATTAATAAGCACATGAAAAAAATATTCTAAATCTCTTATAATTAGAGAGGTGCAAATCAAAGCAACTCTGAGATATCACCTCACACCTAGCAGATGTGAGGCTAACATGACAGCAAAGGAAAGTAATGAATGCTGGAGGGGTTGTGGCAAAGTTGGGACATTAATGCATTGCTGGTGGAGTTTTGAATTGATCCAACCATTCTGGGGGGCAATTTGGAACTATGCTGAAAGGGTGCTGAAAGACTGTCTGCCCTTTGATCCAGCCATAGCAGTGCTGTGTTTGTACCCCAAAGAGATAATAAGGAAAAAGACATGTATAAGAATATTCATAGCTGCGCTCTTTGTGGCGGCAAAAAAAAATTGGAAAAATGAGTGGATGCCCTTCAATTGGCGAATGGCTGAATAAATTGTTGTATATGTTGGTGATGGAATACCATTGTGCTAAAAGGAATAATAAAGTGGAGGAATTCCATGGGAACTGGAGCAACCTCCAGGAAATGATGCAGAGCAAAAGGAGCAGAATCAGGAGAACATTGTACAAAGAGACTGATACACTGTGGTACAATCGAATGTAATGGACTTCTCCATTAGTGGTAATGCATTGATCCTGAAGAATTCAGTGGGATATAGGAGAAAGAACACTTATCCACATTCAGAGGGAAAACTGGGAGTAAAAAAAAAACCAAAGAAAAACAATTGCTTAATGACATGGGTCGAAGGGGATATGAATGGTGATGTAGACTCTACATGAACATCCTAGTGCAAATACCAACAACATGGAAATGGGTTCGGATCAAGGACACATGTGATACCCAGTGGAATTGCAGGTCTGCTATGGGAGGGGTTGGGGGAGGGAAGGGAGGAATAGAAAATTATTTTTGTAACCAAGGAGTAATGTTTGAAATTGACCAAATAAAAAAATAATGTCAAAAGAAAAAAAAAGGCAACCTTTACAAATTGTGAATTAGACCCAATTAGAGTTGCCCAATCTGAATACTACAGACTATTAGAGAGCTTTGCTATTCTAATCCTGGATAAACAAATCTACCTGTTATATTTTGTTAGTCAAAGTACGGATAGCATAAATGCTGCTATATTTTGGAAGCCAAGGAATTCTTTTTCTAATGTCTAAAGGGCATCTTTATAATCAAAAGCATCAGCTTAGCCCTATCAGAAAAGGTAAGGGAAAGACAAAATAAATATGGAAACTAATTGATAAAATCATAAAATAGACTTTATAATGTTTGGGGATGTTCTAAAAGACAATGATTTTCAAGTTGAAGAAGAATTTATAGTCATGAGCAGAAACTCAGGCACTTATCCATATTACAAGATATATTTTTTTTCTTATTTGACCCCTTAGATTAGCTCTACAAACATAAGACTATTAAACCAAGTTGTATAGAAATAAGTTTTAATCTTCATGAGCATTGAGTTTTAATATTACCATTTATAGGCTAAATAAACCAGAATCTCTTTGAGAACAAGAATTTAATGTTATTCATTTTCATATTATCTTTATTGTTCATATATTTGATTCTCAGTTTCCTTACCTCTACAATGAAGAGTAAAATTTATTCCTAATGGTGTATCATTATTTCTAATTGGGTTTAGTATTTTTCAAGCCTCTTTCCTTTGTCTTAAGGTGATCTCACATTCCCTCACCCAGAGCAGCTTCTAAAATTGGGATGAATGAGTTGAGATTGTAAAGCCCATTTTGTCTAGTAAATAGAAATTACTTTGGCCAAATACACTGGGGAAGGGAGAGGCATCCTGGAGTTCCCCATTGGGGTAAATGGAGAAAGTCACTCCTAACCAAACATAACCTGATTTTTTCATCTAGATACTGGAATCCTATGATCAAGCATAAGATTTTCTCATCATCATGAAGGAATCAAGAAGGGATTAAAAAACATTATGCACCTCCTCATTAAGTTAGTTACAAATATCTTGGGGAGGGTTGAATAATGAACTTCCAAAATTTTATTTTAATGACTCAAGATGCTGAATGAATTTGTCTTTCATCATCAATAGAGATTCCATGATCAATTAATTTATGGGTTGTTGCTAGCCTTATCAATATATTGGTTTTCTTACCTGGACCCTAGTCACTTTGAATTTATAATTTTAATAAAAGGTTAGGTGAGATTTCAGGAGTTCTTACAAGGTCTCCACAAAATTATAAAATTATTTTGATAATATTTCAATTTTATGAGTAGAATCTTTTATTCCTTACAATGTAAAATTTAAATTAATATCCAAAAATTCCAAGTATTATATTTCTAAGATTTATTAATAATCTCTTGAAGTAGAAGGAATAAAAAGACAAAAGTAAAAGCCTGAGTAAAGAAAAATTTGCCCAGCCACATTGGCAGGAAAAGAGAGAGAGGGGCAAGGTTACACTCCAAAAGGTAAGGTGATAACATGAGAACAAAAGTGGGAAGCTGGGATTTAGAGTCCTTGGGAGAGGATTCTGACTATACAATATAATTGGTTTCTATTGTAATACTATGTATTTTGTTGTAAAATTTAAAAGTATTGTTCTGAAGAGGCCTTTGACTTCACCACACTGGCAAAGGGATCTATTGCACACACACACACACACACACACACACACACACACACACACACAAACCTCTAGAAACATTAAACTAAATGATATCTGAACTTCCTTCAACATCTATGCTCTATAATCCTGTTGTACTTATCATTAAAGGAGAACAAACATTATAAGTCAAGTAAAACTAAAAAATATATGGTGGGAGAAATAACTAAAGGATATGTCATCTTTTCTCCTATTATGCAATGATAATTTCATTGCCTATGAAAATATGCCACTAACAAAGTAGGAAAAGATTAGAGACATAACAGTTTGAAACATACTTTATCATAGCTATCTGAAATAAATAGTTGATGTGTTTTTTTTCAGAAGTGCTAATCCAAATAATTTCTTTGGAATTTGAATCATTGTAAATCACAGTAATTTAATAAGTAATTGTCCCTACTACAATGTAGAAGTGGACAGCATTTTGTATCCTCATCTCCTTGCCCTAAAGCACCTGAGATGAAGATTCTTATGGGCTCTGAAGCTGGTGGCATAACCCAGGTTTAAGTAATCCTTATGTGACCCTCATTTGACTATTTTGGGATCCTGAGAAGGAATTTTGGTCCATATTTCTAAAATTCTTTCAGATGGAAATGAATGGGCAATATTCAAAGGAGAGATTGCATAAACCACTTAGAGAGTGATAAGCAATGGCAATTAAAACTCAATCAAAAAATCCACAGAAATGCTAATAAACTGAAACACAGAGGAGACATATATAATGAATCAAATGTCTGTCCCCCAAAAGAATGTTTTTGAAATGTATACGTCATATTATAAAACTACAAATATGTTTAAAAAAAAACAAAAGCAAAACAAGACAGAGGTTTTGAGTAAGGAAAAGGCCTAGTGGCACAGATTCAGAATAATAGACATTAGAATTATTTTTAAAAGCCTTAAAAATAATACAGCCTTGTCTTCAGGTAGGTGAATCATATTCCAATCTTATTTATAGGAAACTATGCTTTAGAGGGGTCAAGTAACCAACAAAAGGGAAAGATGTGTAATCCAGAAAAGATGAGTCTCTTTCTGTTTTTGTTGTGGAGTGTGTATGTGTATGAATGTGTATTAAAAGAAAGGACCTTTCAAAACAATATGATCTGAAAACTCAAGGCAGAAGGAATTTGAAACTCCTCTACTGTATTCTTCATCCATAATTTCCATTTGGCCATCAAAGATCTCCAGGGACTTAATGACCAGCTGGATCCAGAGCTAATCTTGGGAAGAGAATGCCTATGTGATTTCAGGAGCTGTTAATTAAGCATTATTTGTTAATACATTATCAGCAGCTGCCTACTGCAACTAATATACAGGAACAGCTGAACTCAAAGTAATCAAGCTTGGCATGCTAATTTGGGTACACAATATGTGGTCAGGCAAAATCAGTATTTGAGTTCTGAGCTCAAATTACAAAAAGACTCTACTCAGAGACTGAGAAAACAATAGCACTGGGGTACAGAATCAGGGAGGAGTTGGAGTTCTTTTAACAAACAAAAATTGTTGTGAGTGAAAAACAGCAAAGGGTTCTATGACAGAGTGAACACAATTTGTGGAAATCAACTTAAATAGGAAAGAAAATGATCTTTAAGAGTAACTATTAGCCCAAATTCCTTGAGGAGATCTTATGGCAGGGGTTAGGGAAGAGGGACCAAAAATAGACAATTTCATTGACAATAATATATTCATATAGAAAAAGACATAACTGGGAACTTGAGGGTTTTCTGTTTAGCATATGCACATATATGTGTGTATACACATATATATGTGTGTGGATGGGTATGGGTATCATACAGAAACTTTTAAAAAATCATAGTAAAGTAAATAGTAATTTTTAATAAAAACTCCTATTCTAATGGGGGATAATATCTATTTATGTATCTATATGCCTAGATAAGTAAGTAGATCAATAGACAGATAGACAAACAGATGATAGATAGATAGATAGATAGATAGATAGATAGATAGATAGATAGATAGATAGATAGATAGATATTTATGCCCCTACTAGAATGTGGATTTAAAAAATTTTAACATTAATTTTTTGAAATGTTAAGGGCTAAATTTTCTTTGTCCCTCCTATACACACTAAGATGACAAGCAACAACAATAATAAATTATATAATAATAAATTATACATTTAAAATATTTCTGTATCAGACAAGTTGTAAAAAATATCAAGAAAAATCAAAAATATGAAAAGTGAATGTTTTATCTGCACTCAGAGTTCATTAGCTCTCTGTATGGATAGAATGTGGATTTTTGAGAACGGATACTAGCTTATTCTTTGTGCCCCTAGAGTTTAATATAGTACCTTATATATTGTAAGTATTTGATGAATGATTTTTCATTCACTCATATGGATGATAATATTTATAATTTAGTACAATTTTTTTTGGATTCTTTGACAAATGAATCTGACCTATATAGCAGAATACCAATGAAAATTTCTAGTGACTCCAGGCACTTAGCTGTGCTAGTTCCAGAACACTTTGATTTGTATATGAAGAAAGGAGGAAGAGAGAGAAAGGCAGTAAAAGTGTTTTCACACTGATTTCTGGAATAATTAATTCTGGAATTGGAAAATCATGAAAGGGAAACCAAACTTTTTACAATGAACTCTTCAAAAGAGCATTGGCTCAGAACACCAAGGACTTCAGTTCATTTAAATGTCCGCCTTTAATGTTTATTACCAATTAATGTTCAGGAAGTCATTTACATTCCTAAGCATGGGTTCTGTCATTTATACATTTAAGAAGTTGGACTAGATGGTCTTTGAGGCTTCTTCTGTCTCTTGTCATATGAGTAATGAGAAATGTATGACTCTATACTAATGATTGTGAAAATCAAAGAGTTTAAGACAATTTACTTACTCTTCTTTCAATGTGTGGATTTAGTAGGTGATAGTGGAATACTAGAATCAAAGATTTAGAACTGGAAAGGAGTTTAGATTGAAAATAAAAGGAACATTGATATCTATAAATATTTAGGAGTTATGATGTATTATATTAACAATTTTATTAGTCAATTTGCCTAAAATATAACCAGTGCAGAAAAAAGAATTATAAAATAGCAATGTAATCATAGGATTTAGATGTAGAAAGAACCTAAGGAAGAGGTTAGTCAGCCCAAAATTTTTATTTCAATAATAAGAAATCTAAGATTTGTGGAATTCAAATGATTTGCCCAAGGATATACATGTGCATGCAGAAAACCCAGTATTCAAATATTTTAATTCCATGATGAGTGAACTTTCCAGTACTTTACACTAGTCCTCTTTAAATTAGATTGAGAAATGAAGTCTCATGCCATATTTTTAAAAGACCTCAAAATCCATTTCCTTAACATCTTCTTTCAGTGTAATTGTAAATAATCAAGAATTTCTCTTCAGGGGAAATAGAGGGAAAACTGCTTTATTTAATATTCATATTAGCACACAGAGGAGCATGTGAAAATTTGACACATTATTCACCTTTCTCTATACTCGCCTCAGTAGTGTTGACACAACTACCATCCATACTAATTATAATTGTGACCCATGGGATGGTGGGAAGGCAGAAGGATAAGTACTAGAGGTATTGTTAGGGTATTCTAAGTCTGACATAGTGCTACATTCTTAGTGTTAAATCTAGATGAGGAGGGAGTAATACGATAAAGATGAGTGATGCTGCATACAAAGATAGATGAAGGAAAATCCCCTGGCCCTGAGATTAGATAACTTGATTGAAGATTCTGGGCTTTCAATAATTGTGCTTGGAAAAAAATATATATATATATATGAGAAAGTTTTGAAGTGACTGGCATTGGAGTGGGGCTGTCGATCCTAGTTCAGCCTCTGGCAAATGGTCCCCTTGTTAGGACTCAGGTCACACTTATGGGTTTGAAAACTAGGTCAATGTTCCCTTATACCCTGTCCTCAAATACCTAAAGTGAAATTATTTTCTTTCTCCACACAATTCTCTTCTACTCCATTCAAATATTCTCTAATACATACATCAAGAGCATGAGAGTGACCTTTATCTGACAGAGAATGTTTATGAGTGTATACATACATAACAAGTACCTTGTTTTCTGAGGAGAAGAAATACATAGAATGTTGAAAGGAGATTATGAAATGCATCATAGGATCAAACTGAACGCAGACTCCAAAATTATTACTGAAGTGGAGGTTATTCAAAGCCATGATTTTATGGCATTAGTCAGAGAACCTTAAGTTGACAGAAATGATTTGCAGCATTGCACTTTATTGAATTTACAAGTTGAAATTTATTAGTCATTGCATGGCTGGTTGCATTTGCTTTAATTAGATGGTTAATACTTTTTTTAAAAAAGCAATCTGGAAGTTCTGGATGCTTAGAAGGAAACATTTCACCTCTCTTTGTTAGGAGGGCATGAATAAAACTTCTGAGAATGTCTAATTAAACTCATCTCTAAAGCTGATGACTTTTGGGATATTTTGTGCTTTAACCCCAAATGAACATACTTTCCTTTATATACAATGATTAAGCTACTGACCTGATATTAATGGATATGCACTTAATTGTTTTGTTTTGGTTTTTGGTTTGTGGCCATGTTTTGATGGAATAATCATCTATGCTTTTGTTCCTTAAGTGACTGATAGTGGTTTCACCAACATGTATAGTCAAAGATCACACTATTTCATGTAAGAAAAAGCTCTCAGATTGGGACGATCTAGATTTAAGTTCAACATCTGTTCCTTTACCTTCTCGAGGTACCTTTTTCATCTACAAAAACTGAGGATCACAATAATATGAAATGCTGTTTCTCAGAGGTATTGTAAGAAAAAAAAAGATTTGTAGAGGATGAACCACTAAGTAGCTATGAACTTTTAATGAATAAGACTTTCTGTTAAAAAAAATGATATGCTGATTCAGAGACTCAGTCTTAGCCTTGCAGCAGCATATTTTAATCAACTAAAAATGAAAATATTTTAATTTTTTAAATTGAATTCTGCTTCCTTTATTTCATATTGGTCAGGGAACATGGAACATTTAAATTTTTTAGGAAATAGTTCATAAAAATGTTCTCCCATCTACTAATTTTATATAAATTTGTGGGCTACTGAGAAGCAGTTTGACCATTGATAACAGTTGTACTCGTGCATCTGACATGTATCATCTACAAAATCGGGGACAGTTACCTTCTCAGATAACTAGGAAATTTTCTAAGAGTGTAAATCTCAAATGAGTTGCCAATCTGCATGAGCACAGGGATTTTCCACAAGGTGTTCTTTTCAACAATGCAATCACAAATATGGAGTTAGAAGTGTGGTAGAAGGCACACTAGATTCTAAGACATTCATACAGAAAAAGGGGGTATGAATGAAAGCAATGAAAGTTCTAATGCATCATTGGCAACTAAATTCAATAATTCACCTTTTTATAGATTTTTATAACTTTTGTATAACAATCACATTTTGAGATCCATAGTAAAATATTATAACAATAAATTATAATATATTATTCTGCATGATATCTATAAGTATATGACACATAATAATATATTCTTTTGTAGAGGAGAAAATTGAGAATCACAGACTTGGAGTGATGACTAAAGTCACAAATCAAAGACAGTGCAAGTATCTAATACTAAGTCTTTGTATTTCAAGTCCAATGCTATGTCCATTGAATGCCCTCTAGTAGGACCCAAAGCTCAGTTCAACTTGATGAGCACTTGTAATATGGGTTGAAGGAAAATTGATGAACTACAAATCAGAAAAACTTAAAAGAAAGTCCAATCCCTATTTCCATGTTTACTTCTGTGTTATTTCCGTGTTAACTTTCTGAGTTAAGTTGTCATCTTGTCCTCAAGTCCTCTTGAATAAATTGAGGAAGTTGGATTAGATAGATGACCTTTGGGTCCCTTCAAATGTCGAGATAACATTATTGCAAATGTAACATGGTTCTAGGCAGTATGATTATTGCTGTGTGGTTTTTGAAGTCTGTGATAATAATTTAATTGGATCTATAAGTAATGAGAAAAAAATAATACCTCGCATTTACATAGCATTTAAATGTTTATAGTGCTGGAAGGTTTTGAAATAACTTTAAGCATTTTTTCACATTTATCCTCAAAACAAGTCTAGACATGGAGGACTAATATTATCCCCATTTGTAAGAGGAGGAAACAGGCATTAAATGACTTGTCTAAGATCATGCAACTAGTGACCAGATTTTAACTAAGTCCAAGTCCAAAGAGCTACCTAATAATGCAAGTCATTATAAAGATATAAGGCATTCAGAGGAGGGAGGCAAAATTAACTGAAAGTAGAATGGTAGAGAAAGTAAGATTTTGCCTGACTTTTAAAAAAGGGTAGAATTTGGTTGAGTAGAGAGGAGAAAAGAGGGCTTTTACCAAAGAAAGCAGCACAGTATAAGCAAAAATGAGATAGAAATTAATGAAATTAAGGTGTCTTTAACAGAAGATAGTGAATATAACAAGCAACTGGACCAAAGGTTTTGTGTTAGGTAGAGAGTAATAAAAGATATTTGGAAAATTGAGTTGGTACTAGATTATGGAAGATCTTAATTACAAAGTTATGGAGTTATGCTTTCTTTTCCTTAAGAGCTTGGTTTTTGAAGACAGGGATAATTAATATGAGCAAAGTCATATTTTAAGAATATTAATCTATGGTTGGTGTAGAGGATGTGTGTATAAGGATAGAATGCAGAGTAGGTATCCCTATTAAGAAAATATAATAATTTAGACAATAACTATTAGAGGCAGGGAGGTGGTTGTGCAGTGGATAAAGTGAAAGACCTAGATTCAGGAAGACTTCACTTTTTTGAATTCAAATATGACTTCAGACACTTACTGTCTATGTGACCCTGAGCAAGTCATTTAACCCTATTAACCTCATTTTCCTAATCTGTAAAATGAGGAGAAGAAAATCCCAAATAGAGTCCTGACTGAAAATGAACTGAAAAGGAATTAACTGTAAAACAGTAAGAATGGATGAGTTGATTTGAAAGGCCTAATTAAGAAATAATTCTTAACATTTTATAACAGGTCATATTTAAAATGTGAATGAGGAGACAGAATAATAAATATTTTGAGCCTGGTGAGAATAATAAAAGAAGAGGAAAGAAGGAAAATGGGAAAAAAGAAATGAATTCAGTTATAAAACCTACTGAATTTAAGTTGGTAGCATGTGCAGGAAGAGGGGGATACAGAGATAGACACAAAGAGGCAGAGAGAGATTGAGGCAGAGAGAGATTGAGGCAGAGAGAGAGAGAGAGAGAGAGAGAGAGAGAGACAGAGAGAGAGAGAGAGAGAGAGAGAGAGAGAGAGAGAGAGAGAGAGAGAGACTGTGAGAGAGACATATGGATATATGGACTTAAAGAGAATCAGACAAAAACAGAGACAAACAGAGAGAGAAATAATTTTAAAATAATTAATTGTGTCAGACATTGTGTTAGGTCATGGAGATAGAGGGAAACTTGACTTTTTAGTCAAGGAGCTTATTTTCTAATTGAAGGAGACAACACACAAAAGAGAGCTGGGAAGTAGGGCAGGGCACCCAAGACAGGTGAATGGCAAGGAGACCTCAGGAAGATAAAGGGATGTTTGGGCCCATATAGATAAGGGGTAAGGAGATATTGAATTAGAAATGGGGGATGCATGGAATGGAGTCTCAGTTTATAAGAAGGTGGAAATGTCCAGAGAGATTTCAGGAGGTATCCATTAGATACTGAGAGATTCTGGAGTAAAGTTTTCTTGAGAAATCAATGCTTTCTTTCATTTTTCTTCTCTTCCCTTCTCTTCCCTTCCCTTTTCTTCATTTCCTTTCATTTCCTTCTCTTCCTCCCCAACTTAATCTAGAATTCAAGACTTCACAATATGAACAAATTATCTATCCATTCAATTCTTATGACCCTCTAAAATTCCTCTTACATCCAGATTAGTCTACAGTATGTTTGTGGGATTCATGGGATTTATGATGATGAAAAATAACACCACTGCATACTTTTATGATTATAAAGAAATCTCAAATATAAAGCAAAATATGCATTTTCATTTATCATTTTAATTAATTATTATGTGTTAGAATTACATAATTCTGTTTATTTAATCTGTATGTATTTCCTCTCCTTTCTGCCTTTATTTCTCTCTCCATCCCCTTTCCTTCATCCTTCCCTTCCATTTTTCTTCATTTATTTTCTCTCCCATTTTCTCTCCTCCCATCTTAATCTAGAATTCAAGATAATATATAATCTGGAACAATCGGTATTTCCATTTTTTAATCACTTTGGCTCTCAAAAAGTCCTGTGTTCCAACCATATTAGTCTACTGATGTTCTACTTGAACATAATTAAACCCATTCCTTTATATTATACTACTTTCTTCATTTGATAGAGCCTACTCCATCATATCTACTTTCCCAAATACTAATTCAAGAGTACAGATAAAGTCCCATTTCCTCGTTAAAATTTTTATCTTCTTCTTCTGAATACTGAAAAGATGCTGAGAATGTAAATAACAGCATATAGCTGTGATGGAAAACATTTGCCCCTCCCCAACCATACCAGGAACTCCCTCTCCCCTCCCCCTTTACCCCACAGTGGGAAGGAAGGAAGAACTCCTATTGGGCTATTGGGTGGGTGAAGTGAGGAATGTCCTCAGTGAGTTTAGGGTAGGGGGGGAGTGACCTGAGCACTCTGCTCCCCTCCAGCTCTGCCACCTGTGAGCTGTGCACCTGAGCCCCTGTGTGCTCCTACATGGCTGCTGGGCAGAAGGACGAGTGATATGAAAAAAATGTCATGAGGCATGGTGGTTAGGGGGGAAGGTCTGCTCCAACCTAGTCCCTCTGCCTTTCTAGTAAGGAACTCTGGAGGGGGAGGGGAGTTCTGGTAGGGGGTATCATGCCAACAGAGAGCACTCTGCATACCATCTTTGGTACCCATGCCATATGATTCTTTGGACATACTAGGCACTCAAAAACCACTAGATAATGATGAAATGAAGACTAATATTCAACTTTCCCTTATCATATTGTCTTGAAGCCAAAGTAGTTAGTTTTCTTTTCCTTAAATTTAGCACTCATTTATATCCATGATTTTGTGTTTTCAGTGCCCCCTGCCTAGAAGGCACACTTACTATACATCCAGATCCTAAGTACCCTAGCTTCCTTTAAGACTCAACACAGGTACTACCAACTTTTTACATTCCTGATTCTAAAATTCTAATCATTTTTACTTCTTAAAATTATCACTTATACAACACATCCCAAAAGTCTTCTTATAATTCTAAGCTTTAGTAATTTCAGAAGTTTAAATAATACAGACTTACAAAATATGATTTAAAAGTTTAGTGATTGTAATTAATCTTAAACTGTTTTGTTAAAATTTTAATAACAAAACTTTAATTTGAATAAAATGGAGAACCTGTCATTAGTTATTGTGTGTGACAGTTCTTAAACTTTTTCAGACTGGTAGATTGATATAGGAAGTCTTCTTGCTGGACCACTTGTATCATGTGAACTGTCTCTAATAGAATTTTTTATTATAATGTCAACTCAAAAAATCTCATGTCTGTTCAAAACCTTATCCTTTGGATAATCTTAAAATCTATGAATATTAATATCATCTTTTTAGTTTCTAAGGAACAGGTAATAAAAGTTTTTATCCAAAAATTTACTAGCACTAAAGAGTACTTATATTGAATATTAATAATAAATATTGGCATTAAAGAAATTCATGTAATCTTTCTAATATTTTATAAGACTAGAGCATCTAAACTTCCTGGGGTATTAAATATTAAAATGCTACTAAGACTTTGGGAAACTATATTTACATTTAAATGTTATATTCTGGACTTCTAGGTAAACATGGCGGCAGTCTAGATGCAAGACTTGTCCTCTCCTAAGCACCCAAAGACTTAGATTACATCAAAAGACAAAAAAAAAATTAAGGAGAATGAAGGGACTCTATGGTAGGGAGAAGCATTGAAGGTACATGGGTTTTGGGCATTTCCACACTATAAGGGGGTGAAAAATCTCTGATCTACCCTACACCACCCCCACTTAAGTAGCCAAAGTCAGAGCCCACTCATGCCAGAATCAGCGAGTGAGAGAGAGGTACCTCTAGAGTGAGTAAGCAGCACCTCTAGGTCCTTGGGACCTGACTAAGACCATCAAAGACCTACCTCTGAGACCAGCTACATCTGAAACCCCAGCAGGCTGAAGACCACAAACCATGGGTTCACATGGGAAGATAGAATAGAGAAGGGCAGCAAACAGTAGAAGCTGTGGAGATTTGAGAGCTTGCCTAAGGCAAAATCCTTGATCCTTAATTCCATACACAGAGAGCCTAAACATCTCACTCATATTTCTGACAAAAAAGGGAAGGGAAAAACCTCCACATTAATGGCAAATTGTGCCCAGGAACAACAACCTTCATCCACCAAAAAAAAAAAAGCAAAAACAAAAACAAAAACAAAAAACAAGAACAGGGGGTTGACCCTGGAAATTGTTTAAAGAGGAAAAAACCCAAGCGACAGAGGAAATAGAGAAAGAAATTCAAATAAACCCAAAACCTTCCCCCCAAAATGAAAATTATCCACAAACACTTGAAGAATTTAAATTGGAGCTTATCAAAAAGATGGAAGCCTTCTGGTAAGAAAAGTAGGAAAGAGTTCAAATAGAAAATAACAGTTTAAAGCACAAGAAATTCCAATTGGAGAAATAGCTGGAAGCCACAAAAATCAAACCAAAAAATGAAAACCAGTTTTAAAGAACAGAATTAGTCAACTAGAAGACAATGATCTTGCAAAACAGCAAGAATTAATAGAGCTGAGTCAAAAGACTGACAAAATAGAAGAAAACATAAAATATCGAAGATGACAGATAAGGAAAACAGAGGAAAGAGAGACAATTTGAGAATCACTGGTCTACCTGAAAATCCAGAAATAAAGAGAAATCTTGACATCATACTACAAGAAATCATCCAAGAAAACTGCCCTGATGTTCTTGAACAAGTTATTGAAAGAGTTCATAGAATGCCCTCTACATTAAATCCTTAAAAGATAGCTCCCAGAAATATAATTGCCAAACTCAAGAGGTTTCCAGCAAAGGAGAAAATTCTACAACAAGCAAAAAAGAGAAAATTCAGATACCAAGGAGCATCAATCACAATCACACAAGACCTTGCAGCTTCCACATTAATGGACCACCAGGCTTGAAACATGATATTCAGACAGGCAAGAGAATTGTATCTTCAACCAAGGAGCACCTATCCATCAAAACTGACTATATATTTTCATTGGAAAGTATGGGCATTCAACAAAATAGAAGATTTCCAAGTATTTGTAAAGAAAAGACCAAAACTAAGTGGAAACAGTTTGATATCCAAACACAAAGATCAAGAAAAACATGAAAAGGTAAATAAGAAAGAGAGGACAAAGGTGAAAATAGTTTTTATTCAAACTCTCTACTTTAAGGGCTACAATTAGATCAAATTATATATATATTAATATATGGGAAATGTATTTGTTACTCTCAAAAATTATTTTCACTATTATATTAATTAGAAGAATCATTCACAGGAAGAGATTGGAGTCTTAAGTGCTATAAGATGATATGCAATAAAAGGAAAAAAGGGGGGAATAAAATATTGCACCAAGAGATACTTGAAGAAATAAAATAAATAGGATAATCTTTATCACACAAAGAAACGCATGGGAAGGGGAGGAGAAGGGTACTCTTATAAGAAGGAAAGGAAGAGAGTGCATATGGGTAGTACTTAAACCTTATTATCAGTGAAATCAATTCTGAGAGGGAAGAACATCTAGATCCATTGAGGTCTTGAATTCTATTTTATCCTATAGGGAAAGAGAGAAGGGAAAACTAAGGGGGGGGGGGTAGGAGGTAAGGGAGTTCAAAAATGGAGGTAAAAAGAGTGGGGAGGGAAATTAACAGACGCTAGGAAAACAAGAAGGGAACAAAAAGGGAGGGGACAAAAAGCAAAGCATATTAACGGAAGGGATTAGGGGGATTAATTAAAAGTAAACCAGTGGTTCTAAAGGATATAGCAAAAGAAGAAAGCACAGAACTAGGAGAGACTATCAAAATGCTAGGGAATACAAAGGTGACAATCATAAATTTAAATGTGAATAGGATAAACTCTCATATAAAACAAAAAATAAATAGGAGAGTGGATTAGAATCCAAAATCCTACCATATGTTGTCCACAAGAAACACACCTGAGGCAGGTATAAACTCTCAAGGTTAGAATTAAAGGTTGGAGCAAAACCTATTGGGCCTCAACTGATAGAAAGAAGGCAGGAGTTGCAATCATGATATCTGACAAAGCCAAAGTAAAAATAGATCTGATTAAAAGGGATAGGGAAGGTAAATGCATCCTGAATAAAAGAGAGTATAGATAATGAGGAAATATCAGTAAACACCATATATGCACCAAATGGTATAGCATATAAATTTCAAAAGGAGAAACTAGTGGAAATGAAGGAGGAAATAGATAGTAAAATTATACTATTGGGAAACCTCAACCAACCACTATCAAATTTAGATAAATCAAATAAAAAAGAAAAAAGAAAGAGATAAAAGATGTGAATGAAATCTTAGAAAAATTAGAGTTAATAGATCTATGGAGAAAAATAAATAGGGACAAAAAGGAATACACCATCATTTCAATAGCACATGATACATTCACAAATATTGACCATGTACTAGGTCATAAAAACATTGCAAACAAATGCAGAAAAGCAGAAATAATATATCTAACCTTTTCAGATCATAATGCAATAAAAATACTGATCAGTAAGGTTACATGGAGAGTCAAATAAAAAATTAAATGGAAATTAAATATGATTCTCCAAAATCTGTTAGTTAGATAACAAATCATAGAAACAATAATTTAATTGAAGAAAATTTTAATGATGAGATATCCCTTCAAAATCTATGGGGATGCAGCCAAAGGAGTACTCAGGAGAAAATTTATATCCTTGAGTTCATATATTAACAAATTAGGGAGGGCAGAGGTCAATGAATTGGACATGGAAATCAAAAAACTTGAAAGCAAACGAATTAAAAATTCCCAGAAGAAAACAAAATTAGAGATCCTAAAAATTAAGGGTGAAATTAATAAAATCAAAAGTGAAAGAACTATTAAATTAATGAATAAGAATAGGAGCTGGTATTTTGAAAAAACAAACAAAATAGATGAAATACTGTTCAATCTAATTAAAAAAAAGGAAAGAAGAAAACTAAATTGACAGTATCCAAGATTCAAAGGGAGACCTCACCTCTAATGAAGAGAAAATTAAGGCAATCAGTAAAAATTATTATGCCCAATTATATGGCAATCAATATGGCAATCTAGGTTATATGGATGAACATTTACAAAAATATAAATTCCCTAGATTAAGAGAAGAAGAAATAAAATTATTAAATAATCCAACATCAGAAAAAGAAATTGAACAAGCTATCAAAGAACTCCCTAAGAAAAAATCCCCAGGCCCTGATGGATTCACAAGTGAATTCTATCAAACATTCAGAGAACAGCTAATCCCAATACTTTACAAACTATTTGGCATAATAAGCAAAGAGAGAGTTCTACCAAATTCCATTTATGACACAAATATGGTACTGATTCCAAATCCAAGCAGGTCAAAAAGGGAGAAAGAAAACTATAGACCAATCTCCTTAATGAAGCTAGATGCAAAAGTCTTAAAGAGGATACTAGCTAAAAGTCTCCAGCAAGTCATCGCAATGGTTATTTACTATGATCAGTTGGGATTTATACCAGGAATGCAAGGATGCAGGAAAACCATCCACATAATTGACCACATCAACAAGTAATCCAACAAAATCACATGATTATCTCAATAGACATAGAAAAATCCGTGACCAAATTCAACACTCATTCTTATTGAAAGTATAGGAATAGAAGTGTCTTTCCTATAAATAATAAACAGTATTTATCTATAACCATCAGCCAACATCATCTGCAATGGGGATAAACTAGATGCATTCCCAATAAGATCATGAGTGAAAGAAGGATGCCCATTATCACCACTATTATTTAACATTGTACTAGAAACACTAGCAGTAGCAATTAGAGAAGAAAAAGAAATTGAAGGTATTATAATTGGTAATGAAGAGACCAAACTATCACTCTTTGCAGATGATATGCTGGTCTACTTAAAGAATCCTAGAGAATCCACTAAAAAGCTAGTGGAAATAATCAACAACTTTAGCAAAGTTGTATGATACAAAATAAAACCACATAAGTCATCAGCATTTCTATATATCTCCAACACATCTCAGCAGCAAAATTTAGAAAGAGAAATTCCATTTAAAATCACCCTAGACAATATAAAATACTTAGGAATATATCTGCCAAGACAAACACAGGAACTATATGAACACAACTATAATACACTTTCCACACAATTAAAACTAGTTCTAAACTATTGGAAAAACATTAACTGTTCATGGGTAGGATGAGCTAACATAATAAAAATGACCATTCTACACGAACTTTTTTACTTATTTTGTGCCATACACATCAAACTACCAAAAAACTCTTTTTACTGAATTAGAAAAAACCATAACAAAGTTAATTTGGAAAAAGAAAAGATCAAGGATATCCATGGAAATAGTGTGGAAAAAATGTAAAGGAAGGTGGCCTGGCAGCACCACATCTCAAACTATACTATAAAGCATTGATCATCAAAACAATATGGTACTGGCTAAGAGTAAGAAAGGAGGATCAGTATAATAGTCTTGAAGTATGTGACCTCAGAAAGACAGTCTATGACAAGACGAAAGATCCCAGCTTTGGGGTTGAAAATCCATTATTTGAAAAAAAAATGCCTGGGAAAACTGGAAGACAGTGCGGGAAAGATTAGGTTTAGATCAACACCTCAAATCCTACAACAAGATAAACTCAGAATGTGTGAATGATTTGAACATAACAAAGGAAACTATAAGTAAATTAGGTGATTCCAGAATAGTATACATTGGGAAAGGAATATTCTAAAACCAAACAAGACTTAGAAAAAGTCACAAAATGTAAAATAACTAATTTTGATTACATCAAATTTAAAAGTTTTTGTACAAACAAAACCAATGTAACCAAAATCAGAAGGAAAGCAAAAAAAAGGGAAACAATCTTCATAACAAAAACTGACAAATGTCTAATTACTTAAATTTACAAAGTGCTAAAACAATTATACAAAAAATCAAGCCATTCTCCAATTGATAAATTGGCAAGGGACACGAATAGGCAATTTTCAGTCAAAGAAATCCAAACTATCAATAAGCACATGAAAAAGTGTTCTAAATCTCTTATAATCAGAGAGATGCAAATCAAAACAACTCTGAGGTATCACCTCACACCTAGCAGTTTGGCTAACATGAAAGCAAAAGAAAGTAATGAATGCTGGAAGGGATGTAGCAAAGTTGGGACATTAATGCATTGCTGGTGGAGTTTTGAATTGATCCAACCATTCTGGGGGGCATTTTGGAACTATGCTGAAAGGGTGCTAAAAGACTGTCTGCCCTTTGATCCAGCCATAGCACTGCTGGGTCTGTACCACAAAGAGATATTAAGGAAAAAGACTTGTACAAGAATATTCATAGCTGCTCTTTTTGTGGTGGCAAAAAATTGGAAAATGAGGGGATACCCTTCAATTGGGGAATGGATGAACAAATTGTGATATATGTTGGTGATGGAATACTATTGTGCTCAAAGGAATAATAAAGTGGAAGAATTCCATGTGAACTGTAACAACCTCCAAGAAATGATGCAGAGCAAAAGGAGAAGAACCAGTAAAACAATATACACAGAGACTGATACACTATGGTACAATCTAATGTAATGGACTTCTCCATTTGTGGCAATGCAGTGATCATGAACAACCCGGAGGGATTTATGAGAAAGAACACTACCCACATTCAGAGGAAAAACTGAAAGTAAAACACTGAAGAAAAACTACTGCTTGATTACATGGGTAAAGGGGATACAATTGAGGATGTAGACTCTCAATGAACATCCTAATGCAACCATCAACAGCATGGAAGTAGGTTCTGTTCAAGGACACATGTAATACCCAGTGGAATTGTGCGTTAGCAATGGGAAGGGTGGGGGAAGGTTAGGGAGGAATAGAAAATTATTTTTGTAACCAAGGTATAATGTTTGAAATTTATGAAATAAAATTTTAAAAATTAAAAAAAATAAATGTTATATTCTCTCTCCCTCTTCCATAATAAGTTCCTCAAAGACAAAGATTTTTGTTTTGTTATTAGTGATGTTTTTATTTTTAGTTGCCTATGTATTACCAAGCTCTAGCACAGTGCTTTGGATATAGGAGATGCTTTATCAGTGCTTATTAAATTAGATGGAGTTAGTCTGTGGTTGTTTTGTTAATATTGTTTCTATTACTATTCAATGAGAACTTTGTATATGCTGACTTGTTAATTATTGTTCATCCATATCCACATTTTGTCTACTAGTCTAAATTCCTGTAGGTAAAGAAGCCCCTACCTCATCCTTTTATATTCCAGAGTGGATATCAGTAGGCTAAGTACTCGGTAGGCAGTCAAAAGTCATCATTCATTATTTTAAGTTAAGAGGTACTTATGAAATGCAAATACTTTATTAACAGGTTGCTTCTTTTTACTGTTGTTGATACTGAAATTGCCTAATGCTTGATCTGTTTGAGGCATAAAACAATATTGTCACATATTATAAAGATGTTTTATATTTGAAGGGACACATGGGTTAACAGAATAATCTATACATAGGCATTTATATGTTGAGAATATAGTCTGAGATGGAGATGCTTTGGCATTTAGGCTGTCAAGAAGCTGAATAGTCTATTAAGGAAAAAAACAAAAGCTTGGGTATTTCAGAGAGTGGTCTGCCAATGATTATATATTTTATTTCTTTGCACTGGCATATCCATGGAATATGTGGTCTCTGAATTTTTCCCTAAAGTCCTAATGTTTGCATTTTTTCCTATTTATATTCTACTTTCACAGAGTTACTACGTTTTACCACTTTGTCTTTCATTATGGAAATTTTATCAAGCAATGAACATTTATTCATCCAGTGTGTGTGTGTGTGTGTGTGTGTGTGTGTGTGTGTGTGTGTGTGTGTGTGTGTAATAGACCCAGATTTAATCAAGCTTTTAATCTGCCTGGGAAAATTTATATATCTTATATTAATACACATGTGAAACTGAGGGAGGAATCAAGATGGTCGAATGACAAGAAGACATTATAGGCAAGCTCTCCAATACAAATATTTCATAAAGGTAAAGGAAATAAATTAGAATATGTCCTTATTGGGAAATCCAAGAAACAATCACATGTAGTTCCAGCCCAAGTTAGCATAGGGAGGTAACTGTGGACACTGGAGATTTATATATAGCCAGGGACATGCCACTGGAGTCTTCCTATGTAGAAACTGAGACTAAGGTTGTATAATAGTGCAAAAATAAGATAGTAGACTGATACAAGAGGACCCCAGTCTTGTGTTGGGCAAACGAACCATTGCCAACTGCCAACTCTGTTATTTTACATCTAGTTCTGGGTTGCAGATCAAGAGAAGACTGATAAGTGGTACTGTTCTAGTAGAGGAATGGTCACAATCTCTAGGTTGTAAACTAAGAAAGGAACAAGTTCAGAAGCAAATAGTACTTGTGTGACTGAGCACAGGACCAAGGAGGTTTCAGTATTAGTTAAAAAAACAAAAAAACAAAAAACTTTACCTTCCATCTTAGAATTAATACTGTGTATTGGTTCCAAGGCAGATTACTGGTAAGGGCTAGGCAATGGGGGCTAAGTAACTTGCCCAGGACCATACAGCTAGGAAGTGTCTGAGACCAAATTTGAACCTAGAACCTCTCATCTCTAGGCCTGACTCTCAATCCATTGAACTACCCAGCTGCCCCCTCAATCCTACTTTAAAGAGCAGACATTAGTCTGAAGAAAAATAACCATGTCAGGAATCCCTGACAAAAGGGAAAAATGACGTTCTTTCATTCTGAACCTACGGAACATTCTGTCTAGCTAATAAAGGATAAATCCAACAGCATTCTACTGAAAGCCTAACCAGGAAAAAGTTCACATATTTGTTGCCTAGAGCCATAGCCAGATAAAGAACTTGCAGAGCTCAGACAAGGAGAGCTGTTGTCAAATTGTACCCTGAAGCAAACTTCTTTGGGAGTACTAAAAGAATGAAGGTGCCCAGCCTTCATCTAGTTATTTTTGAGATACTATAATACCCACAAAAAAGCTCAGAAGCCAAAAAAAGATATGAACTCAGCTCAGAAACTCACTCAAGAAGGGCACAAAACATGACCCTACTGTAAAGTTCAAAGTTAGGAAGTAGATTGGAAGAATGGTTAAGAAAAAGGAATCCCACCATAATAGTTAATATGGTGATAAGGACATATGACATACAAACCCAGAAAAAGAGAATAACTCTAACATATTTACAGACAAAGCCTCATAGGAGGCAGCTTGTGCACTGATTTAACTAGAATCCCTAGAAAAGAAGCAAGAGGGTTTATGTACATATGTAAGAATCTATGTTCATATACATAAATATGTGTGTGTGTACCTGCCAGCAGCCACAAATTAATATTCATGCATGAACACCCGAGAAGGGAAGTTAGAAACCAGAGAAATGGGTGGAGGGGTTTGGAGAGGGAAAACAATAAAGGAAGAAAGATTTAGAGAGGAAGAGTTCAACAACATGGGCTCCAGCATGCATACTCCTCTGATGGTGGAAAAGAGAGAGACCTATATGTACCCCCATTCTTTTATTGGAGAATAAAGGAATGGGTGATGGGAGGTAGTTAATGAACATATGAAATGGCAAAGAATTTAATATTGGCTCAGTTAAGAACCACAAGATCAAAGAGGAGGAGGCTGAGATAATTTAGGACTCATGCCCTGCCCAGAGGTCCAATCGACCTTTGGACTGCAGGCTCAGAGAGTGATCAGCATACAATAAATTTGGAGTTACACTTTGTTACAAGGCTTAAGTAATAAATTATGAAGTTTGGTTCCTGTGCATATTGTTCACAGGAGTCAGTTTTAGAACACATCAACAATAGTTTCAAAGTTAGTTCACACTTGGATTCCTATAATAAAGGTAATTTGGGTAATGAGACAGTAGCACTTGAAGGTATAGTTTTCAGATAAGGTTGTATATAACTTGACTTTGAGCTGATCTTTGAATATAGATAATGGATCTGAGAGGTTAAATGAAAAAATGTAGTTCATCTCTTTCTGTGATAAATGGAAATAAAGTTCATCAAAATGACAATCATATTTTTAGGCTTTGTTTCTTTAATTGTTCTGGCCATAACCCTGCTTATAAGAGGCCATTTTCTCCTCCTAGGGAAATGATAATTAACTGAACTGATTAGGGTCAAAAGGTTTCTATGGTGGGGTTATTTTGGATCCTCTCTTTAAATTCTTTAAAAGAACACCAACTGGCTAAAATCCTATTGAAGAGATAAAATTAAGTACCTAAAACAGGGTAGTTTATTTGAAACAATTTTGGTGTCCTTGTTCCAATTTGAAGTTTTAAAAGAGCTAGAAGGGTCAGAGGGAGAGACAGAGAAAAAGACACAGAGAGATAAAAAGACAGACAGAGAGAGACAGACAGAGAGACAAACAGGGACAGAGAGCAAGATTTGGAGGAGGGAGACTATCCAGGCCTGGAATGGGAAATGAAAAAGACAACAGGTGAAAGAAAACAACACAGGAATCTTCATTAATCTCTCTAAATAGAGAGGAAAAGTGATATTTGCAGAAAAAATAGCTTTACCCACTTAAGCAGTATTTTGGTGAGGGCTCGTGAGGAATGAGTGCTACACTTTTTTTTTCTTTGTGGAAGAATATTTAGAATAAAAATATGGAACTATTTTATTGGAGCCAAACTCCCTGCCTCTCTGTCTTGCTCTTCTTCTGGCCTTTCTAGTTCTTTCAAACTTCAAATTTAGATCAAGTAAATAAGAATCACATTTCTGAAGAGACTGATTTCAAATATGCCACTACCCTTTGTTTGGGATACATAATTTCATTACTGCAGGAGGATTTTAATCAGTCAGTGCTCTGCCCAGGGTCAAATTTGAAGAAGCAACCTAACATAACCCCACTGTAGAAAACATGGAACCCAACTAAATTCATCTAATTATCAGTTCCCTGGGAGGAGAAAATAGCCTCTTCTAAGCAGTGTTAAGAGCAGAGCAATTAAACAAATATAGCTGAACATATGATTATCACCTTGTTAAACTTCATTTCCACTTATCACAGAAAGAGATGCGCTACAGTTCTGATTTTTCAATTCTCACTCTTTAAAATCAGATTCAATAAGATCTGGGCTGCTCCGTTGTCCTTTAAAGATGATTCACCTTCTTTGAAGGTCTTTTGAGAGAAAAGAAAGTTTATCAGAGTGGAGAGTACATATGGTCCAATCCATCCTCTCATTTTCCATATGAAGAAACTGCAACCTGCTGGCAAAATGACATGTACAAGGTCACACAGCTAGTTAATGGTTAAACAAAAGTTAGAATTTCTAGTCTAGTATTCTTTGCATCATTTCATTCTCTGTTTTAGTTCTGTGGAGATAATGGAATCAAGATTTAGAAATGGAAGATACCTCAAGATTTCATAGGATCTAAATTATCGCATTTTACAGAAAAGTAATCTAATTATCAGAAAGTTTAAATGATTCCCCCATATAACACAGGTTGTAAAGCCAAATTTGAACTAGGTTTTTAAGGTCCAAAACTTCTGCCTTTCTACAAATTCTTACTCCGTACTTTGTTCAAATTAGTATCATGAAGGGCTTGATCATTTTGACCTCTCAAACAAGCCATGAAATTAGTATATGCTTTATATAGGATGAGAACTTGAACAACAACAAAGATTTGAGGGACTTATTCTTAGCTCTGTTCTAGGCAGTCTATTCAATACCTACACTTTTTGGTTAAAGAAGTTCTATATGAGGATAACACGCACAGATAACCTGTGGCTTTATGTAACTGTCTAAACAGTAACTTAGCTTTTGAAAAACCCATGGTCACATTGTCCACTTTTCATATGTAGTCTGCATCCTAGTATTAACCATTACTTTCTCAAATATCAAAAAAATTAGCCATCCTCTATAGCCTTCAAATTTCTTCCTATTTTCTCAGAAGGCTGTTTCTATCCATTTTTCTATTACAAATGCAAACAGTATTTATATTTTATGTGAATTTCAGTTAGAAATCACACAGCTAAAATGTTCTCACAAATGAAAATGAAGAAGGGGAAAGAACACTATGTGGTTATTTTTTCTCAAAAATTAAAAAGGAAGAATAAAGAGGATAAAAAGGATTAAAAACCAAGGCTAACACTGTCTGATAATAATAGAGATTACTTCATATTTTCAGTGGAGTTAATTTCCACAAATGAAATTACATTGCCAAGGCCATTTTCCTAGGACCTATAACAAAGGAACACAACGAAGCTGCCAAAATAATACTTGTAATGGATATTTCTGTGATATAGTCTAGACTTGATATAAAAATAGAACACCATTTTAAAACAAGACTGGCTAATAATGGATATGGGAAATCTCCAAGTTCAACAATAAAAGAGATGAAAGATTATGCTTTTTCTCACTACTTGATAGGCTCTTCTTCCTATGAACCTCCTTTTAATCTATTGCCTGACCTACTTAAAACTCCTTAAAGTTCTAGATGATGAATGAATGCCCTATCCAATATGTATCCCCCAATATAGTGAGCTACTGCTGCCTTTGAAGCAAAATAGTTATATCTCTAGTCATCAAAAAATATATTGGTAAAAAATCCTGGCATTTTTGTGGCCTCGTACCCTTACTTAACTGTCACTCATGTTTTTAAATTCTTTGCTTTTGACTAACCAAGGAGTAGCAGTTACTTTTTGGAGGGGAAGGTAGACAGTAAGACAGATATTAGACCTATTTATGCATGACTCTACTCTTAAAAGTATTCTTAGAATTTTTAGAAATGTTATTTGATGGAACAGTTAGGAGGCTACTTAATCTTCATTGCCTAGTACTTACCACTCTTCTGTGATTCTAAGATGGAAGGTAAGGATTTTTTAAAAGGCTATTTGAAAAAGTCAAAATTTGTTTAATGACTCCACTCTAACCCCTATTAATAAATGAATATATCTAAAATTCAAATAAAATCAGGCAAGACATGTCCTCTAATTCTTGAGTTAGTCACAAGGAGCCACTTGCTGAAGGAATTTAATATTTTAATTGTCATATTCTCCTACATTATTAAAAAATTGAATTTGTAAATACCCAGATATCATCAATGTCCTTTGAATTTCTAATAACTCAAAATGAAATGTTTTTAAAAGTGGGAAGCTGCAAATTACCTAAGTGTCAGAGGATACTATCCTCTTCTTAAAACTCTATTGGAAAGGAACAAAAGGTTTGCCACTATTATTACCTCAATGCCTCTCTACACTAAGAATTTCAGGTTACTTATGTGTTTCTTTTTTTAGTTGCTCTTTAGAAGAGGTCCAAAAAATTACAAATGTGAGGAACTTCCTGCCCAGTGCCTAGTGTAATATAGACAGAACAACACTAAGCTGTTTAAACCAGTGAAGGACCTAAAAGTTGTTGGAGGTGGCAAGTGAAACAAAGATCCTATTGGCAGAGCTGGTAAATTGGTAAGTGAAGAAACTTCAGTCCCTAGAAAAGCTGTAAAGTAACCCTGTATACTTTTCACTGTTTAGAGACATTTTCATGTAGGGTACTTTGAATATAGCAGTTTTGTAATATTTCCTAAAACTGTGCTTCTCTTCTACTTTTTGCCATGCAATAGATGCTTAATAAATATTTGTATCATTTTGTCACTGACAGTGTCTAATTGTCTCTGTTCCTCTCTCCTCTCCTTAAAGAGCGGATGATCAGGGTCCATTTTCTATTCCCCATCTCAGGGGCCAGATAGAGTTCTAGTTTCTCACAGAGGTAAGGAACTTAGTGCTAGATGAGACCTATAACCTTAGGCACATTATTTAAAAGCTTTCCTCATGATTTCTACAATAGTAAAATGGGGTGATGATGGGGATTTTTCTGTCTACTTTAAATGTGAAATATTAAGGGAAAAGTTAGAAAGTAAATGCAAAAGCATTTGATAAATGTTTGAACTTCAGGGAAGCTCCCAAGTATTTAAGTTTTAGCAGTGAACTTAACATTCTTATGATTTCCTAGTCAAGTAATATTCCATTGGATCTGCGAGACAGGGGAAATTTCTTTAGAATGCTTTAAAAGAATATTCATAAAGTAAAGGTCTATCATATAATTGTATGGCTTTTCAATATTTCAGGCCACCCAAATTTTCCTAAAATTAATTCTAGCCATTCAAGTGGTTTATTGGTAAGTAAATTTAATGATAAGCAATATTCATTTACCACAGGGCACCATGAAATGCAAAACCAGTGAATAGAGAATGGCCACAGGAGGTGAGAGAGGTATGTGTGACTTTGCTCTGAGGAATAATTGTGGTAACCTGAAACTTTACAGGGAGTTTCATTGCATTGAACTGGATAACATGCACAAACACATCTGTGGCTATGTATGTGTATTAATATGTCAGAGTTTAATAATTGGAAACCCAATGATTGTTCTATTTAGAAATTCTGAGGCCATGTCAAGAGTCTAGGATGATGTCAATCTCCATAGTCTTTAGAAAACTGAATAAATATATCACTCAGAGAATGGCATGAATATATGAATGGAAGAGTCCATTGATGGTATCACACATAACCATTTCATATAAAAAATGAGGAAACTGGGCCCCAAAAGGAAAAAGAACTTACTCAAGACCATAGAGATAATAAACAACATGTGTATAATTCAATTCAAGGTTATTTTCTGGTCATTGGTATAATTATTTTTAATCCTTACACAGAAGAAATGGGCTTAATGCACTATGTTCTAGTAAAATACCACAAGAGGACATCAGATTATCTCCCCTCTCCTCTATTTATTCACACTGAAAAAAAAACAATTCAAGAAAAATTATTTGAAATTTTGCTTTAAATACTTCAATAGTTGGTAGAAAATTGTGATTTTATCTAAGTAACTTTCCTTCCTATAAATATCAATCACAATTATTTTACTTTTTAGCAGAGAATCTTCATACATTTCTGATGTCTTAAGTGTGGTGATGACCTTGGTTTCTCAGAAGCCGTGACAGCAGAATATGAACTGGTATGAGGCCTGACTAAACTGAAAAATACTTAGGATATATGCCTGGAAATGAATTGCATAGCTATTTTCCTAGTAAACATGCTTTCTGCTCAAATAGTTTTGTCTACAATCTATTACAAATGAAACAAGGAAATAAAGATTTGAAATGTTGATGACATCAAACTGGTTGATTTGAATAAAAAAACACATTAACATTAGCTTTCAGAAGATTTAATTTCCCAAATCAAGAGTCCCCAAAACATGAATATGGTAAAAAGAGGTAAGACAGTGGTCTTATAAAAAGGAAGAGTTGAATAAAGAGTAAAAGGATTGAAGAATTAAAAAGGTTGATAGGAAAGAAAGAGTAAATGAATATTGATAGATACAGAACCAAAATAAACAAAATTGAAGTAATTAATGGATCTTATCAATAATGAGTCAAATGGGGTTATTTGAGGCTAAGCATTCAATTTATAGTATAGCATAGGAATTTTGTAAAAAACCATGTATTTATTTTACTTAGAAACTATGGAACATGCCATATTTTAGGTTTTTAAGATACTTCAGAAGATTGCAAAATAAAGATAGGAATTCTACCTAATTCTACTTCAAACAATGCTAAAATAATGTCACCTGAGGAATTCTATAACAGTAGTACAAACAAAAGGATGGAGCAAAACAAACTAAATGGCAAGAAGGAAAAGTCTTTCTAACTGGATTGAGAGTGGATTGCAGTCCAGCACAGGCCACACTCACACAGGTTGTGCTGGCAGCATGTCAGCAGCAAATCTTAGAAGTAACAGCACCAATGGAAGCAGCTTCTAGAGCTCTCATTCCATAAATGGTAAAGGGATCAAAAATCTGGTCAGAAGGAGATTCAGGACTCTGTTATCTGTTGATAGAGACCATACCAATTTAGAAAAATGGAATACTTAAAGATTCTTAGAATTAGTTGTAAAGATGCTAGCAGCAGAAAGACCATGAAGTTTGGGATGCTGTCTTGTCCACCCCAGAGACAGAGCCCAACATTAATATGAAGCTTAAAGGAAAAAAAATAGACCAACAATGACAAAACCTGATAATATAAAGTCATGTGATGATCAAAACAAGAACTCAGAAGAAGACAATAATGTCAAAACATCTACATGAAAAGACTCAAAGAAAGGTATGAATTGGTCTCAGCACCTCTCCAAAAAGAATTTCTAAAGGAGTTAAAAAAATCAAATAAGAGAGTTAAAAGAAAAATAGGAAAAGGAATGAGAGTAATGAAAGATGATTCATGAAAAAAATTAGTGGTTTGGTAAAGAAGACATAAAAAATACTGAAGAAAATGACAAATGTTAGAAGGGGCATAAATACCACTGAAAGCAAACTCCTTAAAGACCAGAATTGCTAAATTATATATATATATATATATGTATATATATATATATATATATATACACACACACACACACATATGTACATATACATACAAAAATTTGCTAAAGAGAAGAACTTATAAAAGCAAAATTGTTCAAAAAGAAAAGGAGATACAAAAATTTACTGTAGAAAATAATCCTTAACATTAGAATTGGGCAGATGGAAGCTAATGATTTCATGACACATCAAGAAACATTAAAACAAAATCAAAATAATGAAAAATAAAATAAAATGTGAAATATCTCATTAAAAATAACTCACCTGGAAAGGAGATCCAGAAGAGTCAATTTATTAATTATTTGGACTATCTGAAAACCACAATCAGAAAAAGAGTCTAAACACCAAATTCCAAGATAGTATCAAGGACAACTGTCCTGATATCCTAGAATCAGAGGGCATATAAAAATTGAAAGAATTCACTGATTACTTGCTGAAAGAGATCTCAAAATGAAAATACTCAGGAATACTAACCTAAAGTCAGACCTTCCATGTCAAGAAAAAAATGTTGAAAGGCATCAGAAAGAAATGATTCAAGTTTCTTGGTTCAAAAGTCAGGATAGTACAAAATTTGGCAGCTTTTATAGTACATGACTAGAGGGATTGGAATATGATATTCCAGCAGGCAATGAAGCTAGCATTACAACCAACAATCACCTACCCAACACATTAGTGAGAAAAATGGATATTTGATTAAATAGAAGTCTTTCAATTATTCCTGATGAAAATAGCAGAACTGAATAGAACATTTGACTTTCAAATATGACAAGATAAATATTAAAAAGGCAAACCTAAAAGTGAAACCCTAATGGATTCAATAAGTTTAAACTCTTTCACTGAGGACTGGACTGTAGTACCACAGAGGCAGGTAGCAGCACCTAAGTGGGTAGGGGCTGGGAACCATGGCTGCTCAGCAGCAGCTATAGGAGATGATCATGGAAAGAGGAAAAAAACCTCATCTGTTCCAAAATATTTAAAGCAGATGTCTTTCTGTTAGCAAAGAATTAGAAACTGAGGGAATGCCCCTCATTTGAGGAACTGCTGAATAAATTGTGATATACAATAATGATGGATTACTATTGCACCATAAGAAATGATGAGTAGATGAATTTTTTTAAACTTGGAAAGAAATACTTAAGATAATGAACAGTTAAATAAGTAGAACTAGGAGAACACTATACACAGCCACAAAGTTAAATCTTGAAGAATAAATTGTGAATCTTACCTCTAGACCTCAGAAAAGTGAAATATGAAAGACTTCATTTATGCATATATCTTGGTCTCTCTAGCAGAATCTTCTGTGATGTGAAGAGGGCAGGAAAGGGCTGGGACACTTGTGGATAGGATTTATTTTTTAGACATAAAGATAAGTAAGCTAAACATAGATTTTTGATTTGATTTGTGTAATATCTTCTTTGTCTTTGTATATGGAAATGATTGTTTGCTTTGGTTTGTAAAATTTGTAATGAAAATTTATAAATTATTTCAAAAATATATATTTTTAAATTTTCCTTTCTGGAATTCCTTTTCATAAGATAAATCACCTGCATCAAATATACTGCTGTTACTGCTATTTCCAGCTGGTATTTATATAGTAGGCATTCAAAGGCTTCTATATACATCATCCCTTTAATTCTCATAAGAGGCTTATGAGGTAGGTGCTAATATTGTCCCCATTTTAACCATGAAGAAAATATGGATGAAAGGGGTTAAGTAACATGTTCATGGTCACACAACTAAATAAGTTGGCCTGTGAGTCTCTCTCACTTCACATCCAACATTCTATACACTAAGTGGGTGTTATAGGAACCTATGTTATACTCTGGACCCAAGAAAAGCCTCTGTTAGGCTCATATCACTTGATAGATTTGCCTCTGTTGCAATTGAACCATTGATAGTAATTTCAGTAAATCATGCAATTCATGATCACATATTCCTTATTTCTCTTCTTAGTGCCCTCCAGAGTTGTGAAATGAAAAATAATGGAAAAATAAGAGATAAACTATACACTGGTATGCTTTGAAATCCCATAGTTTTGATTTATTTATCATATTCTAGTTGAACCAACAACCCTAGACTATCATATTCACCAGAACTTCAAGTAGTTGTATGAGATTAGATGTCTGAGGGTCTTAAACAATCCTCTTTGGAACCAGAAAAAAAGCGTCACACTCTGTGAGATTCTGTCATTTTTCATTTTTTCCATACAATTAATTAAAAAAGCTATAATTTTAGCTTTCATCTTCAATACACTTCCAAGCCTTAGCATCATTAAAACTTCTACATTTTCCCATTTTTCTTCCTTGAAGAAAAAAAATCACATCATTTTATCCAGGCTTAAAAATTTAGCTAAAGAAACTGCCATAATTTATAGTTTCTTTCTTGACAACTCGATATCCTGGATAAACACAGCTATAATATATAACTAACAAGGAATGAAAGGTTATGAAATTGACCTCCTTATACTATGCTGTAAATTTTCTCTTTTTCTGTTATTTTATAAACCCACTTGACCAGTTATGAACAATATAAAGCTGAAACTGGATTACAAATAAGTCACTATTCTTTTGTATGGACACAGAAAAAAAGAGATTAGGAAATATGACTCTGGCTAGTGGTGGAATTCAATAAGGCTCTCCAAAAATGTCTGCTTATCAATCAGACTATAATACTTCAGGAGGAAATACTATTATGCTTCATGGTGCTACCATAGGAGACTTTTAACTTTAAAGAAGCTTAAGAAGAATCAGATTGAAACTCATAAAATCATGACTATTATAGGACTATGCATCAAATGATTGCATCCCAGATATTCAAACTGGAGTAAAAAAAATCTTTTCAAGCTTCACAGGGTGAATTTAAGAATAAAAGATGGTCTTTTTATGAAATGTAACATATTATTATAATTTTATATCTGAAGAGGTACCTGCCTGCCTACCAATATAAATATATTTTTAAAGAATTTAGATAAATTCAACTAGGATAAATCCATAATGAATTATTAACTGATTTATATTAGAATATGAAGAAAAATTGGGCAGGTAGGTGATATAGTAGATAGAGCACTAGGTCTGGAATCAAGAAGACATGAGTTCACATTTGACCTCAAATACTAGATGTGTGACCCTAGGCAAGTCACTTAACCCTATTTACCTCAGTTTCCTCAATTGTAAATGAGTGGGAGAAGGAAATGGCAAACTATTCTACTATCTTTGTCAAGAAATCCCAAAGAGGGTCACAAGTTATAGATAATCAAAATGTCTGAAATACAACAAAAGCTAGATTTGAGAAATCTCTAATTTTTGTTATTTCCATTATGGAAACCATCTATATTTTCTCCTGCAAGATGTTCCTGAGTGTTATTGACAGATGCCAAAGTCTAGGATAAATGGTCTAATCATTCACAAGATTGAAAGTTCTTATAGAACAACCATTATTAGCTTCCCTAAGCTCAGTCAACATACCTTAGAAATATATGCCATTTAGGCATTAAAGTGCTACTTGTAAGTACACAAGACACAGAGTATCAGGGACAATTGTTGCAAATTAAACACCAATAGAAGATAAAATAACTGCATAGTTGATATCCTAATGGTCATTGCTAAGTAAATTCATTTTTTATATGTAAACATGGCACAGCTGAAAAAAAGATCAGAAAAAGACATATCTTCATCACAAATTATTGGGACATCCTAAACAAATTGTAGAAACATTTTTGTGAACCTAATCTCATTCTCCATTTAGACCTCAATGGCATATGAATTAGTAAACCCAATACCTTAATACTCCTAAAGCCAAAGTCCTAAGAATAAAGTAATCACATAGATTTTTGTCCTAGCAATTGAAGAAGGCATCTCTTCTGACAGAACTGGGTACCAGTTCACTGTAAAATGCTATCAGATATTAACATGAAAGATTTTCTGAAATTCACTACTTGTTGAAACACAAAATTAATAAGTATACTTGGAAGAGTAATTATGATCATTTCAGTAGGTCTAGTCCCAAGTTTCCGTCAAACTAGCTATGACTTCTAACAAAAGTAGTTGAGGTCTTAAATATATTCATACATAGTGGGTTGAGAAAGAAAGTACTAATGATTTATTGACATTAACTTTGGTTCAATACAATATAGAAATGTCATCACATTTCATAGGCTAATGGAATCAAGTATCTGGAGGTAGAATGTTAGAGACTGTTTAGTGTAACCTCCTCTTTTTAAATAGTAGTGTTAATAGTAGTAGTAACTTGCCCATAGTGACAGGAATAGTAAGTAACAGAAAGTAGACCCTCTAAGGCAACATCAATACTATTTGAACTGAACTATGCTGTCCATATTACTATCTTCAAGAAGAAAGATGGAGGAAAATGATTGAAAAATCTTGCAGCATCTTATTTTTCTAATTTCTTGACAAAATCCTCCCCATATTCATTTGTTCTAAGAGGTAAATTTATACATTTCTGTAATATCATTATGACTTTAGGACACAACATTATACAAACAAGACATATACATAGATATATATTTGGAATTATTATTTCTTGTACAACAAAGGAAAATGTGTAAAGTGTCTATGCAGTAGACCCCTGAACTTACGAAAGTTATTTAATATCTTTACTTCTAGCAGCTATTAAGCACTTTTGCCTACTCAATAGTTTATTATGTTAGTTTATCCTAAGGCTACTCCATGAAATTACAATCAGTTGTGTCATAGCTAATGAGTCATGTCTAACATTTGCCAACACTAAAAGAGTGTAGAAAGGTTGAATTATAAATCTAGTCTCATTTTGTTCAACCCATATCCTATAAGTTTACCTCAAAATTCAAAAAGCTTTTGTTAGTCAAATTGTGGGAATGACATTCTTCAAGGGAGGATACAAAATTATCATTTGTTGTAAAATTTTTTGGAAGGTCTTTTCTCATTCTCCCTATTTTTGGATATTATTCATTTCTGGCATGAGACACTTTGTACCTTGATAAATTGATAACCAGTTTACTATAAAATACTATTAGATATTAACATGAAATATTTCTGAAACTCATTACTTACTGATGACATAATTTAATTAAGAATATACCTTGTAAAAGTAGTTATGATAATTTCAGCAATTCTAGATCCAAGTCTACCTCTAAGTAGATATGAAACTTTGGTCAAGTTATGCAACTACTAATTTTGCTCATTTGTGTAATGGGGGACATAGAATAGATTGGAAAATACCCTTTAGGTTTAAAAATACCCAGAAGAAAGTACAAAATTAACTAGTAAATAAACTCAAATATGTCCCAGTCTCTGAAGCAGCATGTTAAAAAAATAACTTTAGCAGTTGGGAAAATTTTTCAATTTTTTCTATTTTTTCATTAGCTTTGGTTTCGAAAAAGTATTCCAATATGTCCTTAGAACTATTTCTTTTTCTCCCCTAAAAGAAATATATCAGCACTAAATCTATTTCTGGTACACAACCAATCATCTATATTACCCCTGTGCCACTTATTGAATCTTATTGCTATTTCAAATAAATTGTGCCCATACCAAGAAAAAATGACTTCTTAATAAGGAATATGGAAAAACTCAAATGGTGCCGACTTTTCTGCTTCTTCTTCAAGATTATACCCCCTGGGGTCCAGACCCAACTTTGTAGTGCCACAATCTATTTACTCTACCTACTAGTACTCTGATTTTCCTCAAATATATATTTCTCCTATAGAGTTTCTTTCTATTCTGTTCTTTTTTCCAAAAAAAAAAGTTGAATGTGAGTGAATTGCAACTAAAATTAAGATCACAATCAAAAGAATAAATTATTTTTTACTTAATTACACATTAGATAGTAATAGAATTGGCTTTCTCTTACAAAAAAAAAAAAAGTGGTGAAGAAGCCTGGGTCATTGAACTGAAGAGTACTTTGTGGAAAGGAAAGGTCTAGAGTAATATAATTAAAAAAGTAGGGAAGGCTAGGTTATAAAGTTCGTTGATTTTGCTTTTGGTCCTAGAGGTAATCAAGATCCAATACAGATGATTGACTGTGTGTGTGTGTGTGTGTGTGTGTGTGTGTGTGTGTGCATGCACATGTGCATGTGTGTGGTTCTGTGTCTTTGTTTATAGCCAGTAAAGAAGAAATGGCATGGTTGGGCTTGAGCTTTAGGAAAATCACTTTTGCAGTAGAATAAAGAACAAACTGGAGTAAGAAAAGAGTTATGGCAGACAAACCAATTAACTAGATCATTAGTCCAAGCATGAGGACATATCCTGAACCAGAATAATGTCATTGTCAGAGAAAATGGAATATTCAAATATTGAAAAGTTGAAATTGGTAGGCATTCACAACAGATTGTTTATGAGTGGTGAGAGATAGTGAGTGGAAAATGATTCCTACCTTGTGAGGCTGAGGGACAAGTGGGTAGCAATGACCTAAATAGTAATTGTTAAGTTCAATAAGGGGAAAGGTTTAGGGAAAATATGATGAATTCAGTTTAGAACAGCTGAATTTAAGATGTCTTCCTGACATTCTGTTGGAGATGCATGAAAGATGGTTGGAAAAGTGATTCTGGAGATCAACAGATGTTAGCACTAAATAAATACTCCCTACCCCCACTTATCCAGTCTTCCAGAAGCCTTAAAATACCCCTCCATAATGTAAGGGTTAAAATTGGTGTTTTTGCCTCTATAAGAGAGTTATAAAATAATATTGTTGTCACCGATTTTAAAATATAGCTCAAGTCAAAATGACTTTTAGCAGCTTTATTTATAAATAGGTGGAAAGAATGAAAGTGGGAAACAGATAAAGAGACAGATTCTTAATAAGTCTACCAGCCCTAAGAGTTTCTCTTGCAAAGTAAAGTCTGGTTTACCCCCCATCAGGAGGCTTCCTCAGGTCTAGGTCTCTGTGATCATTGTGAGGAGTCTTCAGCCAGAAGTCCACCAGGGCAGCATCCTCTACAGCCAGAAGCCATTCACCTAGCAAGGAAACAGAGGATCCAGGGAAAAGTCTTCTTCAAAGCCAAGGCAGGAATCTCCAGAACCAATCATTCCAAATGTAGGGAAAAGAATAGTAGAAGATAATGCTCTCCAGCTCATGTTGATCTTTTTTATACCTCATTTTCCATGTCATTTCCTGTCTCTCCCTCTTTTTCATAGAAACCAATTTCAGTCTTTCAATTTGCTTAGTCCTACCCAGGGCTGTAAAGTCCCCTTTGGAGGTGAAAGTTTTTATCTTGTGAACTCTGACTTAAGTGTTAACTAGGAGTGCTTTGAGTTCTTGATTGATTGAGTAAAAGTTTGCTGACTGATTTCATTAAACTAGACAAAGAGTGATACTTGTATCTTCACAATAATTTGATCACTTTGACATTGGCTTCCTTGCCAAATAAAATACTTATCTCTTGTATCTAGGAATTTTCTAGGCCATCTCTCATGTCTGAAATGTTCTTACTCCTCATTTTCTCTTGTTACCTTGCCAGATTCTTTCAAGACCCAATCAAAATCTAACTTTTATAGACCTTTTCCAATATTGTATATAATTTGTTTGTATATAGTTATTTGCATAGTCTCTCCCATTAGATTGTGATTTCCTTGAGGGCAGGGACTGTCAGCACTTAATGTTTATTGGTTGAATTACTTGGCCTAATAAATTACTCAATAACAAATCTGATAGATATTTATTGATTACATCTTATGTGGTCTTGTGGTAGAGGCATGGAGAGAAAAACAGTCATTGTAATGTTGCCAAAATAATCCAGAGTTTCCACTACCATATGGGTTAGTATACCCAAAAGCAGGCAGTCATAGCAATGACCACCATTCCACAAACAATTTGTCTGTACATTTTTGTTTTTCTTCCTTTACTACCCTGCCTGAAGGAATGTGGGTACAGTCAAACTTGAGGTGCCAAATGAAATAGAAATGTTAATCTGTGTGACACTATTTCTTGTTGTAATGACTGGATGCTCTGGCTTGAGACTAGAGAGAGCTGCGAGTATGGGGACATACCTGAGGGCTGCCTAGTTACAATTGATCTGTTTGAACTATTTCTTGTTGTAGTGAATACTCTGGCTTGGGATTGGGGGCTGCTAAGTGTGGGGATAGAAGTACTTTGAGTGACACTGAGAGATACTGCTACAGATGAGAGATGCTGCTACAGATAGAGGGATGCTGCCACAGGGGAATGCTCTGGGGTTTGCCTATTGATTCCTATTTGATGGCTAATGGATCAATATATTTCCTACCCTCTTCCTCCCTCACTCCCTCCTATTAACCACCCACTTCTGGAAGCCTTTTGGCTTCCTCCCTCCCCCCTGAGTGGAATATAAAGATATTCCTTTTTCTTTCTCAGATAAGGGGTTTATTGGGAAATAACATGATGTGAAACTGAGGAAAGAGAGATGAGGGTTTCCCTAATCTATGATAAGAATTTGAGGATTTGAGAAATCAGTCCAGTAACAACTGTGACAGAGGGACAGTTACAGAGATGGATGGAGGACAAGTGCTTAAAATCTTCTTTCTTTTTCACAAAGCCACCAAGGTCTTTCGGTCTAATTTCAGAAGCTCCCCCCCTCAAGGGTCCTTTAGCCTGGGATAAAAGCTACAAGGATCAGTTCAGCTTCTTCCCCCTAGAGACAGCCAAAAATCTCAGAGAGAGAGACAAAGTCAGAAGTCCCAGTTTCTCCCCTGGTGAGCTTCAACTCCCAGAGAGAGACAGACTCAGTTCCTCCTTTGGTCAGAGCCCAAAGCCAAGCCAAACCCCCAAGGGTCCTTCAGACAGCTTCAATTGCCTCTCCTCCTGGGAACATTCTGTTTGGAAGCTTCTCCTTGATTTTGCAGATCAGGTCCCCAGCTTGTTTCTTTCATGCTTGGCTTATAAGTCCTCTCTCTCTCCACGCCTCTACCACAATCTTTACCACAAAATCCTGGTATATTGGAGCAATTTCAGTTTCAAAAAAGATTTTTACTCTCTAAATGCCTTCATAAAAGTCCTCTCTGATCTTCCAGCCAATCAAATGCTCTAATTATCAACATACTAGCATTTTTACCACTCATGTAACACTCATAATGATAAGACCAAAAATTTGCACATCATATCTATCTCACCAAGGCAATCATCATATCCTTGAAAAAATCAATTCTCTAGCTATGTAGATGTAGCTAAGAGAACTGACAGAAAGACCAGTGTTTTAGTACTTCCTCTGGCACATATGGGATTCCTGCCTCTGGATAAAGCACTTAATCTCATTCAGAAAATTCTCCAGGCCACTGTCTAAGATTATAAGTTACTGAGGAGGCACTAATACCCTCTGGAAAAGGTAGTTTCATCACTGAGAATCCTAAATAACAGTAAATGACAAATCTGGTTCCCCAGCCTCTGCCAAAGAAAAGCTATAAGATTTATATAAAGAACAAATCTTTGAAATTTTTGAATCATTATTTATTCCTAAATTCACATTTTCTCTCTCTTTCACCCACTGTAAGAACAGAACAAAGATGGCTTAAAAAGTATTGAAACCCAAGATAAATAAAATCTTCTGGAACGTAGTTATCCCATACTACTTCTTGGGTGAGGATGGGCTTTGGCACTTTTTCCATTGACTCACCCAACATGGCGATAGCTCAGAGCACTTATTAAAAGCATATTATCCTGTTTCAGAAAGTTAGAAAGATGCCTATTGCCGTGAAGGTAGGAGTTCTTCTAAAACTCAAGAAAGGAATATCTGTTGCTACCATAGATGAACTTTCAGTGGAAGGTTCTTCTTACAACAGGATTCAAAAGGATTTTTGAAAAAGTCTTTATGGTGATGCTAACTTCCATTTCCCATTGAGAACCCTGCATCTATAATATCAGAAACATGAAATATTTACATTCGATAAGACCCACTGGTGAAACATTTGAGCTCAGAATGAAAGGCCTGCTTTAAACCTATATATCTTCAGATTCTCCTCTTTCCTTACGACAGTTTTAGACTGAATCATCATTTCTAAAGAGAAATATGGGAAGGGGAACTTTCATTTCTATGAAATACAGCTAAGAAACTTTTAGTGAATATTAAAGAAACACCATTCTTTTCGTCAAAAATGCTTAAAATTCACAACAGTTTGCTGAATGTAGTTCTTAGATTCCTGTGCATTTATTTAACATGAATAATGTTTCCCAGTGTTTCCTGGGACTGAACTAATGCTTTAACTAATTTTTCTTCTCAGTTCCTTGGCAGTTAGGTTCACAACCATGAGGTATGTAAGACACTTCAATCTCCTTCCATGTTAGGGGGGAACAAATGAATGGTAGAAAGGCATAAATCATGTTGAAAATAGTCTGAAACCTTGAGCTGCCTACCCCCCAGGTTAGTCACAGTACAGTGAAAAACTCTAATTAGGAGCTACAGATGACAAGGGTATATAATATAACCCCTTAAGGAAGAATAGAGAAAATTATGGAACTTTTATTTTAATTTTTAGATATCTCTTAATAAAGATAATCTAGAGTTCTTCTGACTTCTTGAATACATATGTGGAAGGCATTATTAAGGGGATTAAAGGCAGTCCAACAGCATATCTAAGGAAATGAACACTCACAGGTTTGGTCAGTCACAATGCCTTTATTAACATCCATAATGTTAGCTACTTCCATTCGTTTTACTTGTTAATTGAAGTGCTTATTAGGGATGATCAAAGTCCCAATCTGATTTCAATACTATGGAAAACAAGTCACCAAAGATCACTAAAATATATAGAAAAATCATTTAAATGCCCTAAGAGATACTTTGGAATACCATGACCAATATCACATTCAAATTTGCCAAAAAAATCCCCATCCCAAACTACCCCCCAAACCCTACTTTAATAGAGGGAAAAGGTTTCAGTGTACACTGGAAATTCATAGATGAAGGTCATGGAGAACTAGATCTTGGAAGCCAGTCTAGATGGTTTCAGGTAGAAATAGATGGGACCAGACTACTTTTGATCCCTTTTCAGTTCCAAAAAGTTGGAACTTCAGAGTATATTTTCTTCTAAACTATTAGGTCATTACTAGTATAGGTTTTTCTAGTTCTGGCTTGCAGAGGCATAGACTCATTCTCCACTGCAGCACTAGGATTTCTGTTAGCCATCAGGAGTAGAAACTTAGGCTCAGTGAGGCCTACTTTTGAAGGGGAATTTCATATCAACTTAATTGTTTTGGCAATACATTGACATGGCACTTTATTATCATGGTACTTTGAGATGACTACTACAAGCAGGAATGGGCTTCTAAATGATTAACAATGACACACTTTTAAATTTGCATTATTAAGAATTTCCCCATCAATATCTCATGTCTGGAGTTCAGTGGTGTGAAGTTCAAATACGAGTGGATCCTGTGGGCATGTGTTGATTTAGAAAAACAGATTAACATCTATGCTAGGTTGTCTTTTTATTGATTTTGTTACACATTTTCAAATTATATTTTAATATGAGCAGAACTCTAGAATGTTTCAAGGAACTTGGGATCTCTGTCGTTGAGTTCAATATCTCTGAATAATTAAAAGAGAAATAAATCAAATCCTGATTTGTAGCATTTGTCAGATTCTTATATTTCAACAATCACATTAAAAAATGTAAAAATTAGTTCTCAAGAGTAGGCTTGAGCACATCCTTGCTCAATTTAGTAAAAATTTTGATAACAGAAAAAGGGCTATACATGTTGAATGACACAGATATAGTTGATCAAAATAACTAGACATATTTATCAGAAACATCAGGTTAGAGGGCTGCAACAAAGCAGAGAAAAAGTCAAAAGAAAGTAGTATTGTTTGGAGATAGCCACCAAGCAAAGAGAAGCTGGTAGAGTGAATGGATCAAGTAGGAAGGTGCCTACCAAATGTGGATGAGGCAATCAAAAAGGAGACCTCAGATTGAGTAACATTAGAAGGCCCTGCAAAGAAACACAGACATTGTAGGAGGGTATACACTAGATCAAAGTACCTTGGATTATTATAAGAAATCCCATTAATGTTGTTTGGTATTGATAAATTCTCTAATAACATGAAATGTGTATGCTGACTTGGGAGTGTGGAGAATCAGGTGCTTTGAAAGAAGTATTTTACAGAATGGGGGAATAGTGCCTTGAAACAAGAAAAAAATCAATTAAATTTGCAGAAGGTAATCCATAAAATTGGGACTGCAGCTGTCTTGGGAAAGAAGATTAGACATTGATTTAAGTTTTTAAAGTTGGTGTTGAATTTTCAAAGATGATGATAATCTTCTGGACCAAAAAAGAAATCTGCAAATCAAACACCACTGAAACAAACTGAAATTAAATGCCTAAAGTCATTCATGTTATGCATAGGAGATGAGAGGGGAAAGCCCAGAAAACAAGAAGGCAGGAGGGAAGGAAGGAAGGAAGGAAGGAAGGAAGAAAGGAAGGAAGGAAGGAAGGAAGGAAGGAAGGAAGGAAGGAAGGAAGGAAGGAAGGAAGGAAGGAAGGAAGGAAGGGGGTAAGGAAGGACAGAAGGAAGGAAGGAAAGAAGGAAGGAAGGAAGGAAGGAAGGAAGGAAGGAAGGAAGGAAGGAAGGAAGGAAGGAAGGAAGGAAGGAAGGGGGTAAGGAAGGAAGGAAGGAAGGAAGGAAGGAAGGAAGGAGAGAAGGAAAGAAGGAAAGAAGGAAGGTAGGAAGGTAGGAGGGAAGGAAGGAAGGAAGGAAGGAAGGAAGGAAGGAAGGAAGGAAGGAAGGAAGGAAGGAAGGAAGGAAGGAAGGAAGGAAGGAAGGAAGGAAGGAAGGAAGGAAGGAAGGAAGGAGGGAAGGAGGGAAGGAGGGAGGGAAGGAGGGAAGGAGGGAAGGAGGGAAGGAGGGAAGGAAGGAAGGAAGGAAGGAAGGAAGGAAGGAAGGAAGGAAGGAAGGAAGGAAGGAAGGAAGGAAGGAAGGAAGGAAGGAAGGGAGAGAAGGAGGGAAGGAAGGAAGGAAAGAAGGAAAGAAGGAAGGAAGGAAGGAAGGAAGGAAGGAAGGAAGGAAGGAAGGAAGGAAGGAAGGAAGGAAGGAAGGAAGGAAGGAAGGAAGGAAGGAAGGAAGGAAGGAAAAGAGTATCTCCCCTCAAGGAGCTTTGTTTAAACTGAACACATTTAAATTTTTATCATCCTGAGTCTACTCAAATATTCTTATGCATTTTCTTTTCTCTTTTTAAATATACTTATCTTGTGTCTTAGAAATGATAATAAATATAGGTTCTAAAGCAGAAGAGTGGTAAGGTGTTGGCAGTTGAGGATAAGTGACTTGCCCAAGGTCACAAAGCTAGAAGTATCTGAGGTCACATTTGAACCCAGGACTTCCTGTGTCCAGGCCAGAATCTCTATCCACTGAGCAATCTAGCTGCCCCTCTACATTTTCTTTTAATGAGTCTTGGCTTTAAAAAACTGTGGTATATGTTTGGATGGAATATTATTGTGTTGAAAGAAATAAAGAACTGGAGGAATTTCATGTGAACTGGAAAGACCTCCATGAATTGATGCAGAGTAAAAGGGGCAGAATCAGGGAAATGTTATACACAGAGACTGATACATTGTGGCACAATCAAATGTAATAGACTTTTCTACTAGCAGCAATGCAATGACCCAGGGCAATCTAGAGAAATTTAGGAGAAAGAACACTCTCCACATCCGGAGAAAGAACTGTGGAAACAGAAATGCATTTAAAAAATATATGATCAATCACATAGTGTGATAAGGATATAATTGAGGTTTTGAAGTTAAAGGATCTCTCTACTGCAAATATGAATGACATGGAAATAGTTTTTGAACAATAATATATGTACAAACCAGTAGAACTGCTTGTTAGCTTCGGGAGTGGGGAGGAAAGAGTGTGCATATGTTTGTGTGAGGGCATCATGAATCATGTAACCATGGAAAATATGCTAAATAAAAAAGGGGAAATTTTTCTTAAAAATAATTTAGTCTTAGAGTTCATGCTAACCCCATCTATGGACACCTCTGTGTGGTTTCTGGTGGGTAATAACTCAATAGGTATTCATGTCGTTAGTGAAATAATTCCATGAAACAGGAAAGATTAAGGGAGTTAATAATTCTGCACTTGCATAAAAATTTTTGTACTTTTATTTTATTTGTACTTATTTCAAGAGTATTTCTACAGGCAAATATTTCTAATTTGGACCAGATGTTAAGTAGTTTTAAACTAGCTCAAATGTGATTTCTTAATGCTTGTTACTGCAATTTCAATGAAAAAAAAAAAGCACAGCTAAGAGAAATTAAAATATATTACAATCTATGTGCATAATATTGAATGATCTACCATAGTGGATGATCTATGACCTTTTAAAATAAAACAAAACTTCATTATAAAGATCCCATCATAATTTGAAAAATCCTACCAAAATCTAAATTCATATGGACAATAGATCACAACACAGTGCCCTGAGACAAAGCAGCTCCTAAATAATTCTGTCATTAACTATTTATCAAGCACTTATTCTGTGCCATGTCCTGTACTAAGCTATAGGAATAACAAAGAAAGGCAAAGGGCACTTCCTGTCCTCAAGGAGCTCACTAGCTAATTAATAGCCTGATAAAATGGGAGAGGAGGATTCCATATCACAGAGGATATCTAGATCCTGGGATTATTTAAAATTTAATCTATAGGAAATGTTTAGTTTTGGTGTTTTTCAAATGATGAATTTCTTCTTCTTGACAGTTCAATAGCAATATGAATATTCCAGATGACTTAAATACATTGAGTTTTGTTTTGTTTTGTTTTGTTTTCACTTGAGCATAATCCAGTCTTAGTTTTAGCAGAATGGCAGTTTATTGCAGGTTAAGAGAGTGATGTGTGGCTAACATAGTCTTGTGACAGCAGATCTTAAGAATTATCCCTAATCACTCCAGAAAGAAAAATAGGTTGAGAGTTTATTAACTGGAATTTTGTTAATCCTGACTGATATCAGGTGACTTTTGACATATCCTGTACTTACATTTGGGGCAAATGAGAAACCCAGAAAATGAATTTCCAGGCACATAACATACAAGAAATAGAAGAGTTGGCTTCTGCAAACATATTCCTTGACCATTTTTTAAAAATCCATGACCAGTTTTCCTCCATATCATCTACCACCAGGCTGACTATTTTCCCAAAGTGTCCTAACAGAGTATACTAAAAAAATTCAAAAATAATCAGCAAAGTAAATCTGTTGCCAAAATATTATATAATTCATTTCAAAATCAAAGAGAAATGAAGTGGATCAATTGAAAATAAGCAGAGCAGAAGAGAAGTCAGCTCAAGAGTTATGGTATTCAATTAAGAATGAAATTCTGATCTCATTGAAGAGATTTTCTATTGAAGACAAAAGGACATTGAATGAAAGGACTGACAAAGCCAATAACAATTTCTCACATTTTACATAGTCATGTATAGGATTTGGGTATGTGGCAATTAATTGAAGAGGAAGACCAAAGTATGACATTGTCCTTTGAGCATAATATTGAAAAATGTAAAGATTCAGAAGGAGCAGAGTCATGCCAAAAATATAATGACAAAAGAGGTCATTTTAAAAGTTGTATTATTGGCAAAATAAAGCTATAAAGATGAAAAACGGGCAGCTTGTGGGTCAGTAGATGGGGAGCTGGTCCTGGAGACAAAAAGTCCTGGATTAAACTGTGACCTTAGACACTTCCTCACTGTATGATGGTGGACAAATAATTTTACCCCATTTGCCTCACTGGTGGCCCTCTTCTGCTTTGGAATGGATACTTAGTATCAATTCTAAGAGAGATGGTAAGGGTTTAAAAAAGAAAGATGAAAGAAATGAAATACAATAAATATAAAAATAAAATAAAATAGGGGGTAAAATGGCAATGGAAAATGGAAAGTTAGTGTAGACATTCTCAACTAATTTTACTTCTATTCTCTTCACCCAAGGGAATAGTCTTCAGCCAAGAAAGTGCAGAACAAAAATAGTTAATTTGAAAACTAAAATCAAAGAAAAGCAACCAGGTGGAAATGGTTGAGAAGAAACAGAACCCAATATAAGACAGTACTTAGCTTGACTCGGAGCTTTTCACTTACCTAAGTGCTTGGTACATAGTAGACATTTGATAAATGTTTAATGATTAAATAGATACATTATTCAAATCATTCAAGCCCTGAAAAATCAGGTTCCAAGTTTCTAAAGCAGATATGAAAATTGCCATGGTAAGAATCTTCAAAAAATCATAAAGAAGAGAAAATTCCTACAAGAGTACCTTTAGGCAGGTTTTGTACTCATTCTTATAAAGGAGAAGAAAATTAAATTTTCAAACCATAGGTCTGGACCAGTGGCCTTGACTTTGATTCCTTATAAAATTCCAGAAGACTATGATACTACAAGAATTCACTTGTTGACACATGAAACGCAAAGAAAGTAAAATACTTAAAGTATCTTTGTGACACAATGGATAGAGTATTTGACTTTGATTTAGAATGATGTGAGTTCAACTGACTCAGATATATGATCCTACTTTAGTAACCTCTCATCTTATAACCTTAGCTGACCTAAAAGTGAGATAGCTAGTGGAAAGCTGGGTATAAAGTCAAAGACACCCAAGTTCAAATGCAGTTTTAATCCCTTATTAGCTGTGTGATCTTGGGAAAGTCACTTAACTTTGGTTTGCCTTAATCCATTTCAAAACAAAATAGCAAACTATACTAGTATCTTTGCTAAGGAAACCCCAAAAATAGTATGGTCCACAGGATCAGAGACAGATTGCAGGACTAAACAAACACAAACCTTAAAGTACTACATAAATACTATCTATTAATATGAAGTCAGTTTTCCAGAACAATCTCCCTGAATTTCTGATAAGCTTACTGGATTGAAAAATAAGTGGAATGTGATAGATATGAATTATTTACATTTTCACAAGATACTATCTCCTTGTGTTCAAGATGAAGAGATGTGAGTTAGTATTCTTCAATGGGTTTAGACTTGGTTAAATGAGAGTAGTTAAAGGGAAGCTACTCATAGATTCATGTCAATGTGGAGGGGAGCGCTCTAGTTGAATGATGGATGGCTATGTTCTTGATTCTAGCCTCTATCATTTTCACAAATTATTTAAATAAAGAATAGGTGGCATAATTATCTAATTTCACCATAGCATGTAACTTGAACTTTGAATTAACAGGATTAATGACAGCCCTGGGATCTCAAAAGGTGTAAACATATTTGAACAAGAGGTTAATCTTTACAAGGTGAAGTTTAATTAGTGTAAATGTATCCTGCACTCTGGTCAAAAACAATAACTACATTAGAACAAGTTCTTGGAGATTTGTCTAGAGCCTATTTCATGTGAAACAGAGCTTTGAGTTGAGAGACCTTCAAACTCAATATGAATAAGTAGTGTGCAATAGGAGGTCTCCAAAAAGCCTGACATGAAGTGTGGAGCTCAATATCTGCTCCAAAATTAGGGAGATTTTAGTCTCACTCTACTATGTACTATTCAGACTATGCCTGCAGTCTTATTTCATTTAGTCTGGTCACAATGCTAGGAAAGATAATAAACAAAACAACAACTACGGTAGTGAATGTGAAACCTTCCCATAGCAAGTTGTTGAAAGCACAAGAGATTTTGAGTATGAAAAAGAGTGATTTAGAGAGGAAATGGTAATTTTCTTAAAGTATTTTTATGATTGATTATCAAGTATAAAAGGGATTTGACAATATTTTTACTTGGTTCTGAGGTAGAAATCTGAGAATAATGAGTTAAAACCACAAAGTAATAATTATCTAACTCTCTAGAGGAAAAGTGAGCTGGCACTGAAGTCTGGAAGATTTAACTTCAAGTCTAGCCTCTCACCTATTTTGCTGTATGACCCTTGGCAACTCTTTTGAGTTCTCAGTGCTCTGGATAACTCTCTAAAACTATATGTTTCAAAAAGATGGAAACTTGTATTGATAGAGGCAGCTTAATAAATTGAGAGTTTCCTATATTGGGGGAGCAACAAAGTGGCACAGTGGACACAGCACCAGGGCTGGAATCAGGAGGATGTGGAAAACTGGCCTCAGATACTTCCTAGTTATGTGGCCCTGGGAAAGTCACTTAATCTCCTTTTTTCTTGGCCCTTGACCTTCTGCCTTATAATTCTGACTAAGACAAAAGTTAAATATTTAAAAAAAAGAATTCCCTATGAATGAAAATTTGAAATGAAAATGAAATTTGATTTTTTTCATTAATATTTTGCTATTGTTTTACTATCCCTACCTATGTCTAGTATAGACATGTCTATATGTGTAGTAGAAGCAAAAAAAAAAAGTCCCAATACTCACAAACATGCAAAAGTGATATGTGTTCCTTCAGGAGAATGATAGTTGGTAGGAGTTGAATGACAATTTGAAAAGCATGTTTTAGAGGTTATTTCTGCTCAATTTAAGGGTTGGATCATTTGACCTTCATGGTAGTCTTCCAACTAGCACTGTTCATGGATTCTGAGATGTTTTAAGAACAATTTTTCTTTTCTGGAACTATATTTCTCACATTAGCACTTCCTCACTTGATAGGATTTATCTTTTTTTTCCATTTGTGAGAATTTGCCCTCTTCTGCAGAGATTCTATTTATTTTCAAAAGCAATTGACATGGGCACTGTACCCCCAGAAACTCAGGCAAACTATTATCAGGGAAACTCCCTTGCATCCTCCTGACTCTGAGCCTAAAAATACTCAATGACCCCCCTAGGGTCCTGAGATGACTATCTTCCTTTGATAGACCTCTAGATTTAAGATGGACAGAGAGAAGCACTCCCAGGCCACACCTCGATCCTATCAGACATCTGTTTGTTCCCTAAAAGTAAGGAATCTTTATGTCCCCAGGCAGATGATCACCCCACCTTACCAAATGCCTGGGTGACTAACACTCTCTGTTGTAAAAAAGTATAAAATCCCCAGAACTGATGTTGTCCGGAGGACAGCTTTTCCATTCATGCTGTCCTCCCAGGGAACTGCTCACCATCTTGCTGTTCCACCTTGCTATCTTCCTGGCTATTCTCAACATTATCTCCTAAATTAATAAATTTCTCTTTCTGTTTTTAAGCTAAGTTTTGGAGTCTTGCATTCTTGCAAAAGGTATTGTCAACTAGAAAAAATGCAGAACTATTAAATAGTCAAAATCACTCTTTAATCAAGGGAAAAGGGGTTAGTGCTACTAATGCGACAACACAGCTGCTTCCCAAGACTGCACAGAGTTAAGATGCCCTGGTCACTAGCTCCTGGGAGTGCCACCGACTCAGGATGGACCCCGAGGAACAAAAGAACTTGGGGAACCTATATACCCTTTGGGAAATCCAGGGGCAGGGAAAGATGATTGACATCACTATGGCTACAAGGAAAATGGGAGTGTTCAAACTACACTGACAGGATACAATCAAGCTAGGGAAAAGAATCATAGCTAGAAGCTAGGGTGCAAGAGAAGGGGGCTGCTTACAAAGTTACCAAAGGATGGTTCATGCCCAGGTCTGACCTTCCTGAAAAAGGTTCTAATACAATAGGGGATGCTACCTAAAACAAAGAAAGTCCTTAGCATATGCTTATCTCACCCAACCAGGATTATCATTTCCCTTCTGGGTAGATTCTCATGGGAACAGGGAACAAGGACAAGCTTTGGGGGTCTCCAATCTACAAGCTAAATCTAAAATTGGGGTTCATCAGATCCCACTAGGCCACACGTTTGGGATTCCTAAATTCCATGTTGACAGTATCCTTCCCGAACTGAAGGGGTACACATCTACACCCCCATAACACAATGATAACACAAATGCTTTACAATATTGAAAGGACTGGCTTCATTATATATGGTTATATAACTCAACCCTTAAAAATACATAACTCTAACAATAGCTAACATATTTAGCTTGGATTTAGATGGGACAGATTTTGCTAAGAATTACAGAATTCTGCATTATCAAGATTCTAAATGTTTAGAAAGTTTTTAGACTTTTCATGAATTCTGTCTTCTGAATGCCCTTTGATTGTTAATTTTCCATATCAGTAATTACCAGTCTAATGTGAGAACTTAAGGGGATTTTAGAAACCATCTTTTCCAAATTACCCATTTAAGAGCTGACAGTAAGGCACTATTTTAGATGATAAGAATGTATTAAAAGAGGAAGACAATATTCTCTTCAATGACCTTATATTCTCCTGGAATAACAAAAGTAAATGAGAAATAAATATATAGTTGGAAAGTCTTGAACCCTTAAAAACTACATTACACAAAATTCCTTTCTGTTTACCTAGAATCCTTTTCACTTTTCCTGTGTCCTCACATTTGAGTGATTGGTTATAAGTTGGCTTTAACTCCTCCCCCTCTCTTTTTCTCAAGACTGGGCTCAAGTTAGTTATTGTAGTTTAGTTATTATTAATAAAACTTCATAAAATATGCTACTTAGTTATTAAATATTCATTTAAAAATCCACAATATGGCAATCATGAAGGTATATATTTCTCAAATATTTTTTAAGATAGAATAGATATATTTTTTCAAGCCTGTGCTCCTACCTACCTGCCTGCCTGATTTCGTGCCGTTGTGGCCACTGCTGCTCTACTTGCTGCTGCTGCTCTTGTTTCCAAGCTATTGTGCTTTGGGCCTTCTCTGCCTAAAAGCCCCTGCTGCCTGCTCCTGGTCTTGCTACCACTGAGGTGTGCTGTGAAGTCTAAGAGCAGCTCTGCTGCCACCTCCCACTACTATCTCTGATTCAAGTTTCTGCACAGAGGGTAAAACCCCAATCCTTTCATCCCCTCTTCTCCTCCCAAATGGATTTTTAAGTCTGTGCAAGCCATTTTTCAGCCTGGAGAAAACTAACCCTACCCTTTCTAGTTTTCAAGCAGTTTTTTTCCTAAGCTGACCCTAGATTCCTTGTTTAGAAGGCTGTTACTAAAGTTTTTTCACAAGGAGGGCAGTTAGTCCAAATCAGTGGATTTAAAGTCAGTTTTGGGGAATAAGCCTGCTTTTTCCTTCTCTCTCTTGACTCAAAATACCATACCAAAACACCATCCCTTTATATGTAAATAGACTATTGTTTTCCCTCAAAGTTTTGCCTCCTAACTTGTTTACTCGGTAAACAGACTTCATTCAGTGTTTTTTTTTTTTTAGGATTAATTCTGTTAAAAAGTATAGCTCAGTTTTTTGCCCACCTCAAACAGCTCCCATTTCTACAGAACCTTATAGAGCTCATTCAGCTTACACCTTTAGGGTGCATTTTCTTACTTCTGATCCTGGAGGTTTTTGTGCTGATTGGATACCTTGCAGTTGAGAGCTTGACTAATCTTAAGATAAGAGGGGGAGATGTATTTTGGCCTGCCCAGTTTCTGCACTACATCCCATATGGAATTTCTTCATATTCTGCCCAGTGCATTTATGAGGAATTTAAGAAGGGTAACAAAAGAAATCTAAATGGATAAAAAATATGGGGTAAGGGAAGAACCTTTGTGAATTTTGGAGGTGAATTTTAAATGTTTTCAGATTCCATTGTTTTATTCTTTGCTAATTGTTTTCAATTTATTCCCCTCCTATAATAGAGAATGTCTATTGAATTGCCAAAAAGGATTTTGACTGAATTGCCTGAACCTTGTCATTTGCTTATGTTATTGTATTTACTGATTATTTTAAGGTTTAATCTTTTTAAGTTCATATATTACTAATCTAATCAATACTATTCTGTGACATGATTCTTTATTTTTTACCTTTGCTGAAGAACAAATTATCATTGTAAAAGCCCATGAACATCTTACCCAAACCCTTGTCTCTAGATCCATCAAAGATCACATGTTGCCTTAAAAGCATTTTCTGCCTTTTTTGCATTTATTAATTGTCACATAGATGATGAGAGATGGACTTCATCAAAACTGGTTACAAATGTATATAACCTTTGGAGAATTTAATGAACTAAGAATTTAAAGTAAATTTAGTGGGTCTTCAGAAATAATTTTAGAAAACTAGTGGTTTCTGAATGGATGATATTCCAACGCCGAGAGAGTGGGACTGTCTCTGTGCATCGACTTTTCACTTAAATCTTCATGCACAGGTGTCTTTGTGCACAAAAACGCACAAAGACAATCGTCATCCTCGGTTCAAGAGACAACCAACAAAAGCAATATACTATTTGAGTTTTGTTTTTTTCTCTCTTTTTTGATATTTGAAGCACATGTCAAGAGTATTGCAAAGATATTCTTTAACTTTTTCAATTTTGCAGTAATATGAGTTTAAAATACATTTCCTTAATTTTAATGCATACTCAAAAGTATATATATATATATATATATAAAATATAGGATGTTGCCTTAAAATTAGAGAACTGAATAGAGTTCCTGCCAGAGGGAAAAAAAAATATGTAATAGAAGAAGCCAAAAGGAGCATCTGTAAGCTCACTCTTCAATTTAATTTACTTCCACCAGAACAATCTAGATTTCTTGGTGATGTTTTAGACTGCAAAAATGATTTCAACAGTTAAAAATATCTTTGCCAAAAGATGAAAGAATTGATACATCTGTAAAAATTATGACAAATATCCATCAGTTAATAGGGTTTTTTTTTTTTAATGTCATACAGCAACTCATGTAAAATATGATAGTAGCTTTGTTTTCCATTGTAATTAACTGGACTATTGTGAATTTTGGGGATTTTGGTACTTTTTTGAATGTGCATTATCTACTGTACTACTGTATTACTGTTTTATTGTGAAAATCATTTGCACTCACACAGTGGTTCATAGCCAAGTTGACAAGGAAATAGATCTCATTTTTTTTGGTGAGAAACCTTTGTATTCTACCTCTCCTTATCTGACACAGTGTGTCAATGCTTCTAATCTATATATTTTTATTGTTTTTTCCTTGCAAGTGCAATATACTTGTGGCTCCTAGTAGCTGCTAGCATGCAGCAGTGGCCACACCCCAGGCAATGGCTTCGACAGGCCGGCTAAACCTTGTGAGGGTAGCCATCAGGTCGACGTCGACCCCTGGTGAACCAGGGCTTTGCTTACCCAGCATGTGAAGACTGCTTCGGCTGAACAGGTGGAAGAAACCAACAAGAAGGTTCAACGGCTGAGATGGCGATGCAGCAAGGCACTGTGGAGTGCTTAGGGCATGATAGAGCACAAAAGACAACATGGCCATCCAATGCAGCTGAGGAAGTGTCCAGGTGTAATGACTTTTCGTGCCAATGGACCCAGGCTTCCAACGCCGAGAGAGTGGGACTGTCTCTGTGCATCGACTTTTCACTTAAATCTTCATGCACAGGTGTCTTTGTGCACAAAAACGCACAAAGACAATCGTCATCCTCGGTTCAAGAGACAACCAACAAAAGCAATATACTATTTGAGTTTTGTTTTTTTCTCTCTTTTTTGATATTTGAAGCACATGTCAAGAGTATTGCAAAGATATTCTTTAACTTTTTCAATTTTGCAGTAATATGAGTTTAAAATACATTTCCTTAATTTTAATGCATACTCAAAAAGCTTTAGATGATACCAATGGTAACACTGACTGTTTAAAAAATTATGGGACTTTATTTAATGCTTTTGCCTGATTCCAGAAGAAGGGAATACAAAGTAGAGCCACTGTACAATGCTAAAGAAGCACAAAACTATCCGCATAGTGCTTATCGAGCACAAGGTCAAAGAGACCAAATCCCAGTAGGACTGATGTAATTTTGAGCCAAGAGAAGAGGATTTAAACTTGTTTGGGGTTTGAGGTTGCAGCTGTTTTGACATATATCAGAGGCTGGACTTCTCTGAGCCACATCCTATCAAGCACTTCACTTTGGCTACCATTCTGGCTCCTATAATCCAGTCCCTTTTCTGTCTATTATAATGTGGCAAACTTTCTGTAGTCCTGGCTACTGCTTGGGTAAAGGCATGATTTCATAAATCATTTTAATGGGCTCTGATTCAAGGACCTGTTATAGGTTTATTTTTCCTTTACTTAGATTTTCTAGACATAAGGTTTGTGAACTTTTGGATGTGAATTGAACTATGGGGGATTGAAATGCTTTTGTTTTGAATGTATACTCTTATGCCAAAAGGGACTGCCCCCAAATTGGCTTTTTATCAACGTAGTAATCTTTGGTTTTGTTCTCTTTTCCTTTTATCCACAAACTATTGCAATATATAAGTTAGTTTTGTTTCGATGATCCTTTTGGGGAGACTGGTCTCCCAATAGCATCACTGGGGGATATGTATAGTTGGAAATTCTTGAACCTCTAAAAACTATATTATCCAAAATTCCCTTCTGAATTACCTAAAATCCTTTTCCCTTTGGTGAAATTTAGATTTACTCCACCCTACTTAGTCTTTAGAATTTTAGCCACCATGGATGTATACACCCCACTTAAGTATTAAGTGTGGGGTAGGAAGGTGTGCTAGCAAGTGACAAATCAGGAACAACAGACTGCTCCCCAAGCAGTCCAAAGGCAAGTTTAAGCCACCATTGGTGCATGTAAGACACAAGAAGTGAAGCAAAGAACTGCATTTATATTTCATGGTCACTTCCTGTGAGGGGACCTTTGCCTTGGGACTTGACCATGAACCAGCTTTGGTGTGAGACCTCAAAATGCTTCCCTTGGACTGTCACATGGTAATGAAAAGGCTGACTCCCTTTCCCTTAGCTTTCTGTAGTCACTAGCCTCGGGAAAGACCACTCATCTTGGAGGTGGCCTTGTGGCTAGAAGTCAAGGGAAAGGGAGTTATTCTTTTTTTGAATATTAATTTATTTAGTCAATTTAGAACATTATCCCTTGGTTACAATAATCATATTATTTCCCTCCCACCCTTCCTGTAGCTGGCATGCAATTTCACTGGGCATTGCATGTGTCCTTGTTCTAATCCTATTTCCATGTTGCTGGTGTCTGCATTAGGGTGTTCATTTAGAGTCTACATCCCCAACCATATCCTCTAGACCCATGTATTCAAGCAGTTCTTTTTTCTTGTGTTTCTACTCCCACAGTTTTTCCTCTGAATATGGTTAGTGTTTTTTCTCATACATCCTTCCAAGTTGTTCAGGATCACTGCATTGCCACTAATAGAGAAGTCCATTACATTCTATTGTACCACACTGTTTTAGTCTCTGTATACAATGTTCTCCTGGTTCTGCTCCTTTCACTTTGCATTAATTTCTGGAGGTCATTCCAATTCCCATAGAATTCTTCCAGGTTATTATTCCTTTGAGAAAAATAGTATTCCATCACCAACATATACCACAATTTGTTCAACCATTCCCCAATTGAAGTGCATCCCCACATTTTCCAATATTTTGTGACCACAAAGTGCAGCTATGAAGATTCTTGTACAAGGGTTTTTCTTTATTATCTCTTTGGGGTACAAACCCAAGAGTGCTATGGCTGGATCAAAGGGAAGACAGTCTTTTAGCACCCTTTGGGCATAGTTCCAAATTGCCCTCCAGAATGGTTGGATTAATTCACAACTCCACTAGCAGTGCATTAATGTCCCAACTTTGGCACATCTCCTCCAGAATTCATTATTTTCTGTTGTTGTCATGTTAGCCAATCTGCTAGGTGTGAGGTGATACCTCAGAGTTGTTTTGATTTGCATCTCTCTGATTATAAGAGATTTAGAACACTTTTTCATGTGCTTATTGATAGTTTTGATTCCTTTAACTGAAAGTCACCTATTGATGTCCCTTGCCCATTTATCAATTGGAGAATGGTTGTATTTTTGTACAATTGGTTTAGTTCTTTATGAATTTGAGTAATTAGACCTTTGTTAGAGGTTTTTGTTATTGTAATAAATGGGTAATCTGTTTGGAAATTATGTCTGGTTATGGTAACTGGATACTTGGCAGGCTAGATAGTTGCTACTAGGAGATACCTGAGGGCTGCCTAGTTAAAATGGGGATACATGAGAGATACTGCTTAAGATAGAGAGATGCTGATACAGGGGAATGCTCTGGGGTTGCCTATTGATTACTATTGGCTAATAAATCAATATTTTCCCTAACCTCCTCCTCCCTTTACTCCCTCACTTCTTCTACCCTCTCACTCCCAGTTTCTTCTGAAGCTTCTGGCTTCGCCCCTCCCCCCTGAGTGGACTATGATATTTATGAGGAAAACTTTTCCCTTTCTTTCCTCAGGTAAGAGGTTTATTGGGATAACAGGAAAAGAAAACTGAGGTGAGAGGGATGAGGGTTTCCCTAATATAAAATGAGGATTTTTAGGGTTTGGGAAGTCACAGCTGTGAAGGGGGACAGTCAGAGAGATGGGGGATAACTGTTAAATCCTCTTTTTTCTTTCAATTCACAAAACCACTGAGGTCTCTCAGCCTAATTTCAGAAGCTCTACCCACATGAGTCCTTCAGCCTGGGAAAAAAGCTAATAGGATCAGTTCAGCTTCTTCCCCTTCCAGCCAGGCTTACCTCCCTTGGTCAGAAAAACCCAGAGAAGAGTTTTCTCTCTCTTTTATTGGTCAGTCACCCCAAAAAAAGAGAGCCAAAGTCTCTGTTTCTCCACTCTCTGGCCAGGTTCCCCAACAGTCAACTCCTGAGAACATTCCATTTGGAATCTTCTCCTTGATTGACAGACAGGTACATCATCTTGGTCTGCATGCCTGGGTTGTCCTGCAAATCCTCTCTCTTCATGTCTCTTCCACATTATGAAGATCATTTCCCAATTTGTTCCTTCCCTTCTAATTTTGGTTACATTGGTTTTGTTTGTATAAATACTTTTTTAACTTGATGTAATCAAAATTATTGAATTTAAATTTTGTGATTATTTCTAGCTCTTGCTTGATTTTAAAGTCTTTCCTTTCCCAAAAATCTGACATGTATACTATTCTGTATTCATCTAATTTGCTTATACTTTCCTTCTTTATATTCAAGTCATTCACCCATTCTGAGTTTATCTTGGTGTAGGGTGTGAGATGTTGATCCAAACCTAATCTCTTCAATGCTATCTTCCAATTTTCCCAGAAGTTTTCATCACATAGTGGATTTTTGTCCCCAAAGCAGGGATCTTTGGGCTTATCATAGACTGTCTTCCTGAGGTCAGTTACCCCAAGTCTATTTCACTGATCCTCCTTTCTGGCTATTAGCCAGTACTAAATTGTTTTGATGACCACTGCTTTAAAGTATAGTTTGAGATGTGGGACTACAGATCTTCGTTCTGTCGAATTTTTTTTTCACAGTTTCCCTGGATATCCTTGATCTTTTGTTCTTCCAAATGAAGTTTGTCATATGTTTTTTTTTTTCTAATTCTGTAACAATATTTTTTGGTAGTTCAATGGCTATGGCATTAAATAAGTAAATTATTTTGGGTAGGATGGTCATTTTTATTAGGTTTGCTCAGCCTACCCATGAGCAGCTGATATCTTCCCAATTGTTTAGATCTAATTTTAATTGTGTGGAGAGTGTTTTGTAGTTGAGTTCATGTAGTTCCTGTGTTTGGCTCAGGAAATAGATTCCTAAGTATTTTATATTGTCAAGGGTGATTTTAAATGGAATTTCTTTCTAATTCTTGCTGCTGAGATGTGTTGGAGATATATAGAAATGCTCATGATTTATGTGGGTTTATTTTATATCCTGCAACTTTCCTCAAGTTGTTGATTATTTCAACTAGAATTTTGGTTGATTCCCTAGGATTCTTTATTTTTTAAAAATTTTGAATTAATTTATTTAGTCAATTTAGAACATTATTCCTTGCTTACAAGAATCACATTATTTCCCTCTCTCCCCTCCCCCCACTTATCCAGGACCTGATGTGCAATTTCATTGGATATTACATGTGTCCTTGATCAGAACCTATATCCATGTTGTTGCATTAGGATGTTCATTTAGAGACTATATCCACAGCCATATCCCCTCCACCCATGTATTCAAGCACTTGTTTTTCTTCTGTGTTTCTACTCCCATGCTTTTTCCCCTGAATGTAGCTATTTTTTCTCATGGATTCCTCCAAGTTGTTCAGGATCACTGCATTGTCACTAATGGAGAAGGCCATTACATTCAATTGTACCACAGTGTAGAAATACTGATGAATTATGTAGGTTAATTTTGTATCCTGCCATTTTGGCAAAGTTGTTGATTATTTCCACTAGCTTTTTGGTTGATTCTCTGGAGTTCTTTAAGAAGACTATCATATGATCTGCAAGGAGTGATAGCTTTGTCTCCTCATTGCCTGTTTTAATACCTTCAATTTGTTTTTCTTCTCTAATTGCTATAGCTAGTGTTTCTAGTACAATGTAAAATAATAGAGGTGATAATGGGCATCCTTGTTTCACTCCTGATCTTATTGGGAAGGCTTCTAGTTGGACCCCATTGCAGATGATGTTTGCTGATGGTTTTAGATATATAATGTTTATTATTTATAGGAAAAACCCTTCTATTCCTATACTTTCTAGTGTTTTCAATACGAATGGGTGTTGTATTTTATCAAAGGCTTTTTCTGCATCTATTGAAATAATCATGTGATTTTTTGTCAGTTTGCTTGTTAATATGGTCAATTTTGTGGATGGTTTTGAACCATCCTTGCATTCCTGGTATGACTCCTACCTGGTCATAGTGGATAACCCTTGTGATGACTTGCTAGAGTCTTTTTGCTAGTATCCTATTTAAGATTTTTGCATCTATATTCATTAGGGAGATTGACCTATAGTTTTCTTTCTCCATTTTTGACCTGCCTGGCTTTGGGATCAGTACCATGTTTGCGTCATAAAATGAATTTTGTAGAACTCCTTCTTTGCATATTCTGTCAAGTAGTTTATATAATATTGGGATTAATTGTTCTTTGAATGTTGATAGAATTCATTTGTGAATCCACCTGGACCTGGGGATTTTTTCTTAGGGAGTTCTTTGATGACTTGTTCAATTTCTTTTTCTGATGTTGGGTTGTTTAGGTAGTCTATTTCTTCCTCTATTAGTCTAGGCAATTTATATTTTTGTATATATTTATCCATATCACCCAGATTGCCATATTTGTTGCCTTATAATTGGGCATAATAGTTTTTAATGATTGCCTTAATTTGCTCTTCATTAGAGGTGAGGTCTCCCTTTTCATCTTGGATACTGTCAATTTGGTTTCCTTCTTTCCTTTTTAAAATTAGATTGACCAATACTTTGTCTATTTTATTTGTTTTTTCAAAGTACCAGCTTCTAGTCTTAATTATTAAATCAATAGTTCTTTGACTTTCAATTTTATTAATTTCTCCTTTGGTTTTTAGGATCTATAATTAATCTTCATCTGAGGATTTTTAATTTGTTCACTTTCTAGTTTTTTTAAATTGTATGCCCAATTCATTGACCTCTGCCCTCTCTAGTTTGTTAATATATGAACTCAAGGATATAAATTTCTCCCTGAATACTGCTTTGGCTTCATGCCATAGATTTTGAAAGGATATCTCATCATTGTCGTTTTCATCAATGAGATTATTATTTCTATGATTTGTTCTTTAACTAACAGACTTTGGAAAATCATATTGTTTAGTTTCCAAATAATTTTTGATTTACCTCTCCATGTACCTTACTAATTATTATTTTTATTACATTATGATTTGAGAAGGTCGCATTTATTATTTCTGCTCTTTTTCACTTGTCTACAATGTTGAGACATCCTTTCAAAACCTATGGGATGCAGCCAAAGCAGTACTCAGTGGCAAATTTATATCCTTGACTTCATATGTTAACAAATGAAGAAGGGAAGAAGTCAATGAATTGGGCATGCAAATTAAACAACTAGAAAGTGAACAAATTAAAAATCCTCAGATGAAGACTAAATTAGAGATCCTAAAAATCAAAGGAGAAATAAATAAAGAACTAATCCCAATATTATACAAACTATTTGACAGAATAAGCCAAAAAGGAGTTCTACCAAATTCATTTCACAACACAAACATGGTACTGATCCCAAAGCCAGGCAGGTCAAAAATGGTGAAAGAAAACTATAGACCAATATCCCTAATGAACATAGATGCAAAAATCTTAAATAGGATACTAGCAAAAAGACTACAGCAAGTCATCACAAGGGTTATATCCACTATGACCAGGTAGGAGTCATACCAGGAATTCAAGGATGGTTCAACATTAGGAAAACTATCTGCATAATTGACCATATTAACAAGAAAACCAACACAAATCTCATGATTATTTCAATAGATGCAGAAAAAACCTTTGATAAAATACAACACCCATTCCTATTGAAAACACTAGAAAGTATAGGAATAGAAGGGCCTTTCCTAAAAATAATAAATAGTATTTATCTGAAACCATCAGCAAACATCATCTGCAATGGGGATAAACTAGAAGCCTTCCCAATAAGATCAGGAGTGAAACAAGGGTGCCCATTATCACCCCTATTATTTAACATTGTACTGGAAACGCTAGCAGTAGCAATTAGAGAAGAAAAAGAAATTGAAGGTATTAAAATAGGCAATGAGGAGACCAATCTTTCACTCTTTGCTGATGATATTATGATCTACTTAAAGAATCCTAGAGAATCAACCAAAAAGCTAGTCGAAATAATCAACAACTTTAGGAAAGTTGAAGAATACAAAATAAACCTGCATAAGTCATCATCATTTCCATATATTTTTATCCCATTTCAGCAGCAAGAATTAGAAAGAAAAATACCATTTAAAATCACCCTAAACAATATAAAATACTTAGGAATCTATCTGCTGAGACAAACACATGAACTATATATCCTAGAATATAAACCTGGGTAACTGAAGGAACAATAGTATCCTTGACAGAATTAAGAAAACAGGAGAAGAGGTTTTGATTACAATAATGGTACACATCTAGACCCTGACCTTTTGAATTTCTACTTGACTACTTATTTTTTTCTTGCTTGTTTCTTTTACTTATTCAATTTTTTCAATTATAAGATATTTACTATTTCCTCTCAGTCCTTCCACCAACAAGGAGAGGGAAAAGCAAGCAGAGACTAAGAGACAAAGAGTAACAAGAAAAAAAAAAAGATTTGTCATGTATATTGTCAAGCAAAGTACATTTCTACATTATTGGTGAATTGTTTTCATTTGCATATGACTCTTCATGATCACATATGGGGTCTTATTGGCAGACACTAAAGTGTCATTTCCTCTCCAATTAATTTTATAGATAAGGAAACTGAAACAAATAGGGTCCAGTCAGTTGTCCAAGGTCACATAACTAACAAGTGTCATACCAGATTTGAACTCAGGAAGATGTATCTTCCTGACTATACTTGGCACTCTCTTCACTGCAGCTAGTCATTCTCACATGGTAATATCCAAATATGAATTTCTAATTATTCATAATAGTCTATTGTTTCTCTGTCATGAGTTGAGCAGAATTTTGTTTTTTTATTTTTTAATCAGTTCCTAGGAAAAATTATTGAATTGTTGATCTAGCTGACATCTTTCAAAATATTTTTAATAATCTTGATGGCATTGTATAAATTGTTCTTCTAATTCGATTTACTTTAGTTAAACTCATGCAAATCTCTCCATATCTCTTTGAAATCATATTTTTCCTCATTTTAAAAAAGATAAAATCCCAGTACATCGCTTTAATGCATTTTATTCAATCATGTTCCAATTAATGGGCATTCTTTAAGTTTCTAGTTCTATGCAATTTCAAAAAGCTGCTATATTTTTTAATATAAGAGCTTTTCTTCTTGGTCTGATTTTTTTGGTGCACAAACCTAAGCTAGTAGTGGTAAAACTGAGTCACCTCAGTGCTTACCTAAACCATTGAGATGCATACTCCTTTCTCTGAAACACTGAGGATATAAATATAATCAAGCAAGTCAGATTTGTATTGTAATGGATAAAGATAACACATAAGGAGCTGGTGGAAATGTGAGCAAAAGGATACTAACTTGAATCATGGTTTGGAGATGGTATTTCTCTTTGGAGTCCCAAAGTTTAGTGAATTGTGTAGAATCTTCTAAGAACTTAATGCTTTTTTTCATGCCTTCACTTAATAATTTTATTATTCAAAATGTTTAAAAGGCTTCGTTCAGTGGGGATAAGCATTGTGTTTTGATTTTTACTTTACTTTTATGGATATACCAAAGATTTTTAGTAATTAACTATTTTTTCTCAAAAGGCAACTCAACTAAGATAATAGAACCTTATATAATATCTTTATTAACTTTAAATGAAGGAAGGAAAATTCACAAAGGATCTTTTTCACTTAATTTCACTATTGACCTATGTTGCCAATGTTCTATGTCATACCAGGTAGGGAAGGCAGTACATATTTTTAACCTTCTTTAATTAAATGGGATATAATCACACTTTAGTGGTGGTGTTTATTATTTTTCAAAATATCAAAAGTAACTTTTAAGTCATTTTTTACACTTTCTTATTTAATTTTATTATGATCTGTGATTTGCTGTGATTTCTATAAATGCAGAGAGTGTCTACCTTTATGGCATTCAATTTCATTCTTGTATTTATTAAGTCCCTGCTATACACAAGGAATTGAATCATTAAAATATTTCATTTCTTTTCCTTTCCCAGATTTATCATTATAGAAAGTGCTACTTGGCTTGTCTGACTATTGGCTATTAAGAAAGTAAATAGAAGAATGAAAACTAAAGTCCAAGGAGTAAGCTATAAATTATATCATTTACTTCTCACTGTGCCTTGTTTGCATCTGAATAGGATCTGAAAAGGAACTTCAGAATCAGATTGGCAAGTAAGGAAATTAGTAAAATTGACAGTGAATGACTGGGAACAAAATAAAGTCATACAGGTCAGTCAGATAATCATTAATTCTTTTTTTTTGTTTGTTTGTATGTAACAATATAAATTTGAATTGGCTTTACATAGATTCATTTGACTTTTTACTTCAAACTGATTATGGACAGTATAGATGGTGGATTTGTTAATCAAAGTAAAAATAATAATATCTTATTAATTTGTGGAGAACAACTTGTAAAAATATTTAGATGCATTTGTTTATACATAATTTTGATGAGAAAGCTGGATCAGCAGCTAGAGTTCAGTCCATTTCAGTTCATGTCCCAAATTTTTCTTTCCAAGTTAGAGTACTCAAAGACCCTATCAGTTTGGGACTATTTGTTTGGACCATATATCTAATGATTAGGCTTTAGTTATGCCATAGACAGGCTTAGAATTTAGAGAATTACTCCTTTTATTATTTGTGTGGAAAGGACATTGGGGTTTTGTTTTTTGAAATAACTGAATGACTGAAGTATTTACTAGTACAACCCTGTTTGTTGTTTTAAGAGAGAGAACAAATATAAAGGAAAATTATGAGACAAACTTGGGCAAATGGCATTGTTAACAGACATGAATGCTAAGCTCATCAAGCCACCTGCTCCCTTAGCCTCCTATTGCTCTCAGCTCTTGCCACTGTGGGTCTCTACAACCAGTCAAATTTCCCTGGGCCGGCAAACTGTTCATGTTAGGTTGTCACCATTTGTTATTCATGAGCACCTTCTCTCCTGCCACAGTGACTAGCAGCAGATTGAGTTTAAGTATTTTCCCCTTTCTTGGATAAAGTTCCTTAGTTGCTTAAATGTGAAGGAAAAAGGTAATAGCAGTTTCTCTTTCCTTTCTTTTTTCCTTCCTTTTTATAGTCATGCAGAATACAATATCTCCTGCTAGCTCTGCTACTGTTCAGTTCTTATTTCCATTCTAATCTGCATTTTTAGAAATTTAAAACATTATTATAATATCTTAGATCTGGAGTAGATTTATTTATATATCTACATAGAATTGGTGCAGCTTTTATTTTGTTATTTAAAATATTATCAGAGCATTTTATAAAAACGTATGTGTGTGCATATATGTATGTTTACAATGTTTATAAGTTTCTCTGTATAGAAAGACAGAGAGAATAAAAATAAATAAGGTTATCAAGTGAAAGAATGTAGAAAGAAAACAGAAGATGATGATAGGTGTTTAATAAATTGTTGTTGGATTAAATTAGAAAAAAAGATTTAAAAACTTTAGACCCTTAACTCTGAAGAATAAACTAGGAATCCAAAAGTTAAACTTAAATGATATTTCCATAAAGATATGCTTTCTCCTGTTCTTTTATAAATGTCTTAACCCCTTTTAAACAAATAGAACTGGCCACAGAGACAGATTTTTGTAGAAGTTGGATCAGTTTTGACATGTAGACATACTTTCAGTATATTATATTTAAAGAAGTAGATTAATTGAAGTATGAAAAAATAGCAGGAAAATACAACTAGTAAATTCATGTACATTGAAGTGCAAGAAAGTTACACAGAATATTTCACTCCCTCTTTAGCTCATTTGGAGAAGCAGCTTTCAAAATTGCTTTATGTTATATTAAGTAGTCTGCTACTGTACAAGCAGCAGGCAATCCCAGCAACAGGCAATTATGACTCTTAAATAGAAAAGACGGCATATCTCTGGCTATATTTTTCTCACAATATGTCTTTCTATTTTCTCTCTAATTAAAAGCCTCAAATGTTTTCCCCCTTTCACTGTCAATAAAATAGTGTTCCTGTGACTGAAATACTCTAAACTACTACTCCATTGATACAGAGCTCTTTACCTCTCTATAGCTTGGTAAATAGAACTTTGTGGCCATAGTCATCAAATATTGGGCATTCTATGGATGAATCTTTCTCAGTATTGCTTTTTATTGAATGATAAGCAGACACTTTGCAATTAGTACCAGGTTGAATGCCTTTTGAGCTTCAAAAGATCTGGCATATGAGGCACTTCACTGGAATAGTATTTGGCAAAGCAGCCTTACCTCCATTACACTTTGAGGGGCTATAAGGTATTTTATTTCGGGGGTGGAAAGCCAACCTTCCTTAATATTATTTTTTAAAAATATCACTTGTCACTTACCAGTAATACTCCACTCCTCAATGGAAACTGCCTAGTAATAAGTGTGATTAAATAAAACAAATAAACCCATTGTCCTTATCTGAAGAGATCCATTCATTTCATGCTCATACTTCACTGTATCTCCTCCAAAAGAGGGGTGGAACAGGAGGCTAATATGCATTACTCTCAGTTCTTTGTAAAGTAATGGTTAGTCACTGCATTATTTTAAGTTCTAAAGTCTTTTAAAACCACTTTTAAAAGTGGTTTTCTTTTACATTATTGTGGTCCCCCTGTTCTGATTCTTTTTACTTTCCTTTTCATTAATTTATGTTTTCCTAAATTTTCCCAAATCCTTCATCTGTATAATTTTCTCATTGCACAATACTATCGCATTATATAAACATACCACAATTTCTTTAACCATTTCCTTATACATGGGTAACTATATTCCTTCAAGTTCTTAAATAAGTTTCCATATATAATAAGTTTCCCTCCTTCTTTGAACTGCTTGGGGATAGGTTCTAGAACCATTTTCAATGGGTCAAAGGAGTATATATAGTAGTAGTCTCTCCGTAACCGAGGATAACAATTGTCTTTGTGCGCTTTCATCTGTGATGTAGATGAGTGTGCACAAAGACACTTGTGCGTGAAGGAGATTTAAGTGGAAAAGTCGATGCACAGAGACAGTCCCACTCTCTCGGCGTTGGAAGCCTGGGTCCAGTGGCATGAAAAGTCATTACACCTGGAGACTTCCTCAGCTGCATTGGATGGCCGTGTTGTCTTTTGTGCTCCAACACACCCTAAGCAATCCAGAGTGCTTTGCTGCGTCGCCCTCTCAGCCGTTGAACCTTCTTATTGGTTTCTTCCGTCTATTCGGCCAAAGCAGTCTTCACATGCTGGGTGAGCAAAGCCCTCGTTCACCAGGGGTCGACGACCCTATGGCTACCCTCACAAGGTTTAGCCGGCCTGTCGAAGCCTTTGCCCAGGGTGTGGCCGCTGCCGCATGCTAGCAGCTTCTGGGAGCCACAAGTGAGAGCTGGGTGTCAAGTGAGGGTCAGAGGCTGGAGAGCTACCCTGAGAGGGCACGACAAGCCCTCCATACCAAAGATATTACTCCTCCCTGAGCACCCCATACACCCTGGAGTATATATAAATTTGTATATTTTAACATAATTCCAAATTGATTTCTACAATATTTAGACGAGTTCACAAATTCACTAATAGTGCAATAATGTTCTAATTTTTCCCTATTCTAGCATCACTGACTTTGTTCATATAAAATAGCTTTAATTTTATGTGATCAAAATAATGCATTTAATCTTCTATCACCTCTATCCCTCATTGAGATAAGAAATTACATTTTGGCCATAGTTGTATATGGTACCTATTTTCATTCTACTCCAGTTTTTAGTGTTGTAAACTTTAATATGTAGGTTTTGAATTCAGGTGCAACTTGCTATGGTACATTGTGTAAGGTGTTGCTCTCTAAACCTATTTTTGTCAAAATATTTTATAGGTTTCATAGCAGTTTAGATTATCTCTGGAAATCTTACATCAGTAAGGCAATTTCATTGGCTTAATGGTCTTGCTTAAAAGTTGGACTTTAGTGATGGATTGAAATTATTTGGGGCCAGGATCATACCTATAATTTCATTCATATTAGCAATTATCACATGAAGAATCCCTCTTGCTCTGACTCAATGCAGGTTATGACCTTCTATGCAACTAATAATCTGATAGAGTTGTCTAGAATGCCAAGAATTTAATTGGCTTGCCTAGAACCATATATCCTGTGTAAGGATGAGTCAGAGGCAACATTTCCTGTCTTCAAAGGCAGCCACTCATTATACTAAACTACTTTGGAAAGACTTTCTTTTATCTGAGTTAAAACAAGTTTGATGATTTTTTTTTTCATTTTTAAAAGTTGCACACCCCATCTGGAAAGGATATCAGTGAAAGGAATTTTTATTTTAACTATTCTCTTCACAGACCTTGTTCATGAAAGAGAATTGTTCCCTGCTATTAAAAGATTAATATTGGGAAATCTTTAAAAGGCAACACCATTTCTTAAATGATCTCAATAGTAATAGAAACTATGCTGACTAGTCACTTTATACCCTCAGGGGAAAGTGAAGAATAATTATGCCAACATGGTATGTTAAACTCAAGGCAAAACAACAACAACATATATATATATATATATATATATATATATAAATAATGTTAGAAATCATCAATGAAAAGAATCTAGATAGCTTAGTGAACATCTTAGGAAACACTGTTACCCTCCACAAGTCTCTCAATTTGCCATATAATTCATTTTTAATGGTCCTGCACTTTCCTTGAAGCTTTCTCTTAGCTCTGAACCTTGAAACTTCTCATTCTATTTTTTAAAGTATTGCTTCTATTCATTGTCCTATGTAAAGAGGTCCTTCAGTACTGGTATTTTAATATACAATGTAACATATCTCTCATTAGATCTAGCTCACTCATCAACAGTTACTTTCAAATATCATGAAATTTAAAAAAAAATTCCACTGGGGTCTTGGTCTTTTTTCTGATGATGGAGAAGTCAGGATTAACATCTGAAACATCTATACTAGGTATAGCATTAACCTTCACCAAAATGAGCACTTTAGAATTAAAAAATATTAATAATGTCAACAACAATTCATTTATAAGGCACTCTAAGATCCACAAATAATTTTATTTTTAAAAAGCATTATTAAATAGCAACTACAAGCATAAATAAAATGATAAAATTGAAGATGAGATGAAGTTGAAGCTTAAGGGGAAAGCTGACTTTATTCAGTAAAAAGAATCAACCACATTCTGAGATTCTGATAATAATTCAAGGTGAGTGTTCTCCTTTCACTCATTTGATGATTTCTTGGACTCAATAATTTTTCCTCCAACTCTTTCTTATCTGCAATAGTGCTTTCAACTTTAAGTGTTCGATTGTATGTAAACAGATAGACTAAGTTTCTCCTATGTGCAAGGCATCATGCTTTTTAGATGAGTGATAACCCGTCCCTGTCCTCAAAGGGGTCACATTTTTCACATTCTCCCAAGGGTTAAGGCATCTCAAAAAATAACAAACTTGAAGAGGATATGGGGAAACAATACTAACATCTAAAAATTAGTAGGGATTAGAAAGATTGTAAAGGATTATTTATTTAAACCTGGAAGCAACATCAGACATTGTTTATTCCAAGCCTCTTAGTTACTGAGAAAATGGAAATCCTGCTAGGCTTCGACAACCTGTCCAAAACCATAAGGACAGTAAGTGGTATAGTTAAAATTTGAACTCATTCTTCTGATTCCAACTATAGTCATCTTTCTCCATTGCCAGATGTGGCACTCCAACTGAACCTTGAAAGGACTTGATTATTCTAAAAGGTAGAGTTGTGGATGGGGTGAATTCCAGGTATGAGGAAGAGTCTGTTCAAAACCAAGAAGTGAAAAATAGAATCCTGAATTTGAAACAACATGCTCTCTAGTTCGGTTGCAAAGAATATGAAGATAAAGTGAATGGCATGAAAAATATCTCTAGAAACATGACAGATTCAAATTGCAAAAATTTTAAATGTTAATGTACAGAGTTCATATTCTACTTTAGAGGGAAAATTTGATGTTCCTGAGCAAAGAATTATTATGGTTAAGCTTTGCTTTAGGAAGATTATTATTTTTTTTTAAAACCCTTCCTTCCTTTTTGGAGTCAATACGATATATTGGCTCCAAGGCAGAAGAATGGTAAGGGCTAGGCAATGGGGGTCAAGTGACTTGCCCAGGGTAACACAGCTAGGAAGTGGCTGAGGCCAGATTTGAACCTAGAATCTCCTGTCTCTAGGCCTGGTTCTCAATCCACTGAACTACCTAGCTGCCCCTAGGAAGATTATTTTTGCAGCTATATAGAGGAAAGATTAGAGAAGGTAGAGGCTGTATGTAAGGACCCAGTTTAGAAATCTATTGTAATAGTCTAGGTCAGCATTGATGACCATTTTTGAGATTGTGTGCCCAAATTGCAACTTCAAGCCACTTGTGAGCCCCTACATTATCCCAGAGAGCAAAGGGAGGAAGTACTCATTTTTGGCTCCTGGGCAGAGAGACAGGGCATATGAAAATTGTCCTCAGACACTGTGGAGAGGGGGAAAGGAGCAGCCCCCTTCATGCCATTCCAGCATCCATGCCACATTTTCACCAACTTGGATCTAGGTGAAAGATAATGAGAACCATGTAAATTGAGAGAGATGGGCACTGATGTAGAAGCCCTTGAGAAGAGGGTCTATGCAAATTCTGGAGACTGACTGGATATAAAATGGTAAAGGGAATAAAGAGGCAAGAAAAATTTAATTGGAATGATGCTAAGATAAGACTGTTTGAAGGAGAGTAAGCTTTAAGGAAAAAGATTATGACTACTATTTTGAAAATGTTAAGTTTGAGATACCTTAGAACAGTGATGGCAAACCTATGCCTCAGATGTCAAAGATGGTACACAGAGCTCTCTCTGGTGGCACTTAGCCATCCTCCCTTCCTCCCCTTCACACCCAGAGTTCATTATATTATGGGTAAAATAGATTTGGGGTTTGGTAAGTTAGTCACGGAAAGTTGAATCCTGTCAGACTGTCAGACTGCCTTGGGTGGAATCTTGAGCAAAGGTCTTGCTTAGGAATTCTGTGAGAACTGAGAGTTGGAAGTTCTGTTAAGTCCAACAGTCTCTTTCTCTGCTGGTGTTCCCTGCCCAGAGAGGGGGCTAAAACTTTGGCTATTGGGAATTCCTTGAACCGGAGTGATAATTTTGGAAGAGGGAGAAAGTTGGAAATTTTGGGAAGAGATGTGAAAGGAAGACAAACTTTTAGAAGAAGAAAATCTGGTTTTTATTCCTCTCTGGTTACAGAGTGGAGCTTGGCCTATCAAGCCAGAAGCCACTAGGCCCAAAAACCCTGACTGACTGGAAGCTGGAGAATTTAACTGAACAACTATAAGGAGGCAGTAAATTTATATTATATAAGAATAATAATTGTTAGAAGTAGGCTTAGATAGTTCGAAATTTGGGTATAAGATAGTGATAAGGAGAGAGAGAGCAGGTCTAGTTTTTACCAGTCAGAAATGGTTCTCATGACAGGCCTTGAGTTTGGTATGGTTTGAAGTAGTACCCCAATAATATTTAAGGACCTTTCCTGCTAAGCTTTCACTTTCCTTTAAACCTTTTAAATCCTTATGAACCTTAATAAATAGGGGCCTCCACAGTTGTGTCAGTCCTTATCCTTTGAGAAGGTCTTACTGTTAAACAAACCTCGCTGTTCTTCTTAGCCAATAACAACTCCATTACAAAGTTTGGCCAGCTGGCTCTTCTTACCAGCAAACAGATGCAGTTTCAAAATATCTATAACAGTTCCTAGGAAAGCAGAGGGATTCAGGCAGAGCTTCCCCCTTCCTCTTCTGCAAGGAGCCTGATGGCATTTTTTCACCTCACCCACCCCTCTGTCCAGAAGTATGATGGGAGCCCACAGGGATATGGTCTGTGGCTAACAGGTGGCAGAGCTGGAGGAGAGAAGAATACTCAGGGCACTCCCCTACCCATCTCTACACTCACTGAGGACATTCCTCATCTCACTCACCCCTCTGACCAGCAGCCCAATGCAAGTGTTGTTCCCCTGTGTGTGTGTGTGTGTGTGTGTGTGTGTGTGTGTGTGTGTGTGTGTATGTGTGTGTGTAACCAGAATGTGGAGGGAGGTGCACAGCACATGGTCTGGGGCGGGGGGGGGGGGTAGGCATAGTACTTGATCTGGGGGTGGGGGTGGGGCCTGGCATTACATCTCTAAAAGGTTTGCCATCACTGCTTTAGAACATCTAGATGGAACTATCTAACAGGAAATAAGTGATATTGTAAAAATGGTGCTAGGAGAGATCAGAGTTCTTCCCACAGAAATTATCTACATAAAGAAGATAATTGAAACTGTAGGATCTAGTGAGATTGCTGAGAGACTATAGAGAAAGAAGACAAAAAGTATGCCCCAACTCACTAAATTAATAAATAAGTACTGATTCCATACCACTTAAATTTTACCTAAACTCTCATTTGATCACCACCTTTGAATTATTAGCATGATTACAATAACATTTGATGATTAATGGTTCAGAAGGACTTTCTTCAATTATAAAGATTTCATTGAGGAATACCATATTAAGTCATTAGAATTCCCTAATATATAAGCACAGATTACTTTATCAGTATTATGGCTAACTTATGGGCAATAGCAAGTATATTACAGGGACCAGAGAAGGAGACAGAACTCGGGAAACTCAAGTAAGTGAAGCAATAGAGGGAGAAAGTAATCTAGGGCAGCAGAAAGAGTGCTATGTTTATAGTCAAAGGACCTGGGTTCAAACTATTTAATTCCAAGTTTAAGTAAAATAACTATTTAAAACTTGTATTGACTTAGAGATCTCCAAGATAGCACACAATGTTACTTATGAAGCACAAATAGATAAAGATTGGTTTTCTTCAAATCATTGTATTAGATTTTCATATATGCAATGATATAGTATTTAAGAATCATAGATGGGTGAGGCTCATATAACTGTTGCTAACTCATTGTGGAATTTGCTCTAAAGATAAAGACTGTGTTTTGTGATGATTCTATCATTTTCTTGACATATTCCCCAGATTGCTATGGCAATAATTGTTTTGTTGTTGTCTCTCGAACCGAGGATGACGATTGTCTTTGTGCATTTTTGTGCACAAAGACACTTGTGCATGAAGATTTAAGTGGAAAAGTCGTTGCACAGAGACAGTCCCACTCTCTCGGCGTTGGAAGCCTGGGTCCAGTGGCACGAAAAGTCATTACACCTGGAGACTTCCTCAGCTGCATTGGGTGGCCGTGTTGTCTTTTGTGCTCCAACACACCCGAAGCACTCCACAGTGCTTTGCTGTGTCGCCCTCTCAGCCATCATTATGGCAATAATAGTAGATAAATAAATAACTAAAATAAAGGAGAACTTTATTTTAAATATGAGATGATATTAAAGAAGAAATTTCAATAGGAATTTCAGCAAAGATAAAGGTATTGGGGAAATCTGGGTAGTTCGGTGAATTTAAACCCAGGCCTAGCTGTGTGATCCTGGGCAACTGATTTAATGCCCATTGCCTAGTCCTTAGCACTCTTCTGCCTTGGAACCAATACACAGCATTGTTTCTAAGATGGAAGGTGAGGCTTTTTAACAAAAGTTGAAGGTACTTAATTTCTGGCATTTCTCTCTTATTAAAATATTAAAGATAACCTTTTTATGTTAATAAGCACTTTAAAATAAATAGGGAGAAGATGGAATTGTACTCATGAAGACAGCAAGAAGGCTAGTTTGCTTGGGATATGCAGTGCATGAAGGGTAGGGGAAATACATAAAAGTAGCGTGGAAAGACATATTAGTTAGGCAGAGGGATTTTAATCATCAAAAAGAAGTCTGTATTTTATACTAAAGTCATAAGCGAAGCTTTATATGCAAGGGGATGAGTGCTTGGATTACATTAAGAAGGACGTATAGACAATTTAGACCTATTTTCCCCTTTCCAAAAGACTCTTCTACCAAAGATGATTAAGAATTTTAACTTTTTTGAGAAAGCTCTTATAAATATTACCTACAAATATTTTATATGGTAAAAGATGCTATTTATTGTGTTGCTAAAGAAAATAACATTGCTTTGAATGATAGTAGGAACCTAGTAGCCAATATAAAATGCTTTTCATTTCCTCCACTTGTAATAATGAGATTTGGTATGAGAATGAACAAGAAGGAAACATATAAAAATCAGGTTTACTTTTGGGATAGGGAAGAAGGAAAAGGGGTAAGGAGAGTTATTACAATTAATCTTAACCCCTGATTTCTATAAGCCTATCTTAACCTAATTTATCTAAGGTAAAACAATGTTTCCCCAACACCAAATCTCACAAGTGGAGTCCAATCAAATGGGCCAGGATCTTCAGATTAAAATTGTTCAAAGTAGGTCCAGTGGAAAAGTGGGTCTTCAGTCCTCTGTTCTAGCTGCCAGCAGCCAGTTTAAAAGATTCCTCTATTCAGCTGGTATCACCAAAAGCCAGAAACCTGTCATCAACCCTCCAATCCAAAGGCCTTCAAGGTGAGAAGTGCCAAGATTGTTGGGACTTTAGAATCTTTACCCAGATCTTGGTCCTCAGGATCCCATGTGACTCTCTGTCACATCCTCCTGTCAATCACTCTAATATTTGCATTACACAGTTCTTTTGCAAATGTCCACTTCCTATTACACACTAGAATACTATCTCCCATTAGGCAGAATGAAAAGACAAGCTAATACTAGGCACAAAAGCAGTCCTTCAAGTACCTTAGTGAGGTAAAGTTAAATCATACTCTCCATCTTGATATCCAAAAGATCTTTCAGGCAATGGAACAAAGCAAATGGCTCTGAGCTTTTTGGCAGAAGTCAGATTTTTGAAACTCCTTATGTCATCTTGCTTACTTAACTGATTTGACCTTCTTCTGGTTTGGTAATATAATCTGGAGAATCAACATGTTTTAATGAGAAGTATAATGGCCAGAGAGTCAGAAGGTCTATGCTCTCATATTAAGTTTGACCTTCAACATTGTTATCAACACTTTCACTTGCCAATAAACTTGTTTGTTTCACATATACAATAGGTTTTCTTATTTGGAAAACAAAGGAAAGTCTATTTACAGAGAACATGCAATGTACTATGCATGCATGGTCTTAAATTTAAATGTGGAGGAGTAATAGTGAAACCACACAGGAAAAAATAAGAGATACTTTGGCCGATGAGATCATGGAACACAAGATATTAATTTCAGCCTCTTGATTTTGCATCTCTGATCAAAGGATTACAAAGGCACCTATGTTCCTTTGAAAGCGGGAAGAAGTCAAATTAAAAACAGTTCTAGTTGGAAAAAGACAAGGCTGAGCAATCACTGAAAGATTTTCCCCTTCAGTTGCTTTACAAATCTCTTTCTCTCTTCACTGTAAGGGTTTCTGAATTCTTTTATAATGACTTCTGATACATTTGATGAATTCAGAGCTTTTAATTAAAAAAGAGTTTCAGGTCTCTACCTCTGAATAATTTACTAACTGTGCTCTTGAGGGCAATGCATGTTTAAATAAACAAGACTGTGCTCCCAGAAATCCATTTCCATAGTATACATAAACCAGTTCATAAGTAATACACTGTTCTAATATATCTACCTTAGTATAGATTTTGAGCATGCATTTATAATTATCATCTCTGATGCCCCAAAGTAACTGAACTATGAAGATACTTCTCTGGATCAAGTTCATGAGGCTAAATTTAGTCAGAGACAAAAAAATATATACATTGTCCCCATTTAACAAACAGAATTACATATCTGTATAATGGCTAATGCTTACTAATGACAAATTAATGGTGAGGTCATGATTGCTTTCTTTAACTGATATCCTCTGTTTTCAATATTAAAGTTAATTAACAAAAATTAGCAAAAATTTACTATGTACCAGACACTATGATCAACACTGGGAAATCAGAGAAAGGTAAAACACAAGTGCTCTCAAGAAGTGAACACTCTAATTAGGGAGAAAACATGCAAATTATGTACAAACAAGCTAAATTCAGAATAAATAGGAAAGAACCAATAGAGGCAAAATGCCTCATATACTTAATAATTCTGTGACCCTGGCAAATTATTTGATTTTCTTAGGTTAGTTTTCTCATTTGTAAAATAAGGATAATATTAGCACCTACCTCCCAGAGTTGTTATGAGGATCAAATAAGCTACTATTTATTAGGTGCAGAGCATAGTACTTTATCATGTAGTAGATGCTACATAAAAATTAAAAATCATCATCGTTATCCCATTGTATTTTTGCTTAATGCTAATTAAGTTATTGCACAGGATAATAAAATGATTTTTTTAATTAACCTGCTAGAAGTTGGGTTTCTCTTCTGTATAGTCATAGCAACTTTTTTCCAAAGCTAAAATCTCATGAAAATAGTAAACTACTACCATTGAAGATCAGCAAATATTCAGTAACTTATTCTTTTAGAGAGTTGCCTGGAGCATTTAGAGAGAGATGATGGGACTCAACCATTATTATAGAGTAGGAATTGAAGGAAGATATTACTGACTCCAAGGTCAATTTCTATCCACTAAGCCCTATTTTTCCTTATGAATAGGATATATATGATGTTTTAAAACACCAATTAATCTTGATAAAAATTAAGAAGTACAAATCTTTAATATATTCAAGTATGATGGTGTATTAATATGAATATGTTACTATATAAGTGCCTACTTGATAGTAGCTATCAATTTATGTAATTGAAATTTTGATTTTAATCAGAGATATCAAGATAGAGAAAATGTTTTTCTGCCTTTAAGGAAAAATAGAAAGGTACTGTCATTGGTACAGAAAACTCTTATAAAGAAACTCTCACTATTATGGCAAATGGAACTGTACTTAATTTTATCATCTTATAGTTGATAAAGTTCCTTTGGTGTTGACTGATTTATCCAGGTCTCACAACTTGCCTTTGACACAGAGAGAGGACTGGAAGCCAAATCTTCAAATGAGATAATATTTATAAAGCACTTAACATAAATTCTGACATGTAATAGTTATATTTAAAAATTCTTGTACCCTCTGCAACACACAACAAGAGGGAGGGAGAGAGGGAGAGAAACAATGAAAGAGAAAAAGAAACAGAGAATAGTCATTACTACCTGTGTCTGTTTCTGACCCATCAATAAGTTATTAGATTTTTTCCATGTTATTAAAAATAGAATCAAAATTCCACACATCACAGTTCTCCATTAGACCATAATTTCTGGTGAGCTTATGGGAAGCATGAATTATGGGTCAAATATGTAAAAATCCAAAAGCTATGGATGCATCATTGTCATTGGAAAACTCTTTATATTCAATTGTGCCCAGTAATGAGTGTTGCCTTTTGGAAGCCTTATTCCCATTCCCATTCCTTTCCTTAAAGAAACAATGCAGATAACATTTGATATATTCACAATTTCATAGATCGATTAAACACAAACAAGATTGAGTGCTTTCTTGGAAACAAGTTAAAATTATTTTTGAAAAAGAGCATATCAATTGCAAAGAACTTATGTAAAACTAGAATTTTGAGTCAGGTTTCTTGTGAGGGCTTCAGTGCTTCAATGAATGCAATTAAGCGAAAAAATGTTATCTCTGACAAAATCTTAAGTGAAAACATGAATATTTCATATAGTGTTTGGAGCCTTCTTCCATGGTTTTTGATTGAAGAGTTCTTGGAGTTGTTCAAAACCTTCCTAAATTTCATATAATTAACATTTTTAACAAGTGGAAGTCTCATAGTGTAAACAGCCGCAGACTGTGTGTACAACCCTTGCCAAGTCATTTCATTTTTCTGTGCCTTTGTGACACTATCTTTAAAAAGAAGGGATTAGAGGTAGATTCCCTTGGATCTGTTCTTCCACTAAATGTTATAATCCAGAGTGATAAATAACATATCAACTGTGAAATCATCTCCTGAGCAGCTGAGAGTTGTAATTTGATATTACTATTCAAAACAATCATGATGATATAAACACAGTAAAGATTCATCATATCTCAGTTCATATCCATGATTCTGACCAGTTCCATTTTTGTCCAAATAGCAAAACCATTGACTCCTTCCATCAATTTTTTAGTCACTTACCCATATCCTGGGCATCTAATCTTCTAAGCATTATCTCTCACATTTACCTCAGGTCAAAATTTGGGATACTATATTGAGAATGTGTTCATGTGATTACAGAGATCCTATGAATAATCTTTGAAAAACAACTATTCAGAGAAGGGTCTCAGAAATGTAAAAGGGCATATTTTCCAATTTTCAAAAAAAGGAATAGAATGTTTACAAAATAATCATCAAGCTTGTGAATGTGAAGCCCCTGATCCTTTTTATGATCATAATAGTATTAGCCTTTATGATTGTTTTTATAAAACAATCATTAGTTTTGAATTAATAGTCAAGTAATATCATTAACATTATATGAATTAAAGCATTAGCTAGGAAATTAGGATGTTATTAGATCTTGCTGATAGGCACTGTGACCTTAGGCCTGTAACCCAAATGTTCCTACCAAGTCCATCACACTCTGATGGAATGGATGGTTAATCACAAGAGTTGCAATGTGACACAGATAGTCAGACAAGGGATGTTTATCTCTATAGGTGGACTGACCTAGATTTGCTACCATCTTAGGTGACTTGCCCCTGATATCCATAAGAACTATTGGGATATCAGACCCTACAGCCTCATTTTCTAAGAATTGAATGGGTCTTGTAAAGGCCAGGCCCAAGAATAGATATTGAGTACCAGCCGTAAGTGATAATTCTGTACTTTCCAGCTTATTTGACATCTGGTTCATCACTTAAGTCATGCCCATCTGGAGGCTATATTCATATTATTCTGCTTCTAATTGTATTCCATGTTGATCTTGATCTGATACTGTATCATCAGATTTCTATGCATAAAAAGGCCATCTCCTAAGGCTTAGTGTCTTTGGTCTTAATCCGAGTCTGACTTTATTGTGAGACTGGTTCTCTCTCAACTTCTCTCAATTTCTTTTTGTCTTAGAGACTTTGTTTCTCTTATTGGTGTTTCTGTTAATAGAATTTCCCCCATAATCTACTGATATCACAAAGAACCATCTTGGGTACATCAAAAATGGCCCTGCCTTTATTTTCTCTGTTTCCTTTTTATGAGTTACTACCATGGTAGGTCAGGGAAACTTTATAGTTATGTATAATTTACCTATATTTTAAGAAACCTTTTGACAAAATGTTTCCTTCTTTCATTCTGAAATATATGTAGAGATAATAACATGATTATTTTCATTTAAAATTAGTTTAATGTCAAAAAACAAGAATAGTCATTAAATATTCAGTATCATTTTGGAGACATCTTTACTAGAGTTCTTGACCCTAGGTCTTTATCAATTATTTGAATAAAGATATAGAAGGAATGTTTATCAAATTTCAAAATAATATAATACAATTGGGCTCAGCCAAAGGCATCTTGACATGTTCACATATACCTCATATCAAATGTCCTCAGGTGTAAAAAAACAAAAGTATGACAGAGGGAAAACATATCTGAACAGAAGTTTACCACCACCAAAAAAAAGAAAAAAAATTGAAGTTTTACTGAACACTAAGCTCAATGTGAGTCAAAATGTGTTATGGAAGCCAAGACAGCCAAGTCACAATGTCCAAAATGAAGGTTGTGATAGTCCCACTATACTCTGCAGTAGTCAGACAAAATAGAGAATTCAGTTCAGTTCTACTATCCATATTTTATGGAGGATGTTTCTGGAAAAGAGGAACTAGGACAAGGAAAGCCTTTGTGATAAAGTGGAATGTGTTCATAGTATGGAGTTTATCCCCAGGCACTCCAACAATGGTAATGAAAAGCTCAGTGTAGGAGTTACTGAAACCAGTTTTTAAGAGCTGATGGTTAAAATTTCAAAATGAGCATTTACACCTTAGAAATAATCAAGGGCTACAAATCATCCAATTTTAATTATTTATTTAATTTGCTTTCATGTAGACTTAAGAAACTAATACATTTTAATAATGCAAATTAAACTGAAAAGTGTGTCTCATGTAGAAGGTTTGTTAAGTAATTTGTTAAACATTTTCAGATTTGAGTAATTAATGGAGCAATCTATACGCATTTATTTGCTTCCTACCATGTGCAGGGCAGAAGGGGGAGAACATTTAAGCAAATTAGTTAAATGGCCCCATCTTAATAAGTGATAAAATGTTATCACTGCTTATCTGCTACCTTAACCAGGTGGAAATGAGAATTCAATAAAATTAATCAAAAGCCATTCCAAATAAGGATAGAAAGTTCTTCATTATATTAGTTGTCTTGGATAAATTGAAGAGACAGTTATACAGGAAGAATGTTCATATTGTCTCATGCAATTGTTCATTCCATGAAGGTAATTTATAGGATATTAGTGGTTCAATACTGGTCATATTTTTTTTCATATCTAGAGAGGAGGCAGAAAGCTGAAAATGGGGAAAATATTCTAGCCAAAACCCTGGAGGAGAAGAAAACAATTTTGGCCTCAATCCCACTCTACAAATGCCACACACACACACACACACACACACACACACACACACACACACTTTAACAGAGTAGGATTTAAGTGTTTCAAAAGTTCTAGAGAATTTTGAACTATCCACATACCTTTTGGTGATTCCATGTAGTTTCCCTCACCTCTCTCAATCCAAGACACAAGAAGAGAGCAGTGACTATGTGAAGCCTAAAACATAACTAGATGTAGATTCACAGCTACATGAATAGCATACCAAAATAAGATATACCATGACTAAGAGCAACTCTGAGGACTCTATGAAAGGGCTTGAACTTCTAACAACTAAGGCCTTTGTTAACCTCTTTCCCATCTATATTCTTTAAGTTTGAGCCTCCATACCATGAACTTTATATATACTATTGGAAGTCTGTGCTTTAGAGAGAGAAAGTCTTATACCACCTATAATTCCTTAGTAAATACTACTTCCTAAAATCTAATTAAAAGTATGGCTATTTTATTGATTATCAATCCATAATCATAGCAGGAAACACAATAGCTAGGATTGTAATCTATACTTTACAGATATTCTCCAACACATACACATTCAACTCCAATATCCTACTAGAGCCCTTAGTATCTATAGGATCTAGTGTCCATGTCACTTGATTCATCATTAAATGCTATATTAATGTGAATTATTAATAGTTTAGCAAAGAAACAATTAAATTAGAATAACATTCAGCTCTCTTATCTAGGTTTTTGTCTATATATTAATCACTTCTTTGTTGGAATAAGCCTTCATAATGTATAGACAAACTTTTGAAAACAGAAAATAATATCAGGCTGGCTAAGGTCTTCTCTGTAAAAGTACATAAATGAAATAGATGATTTGAAAACATTTATCAGTTGTCTTGTTTATCAAGGAAAACAAAACAAAACAACAACAAAAAACACCTGGGCTTTATTTTAAATTCATGCCATTAAAGGTAGGGTTTATAACAAGGAGGCAAAATCCCCAAATTAACTTCTCAGTCATAACAATTATTCAATTATTGCTCTTCAAGCATCAGATTCTATTAATTGACAGTATTTGGAAAAGAGAAATTCCTATAAATGATAGTAAATTGTTAAATGTCTTTTTGTTGTCTCTTCAAGGCATCATTTCTTCAATAGGATCTGTGATTTCATTAATGAAAGGATCACAATATGTGTCAAACATAAGACTAGTGCCCAAAATTTCATGTATTATTTTAATTTATCATTTTAATGTTTACATTCATTTTAACAATGTTTAAGCCCCCATTTATGGAAAACATTTTATGGAAAGCATTGAACTTCATGAATAAAGTTATGTAAATAAGACACAATCTCTCAACTTTTAGTTTCTAATGAAACACATTAAATATACATTGATTACACATATACAAAATGGACAACATACAAAGATTACAAATTATTAGTAACTCTAGGGTATAACAAAATATTTTTAACAGTAAGAGAGAGGTATAAAGTGATAAGTAATTCCTGAGTGAAGAGTTCATTATTACTTAGTACATAAGTACTTAAAACATTCTTATTTATTTAAACCAAATTCTACATATGAGGCAGAATTCTATATTGTGATCATATAATTTATTTTTTATTATCAACAGTCATTGGTATTTTGTTCACTTTTCAAATTGTAGTTTCGTCAGCAGGTGAGCTGATATATATAAGCCAAGGGGTGATTCTTTAGCTTTTCTTGCACTTCTCACTCTAGACTACCCTCCCTTTTTATCCCTGCTCTGTAGCTCCTGCCTCACAGAAATGTCCCATTTGCAAAATGATCGCCACTCTTGTCCTAATAACAAAGGTCAGCAATGAATGATTCCTTTTTATTATATGCCTGAATATTTCCAACAATAGTAGTATTTCCTTTATTGTTAGAATTTCATGACACTGATCTTTATTCTGTCCAATTCTGTATATTCTAACATGATCCTGGAATCCTTGACTACTACCATTTTCTTCATCTAAGTTCTACTGTAAGGAATTTACCATCCCCTGAGTCAATATGTTTCACTTTCAGAAATCTAATTATCAGGGCATTTTTCCTTATGATGAATCAAAATTGGCCACTTTATTGCTTCAACAATTTTGAATTTCCTAGGTTTGGTTTGGTTTGGTTTGATTTTCCCCAAGGCCAAGTAGAACCATTCTGCCTCTTCAAAGTGGCAGTCTTTCAACTATCTTTATGTATTCTTTTTTCCAGAGACAAACATACTTTATTCTTTCAGCAGAGTCTGCCATTTCTGGCCTCATCATCTCGATCAACTCTTCTTGGTAAGCTCCTTCTTGCCAAAGTCAATATTAAAATAGTGTGATAGAAATGGTATTTGTTTAAATAAGCTGGGAAGCTTTTCCCTAAATGGAGAAGGGAGATCATCTTTGGTAGTTTTCAGTTGGGCTGAAGGACTGAAGCTTGAACAGGACTCCTCCTTCCTTATTATCTGGAATTGTACAAAGTCAGGTGCTGGTTTTTAGCTATATTCTCCTTGCAATGTGACATATTTGTCCGATCCACATTTGCATACCACAATTTATCTTTTTTCTTCTTTTTCTCTCTCTCTATTTTTTTAAGGAACTGGGACTTGTCATTACAGGAGCACTTCCTGTCTTCAACTCTTTCCTGTGATAGTGATAGTGGCTGATCATAGAAAATGAACAGATCTTGTATAATGTAGTGAGGATAACAGTGCTCTTCCAGATATTAGGTACTGATATGAAGAAAAGTTTTCATGATAGTAAAACATACTTTTTAGAGGCAGGGAAGGAAAAGCTGATTTTGTAGCAAAATGTTCCTTTTAAAAGACTTTGGTATGTTTCACTTCATAGTACAGGACTCAAAATTTATAATCGTCAGTTCACTTGTAAGACATAAAATTTACTCTGGAGTCTCCGCAGCAGACTATTTGTTTCCTTCACCCAGTTCAGGAACCAAAAGACTCTTTTCTGCTGTAGAATCCTAAATCTCAGGAGCCTGTCACATTGGATTTCCTGGATGCTTTTTTCCTTCTTTGCCTTAGGTTTCTTCAGCTTATATTTATTGCAAGATGGGTCCCATCTTCTTTTACAGCATGATGACCATGGAAACATGTCTGGCATAATAATACATGTACAACATATGTCATATGACCTGCTGTCTCATTCTGACTCCTTTCTGTCCCATTCATTTATCTCCAGAATGCAAATTTGACTCTGCCATCTTGACTCCAAAATGCATTCTTCCTGGGAAAGTCAGTTGAACCCACCTCATGTATTTTTTTTTAACTTAGACCAGCTCTTCATCCACTACAGTATGTTTCTTACATCTATATTTTCCTCATACTTAGTAGGAAAGAGAAAAATAGACTTAGTGTAGTGGGAAGAGACTTCAGTTTGAAATTAAAATTGGTACAAATCCTGACTCTATTTTTAAAAGTTTATCACCACATTTTGATTTTACACTACTAACATTTGAGTGAAAGACTTCTTGTAAGAAAGTAAAACAGTTCAGCCAAATTGATAATAATGACTTTTTGAAAGTACATTCAATATCTGTGCCACCTTTATCTACCTATTTGAAAGTATTTTTAATTAACAAAACCTATTTTTTCTCTTTACCAATCCCAACACAATAAAAGATAATAAAACAAATTCTTTGAAAGAAATAAATATAGTTATACAAAAACAAATTTGCTCATTTTGTCTGTTTTATTTTCTGTGGTCCTTTTTGTCTTTTGATTATGAGCTTTTCTTGAATCTGTAAAAAAAGTAATTTTTTCATCCTTCTATAATTTCATTATGATATAAACTTCCTTCAGTCTAGGTCAAGAGTCCATTTTGATGCTATCTTAGTATAATAAACTATGAGCTGTTAATAAAAAATCTAATTTTTTCCTCATTGCCTTACAGTTTTCCCAAAAGTTTTTCATCAAATAGTCAACCTTTATACCTGTAGGTGAGTCTGTTTACTGAATCCTAATGTTTTAAATATATTTACTTTAAATAGTCAGCCCTTAATCTATTCCATGGATTAATCTATTTCAATCAATATTAAATTATATTGGTAATTGATACTTTTTAATATAATTTAAGAAGTGGAGCTCCTAAGTCCCCTACATTTTCACTTTTTCTTAATTTTTTTATTATTCTTGGAATTTTCAGCATCCATGTGAATTTTATCACCATATTTACTAGTTCACTTAATACTTTGGTAGCTTTGTTTATGGGTCAAGTAAATTTATTTAGGTAGTATTTATATTCATATGATATCAGTTTTAAGCTTATCCATGATAAATAATTTTTGTTATTGTCTGTTTTTATTCCATAAATAGTGGCTGGTAATTATATTCAATAATTCTAATGTGTGTCATAGAAGGTAGACTTCCAAGTATCTTTTTTTAATATTTTTGTAGTTACTTTAAAAATAATTTTACTTTCTATGTCTTCTTATTGGCTTTTATTAGTATTAAATTTAAATGATAACATCTGGATTAATTTTATATCCAGAAAATTTACCATTATTATTTCAATTAATGTTAGCTTACATTCTTTAAGTATATCATACTACCAAACTGAATAAGTTTATTTTTTCTTTACCTGTGTTTAATCTTTCCATTATTTCTATCACCAATACAATATCACAAAAGTAGTGCCAGTGAACACCCTCATTATACCTCTGACTTTGTTGGTAATAGTTCTACTTTATCCCTATTTCAGAAAGTGCTACCTTTTCAATTTATACATGTCATTTATTGTTTTTAGGAAAGATGGATTTATTTCTGTTTTTAATTTTTATAACAGAAATAATGCATTTTCAAAAAAAATTACATCTATTAATATAAACATAAGAGGCATGAGATTTTTATTGATATAGTTAAGGTTGTCATTTTCCTATTAATAATCCAATACAGAAATATTGAATAACTCTATCCTGGCCATAATATAAAATCTTTATGCTATATTCTTTTAGCCTCTTTGTTGGCTTCACATTTTTCAATTGTAACAATTTGCATTAGGAATATTGGCCTATAATTTTTTTTCCATTTTTACTTGAATGGTTTATATATCAGTACCTGTTAGAAGGAAATTTAATTAAGCAACATATCATTTGTATTAGCTTGAGAATTCCTTTAGTTTGACACATTGTAACTGTGTGATTTGTGAAAAGAAAATAGTCCCAGCAAAGTATCTGTATTCAACCAAATGAAGAATGCAGTTCCAGGATATTAAGTGAATAATAATCTTAAGTGTATGTGTTATCATATTAATCACAAATGAGTTACTATGTTAATCCTAAAACTGTGTGAATCTATTTCATAATATTCTTTACATCAAACTAATTCATGTAAGAAGCAACAGGGCTCAGAAGGTTACCCAAAGGTAATTGAGAACTGAAGCCTTAAAGGCCAGAGGCCCTCTTAGGATTTTACATTATTAATTTCCTATTACTTAAATCAAAATTGACCCCTGAAAGTCTTCACACATGCACATTCTGAAAGTTCCTCTTTTTGCCTTTAAAAACTTTTCATTGTCAATAATTAGAGTCTCATGCTTAACTGGAGAATCTGTTGACCTTTGACGTATTTGCCTTGCCCACCAAATAAAGTCAGACTTTGCTAAGAGACTTCTTTGCCAGATCTTTCTTTTTTTAATTCTTTCATACTATATCTATTTAAAGAATTGATAGGGATTGAACTTCAAAGCAACTCTGGAGGTGGCCGTGCCAAGATGGCAAAGTAGAGGAAGCATTATTGCTAATACTCTCCTTCAAATAACTTTTAAATAATGCATCAAATGAAAACATTTGTTGGTATAGCCAACAAAAAGTCAGGGTAAAATATTTGTTATGTCAAATGCAAGAATTTGTGGTTGCAAAAGAACAGGGGCCCAGATGAGTAATAGCATTCATGGCTACATGGGGCCCTCCCTGGGTAAGGACATAAGTGTAAAAAAAAGGAGAGCTGTGACCACAAGTCTTCCCATATCACATTACCTTAGAAGCACATAAAACTTAATGACCAATCCCTCCACCCAGAACTAACTGAAAATAGCAAGGTAAAAAAGTCAGGAACTTGAGACAGTGTTCCCTTCACACCTCCAAACCTGTTGGACAGAGCCCAACATTGACATAAAATTTAAAGTAAAAAAAAGCTAGAAAAAATTAGAAAACAATGACAAGAAGAAAATACTGTAGTTTTAAAAATCTGCTGTGGTTATAGGAAAGAAAAATATATGAATTGTGAAGAAAATTGGGAAAAATAATTAACAGCTCAATTGAAAAGACATGAAAATTACTGGAAAAAGCAACACCTTAAACAGAATTTTATCAAATGGTAAAAGAATAATAAAACATGAGTGATGAGGACAATTCCTTAAAAAATAGAATCAAAGAAATGGAAAAATAGGTAGAAAAGCTCATTGAAGAAAATAAATCCTTTTGATTCAACAATACCACTACAATGTCTATATTCCAAAGAGATAAAAATGAGAAAAAGACTTATTTGTTTCCAAAACATTATAGCAGATCTTTTTGTTTGTTTGTTTTATGGTGATAAAGAATTGGAAACTAAGGAAATGCCCATCAATTGTGTAGTAGCTCAGCAAGTTGTGATATAAAAGTGCCATGGAATACTATTGTGCTATGAGAAATGAGGAGCAGAAGGATTTCAGAAAAATTTGGAAAGATTTATATGAAGTAAAGCAGAATGAAATGAATAGAACCAGGAGAACACAGCAATAATAAAACTGTATGAACAAACAACTATGAATGACTTAATTATTCTAAGCAATACAATGAGCCAAGATAATCCCAAAGGACTTCTGAAAAAAGCTATCCACCTCCAAGGAAGACTTAATGAAAACTGAATAAAAACAAAGCATACCATTTTCATTTTATTTTTATTTTTGTTTTTTCTACAAATGATGAACATTGAAGTAAGTTTTATAAGATAGCACATGTAAAGCAAATATTAAGTGCCTTACTATCTCAGGGAGAGAGGAGAAAAGGAAGGGAGAATTTGGAACTCAAAATGTTATAAAAATGAATGGAAAGCATTACTTAAAAAAGGAAGATACTTTCAAAAAAGAAATTAATTCACTAAATATTAGAATTAAGCAAGTGGAAGCTAATTACATCATGAGACATTAAGAAACAGAAAAACAAATCAAAATGATAAAAAAAACATTCCAAATGAAATAAAAGCTTCATATCAGTGGCAAATGTACTTGTTTCTCTCATAAAATGTGATTATCTCCTGACTCTGGACATTTATATTTGCCTCATGCAACTTTTTCCTTTTTAATCTATGTCCCAGCTAAGCTCCAATACCCTTTTCCTGATGTCCCTTAATGTTGCTTTCCTTCTATCAATTTCCTCCTATTAATCAAACATATGTATGTGTGTGGGTATAATAAATATCTTACTTGCAAATAGTTGTTTTTGTTTTATCTCCTCCATTGTTCTATGAGTCCCTTAAGAATGGAATTGTCTCACATTTAGTTATTTCCCTAGAACTTAGTTAACAGTGCCTGGCACATTGGAAACACTTAATAAATGCTTATTGCCTGACAACCACAGTGAGCAATCTGTGATTTGCTACAGGCAGACAAAATATAGTTATCAATTGTATTATCCCAAAACACACTTATTTGTCCCATAAACCACATCCTTGTCCCTTCTCTAGCAGGATTCAGTCCTTCAACAGTGTAGAATCTTTTCAGTTTCCTAGGACAAACTTTTTAATTGTAAAGACTATTAACTGTATCCCTACCTTTCTCTCATGTTTTTCTTGCTCCAGATTACAATTGTTCCTAGTTTTAAAACTAATTGCCAGTGCTAACTGAATGACTATTTCTTATTGTGGCCTGCATCCTGTCTCTTCTCTGTGTAGAAAAGAGAGCAAGGCATGGCAAGGAGAAAGCAGGTATGAGGTAAGAAGGCTATCAACCTCCCTCCTCTAAAGAAATACCTATCTCACATCCGGCAGAGGTCTGCAGCTCCACAACTAAGAGAAAATAGTGATCCTTCCTATAAAGATATGGAAAACAGTCAAAGAGGGATAATAGTGTCACTCTTCCATGAAAAATTTATTCCCCTTGAGGAAGCTCATGAATTCAAAAGTTTTGCAACCTCTAGAGGGTGAGAGAGATACCATAGCAGCTGACAGTGACATTCATCATTGAAGAAACTCTCTGATTTGTTTCTATCACAGTTATTGTTCTATGTGGTTCTTACCCTTGAAAGTCTGAATACATTGGCTACTTTTCAAATCACAGGTGCCTTTCTATCAAAATCTCTTTATTATTCCGATCAATGGAAGGGAATCATCTTCACTCAAAGCTTTTGGATATTATGTATTCCTTTATATACTTAGGAACATAAAGGAGGCTTGAGATCCATTCCAATGCATTTGCCAAGTGCTGTAAGTTTTGCCTTAAAATACTTGATAGGCAGTAGAATAATGGATAGAACATAGATTCTGGTGTCATGAAGACCTGAATTCAAGTGTTGCTGCTGATGCAAACTGGATTGTGACTGTATTTAATTTGCTTATCTTCCCTGGCTAAATCTATAGAGCAATGTGTGATCTGGATTGATGGAGAGAGTTTCCTCAAGATTAGTCCATGACACAAGTAAAAATCACAGGGTTCTTCAAAATAAAAGAAAGAAAACCAAAAGGTCAGTTTCTAATTAGCTTTTGTTTAATACCAGTCCTCTTAAGATGAATCTAAAATAGATCTCATGTAGATTATACTTTTTAAGCATAATGTGACAGAGAGGTTTCAGTTAGCATCACTAAAACTGTTTTGATTAATTAAAACTTAATAAGAAAAATAAGATATCTAATTATATGAATAGAAAGTTTCTTTGGAAGAATAAAACCCAAGTTCAACTCTTTGTAACAGAGATGTGAGTGCACTCTAATATTTCTAATAAACTGAGATTTCCTTAGTGCTCAAATTAGGATTGGTCCACATATTGCCAGATGAATTCATCAACTGGTATTGAAAAAGAAACATAAGTTACACCTTTTAAACAATATGCTAGTGTTATAGCCTTCAGGTAATAAAGCCACTCCTATGACAATACAAAGCTGAACCTGTACTCAAAGCAATTGTATCTTGAGAAGACTTTACTGAATCACATATTCTCACAGTTGGCTATTCTCTTTGAGGTCATTTGGTCCAAACCACACTTGAATAAATAAGAATGTCTCCAAAATACCCAGCATGAGTATCTCTACTCAAGAAAGATCCCACCAACTCTTGAAACAGCCTATTTCACTTTGGACCTCAAATTATTAGGAAGTTTTTGTCATAAAAAGTACAAATCTTGCTGTTTACAACCTCTGACCATTGCTTCCAAACGAAAATTCTGATGCCAAATCTCTAAGGACCATGGGGCTTTTCCAAGGGTTGTCTTATCCATTAGAATGTGAACATCTTAAAAGAAGAGACTGTTTTACTTTTCTATTTGTATCCTTAGCTGAAGCCTGGATTGCAGAATATTAACCATAATCTTGCTGGAATGTGAAATGTGTGCAATTTTTAAGTAATTTGAACACCCTTAGGTATTGCCTATCTTTAGGAATGGTAGATAAACTGAACTTTTCCAATCTAATGACCACTGTTGAGTTTTCCAAATTTGTTGGCAAATTGAGAGCAACACTTCAATAGCATAATAATAGCTATCAAAAATAAAAAAAAATAATAGTGTCACTGCCACTAGCCTTACTGTTATCAATGCTTCTTTAGACCCATTTTCTATCATCCTCCAGGATGTCTGGTTCTAGATCAGTAATCACACCATCAAAGTTATCAGTGATATTAACATCTTTCTTTTATGGCTTTTCTGTATTTTCTTAACATTGCTTCTTAACTTCTACTTCTGATAAGTCAATTTTCTCTTTTGTCATGCCCATTTT